>NW_027491178.1:1295000-1625000 GCF_021521415.1 Bidens hawaiensis | reverse complement strand
AGGGAATCAATAAACAATCTTTTGTATATGTATCAATTTCTTAAGTTTTGATATGGAAAATCATATGATTTTGATTTTTGGAGCGGGTCTTTTGGGTTTAGACCGGGATAATATGCTGTGTTATCAAGTCAAGCATGTGTTTTTATTGTTAAATATCATGTGTGTATTGTAAAAAAAACTATCCTGTTCATTTTCTAATTATCAAGACAAATATGTTACATTAAGTTATGATTTTTAACCTACATGTTTCAAGATTCGAAGTTATTTTGAAATTGATTTTGTGTTTTCGAATAATAAAGCGCACTTTTTTTATTTCTTTTTGTTACTTGATAATAATCTCCGCTAACTATGACTTATTATTTCTATTTCAGGATTAGTGGCAATTTTATATACATTGGGCCGGTTATCGTGAACAATGGGGATCGATACAATGAAAGAAACATCATGGTTTCCTTCTATATGGAAACATTCACGCAAAACCGCACCTTTAGACCCTGAAAAACCCGTTATTGGAATCATGTCATTTGAAGTTTCAAGATTAATGACAAAGTTAGCAAATTTATGGCACGTTTTAAGCGATAAACAGATATCAAGATTACAAGAAGAACTCGCTAACTCACTCGGGATACAATACCTCGTTTCAGACAATCAAGATCATCTAATGCAGCTTGCGTTAATCGAGATCGTTGACAACATTAAGTGTGTCGCAAAAGGTGTTTCTAGGCTCGGTAAGAAGTGCACGGATCTGGTTTATCATAATCTGGATCGGGTTTTTGATAATATTATCCAGATTGATGTTAACTGGGTCGGGTGGGAGTATAAGTTCAAGAAAATGGATAAACGAGTGAAGAAAATGAAACGATTTGCTGCGGTTACTTTACAGTTATGTGAAGAACTTGAGGTGTTGTCTGAGCTCGAAAGCGGGTTAAAAAGATTGCAAGATAATAATAATTCGAGTCAAATGAAAATTAACGAATTCGAGAAGAAAGTGATGTGGCAACGGGAAGAAGTCAACGGGCTGCGTGAAATGTCAGCATGGGTTCGTAGTTACGACTACGTTGTCAGATTACTGTTAAGATCACTTTTCACGATAGTCGAACGGGTGAAGGGCGTTTTTGTAATTTCACCTCCAGATGTGCCATGTTTGGTTCGATGCAACTCCGTTTCTGCCCTTTCAGATTTTCCCTCTAAAAACTCGATTCGAAGATCAATGTCGAATCTTGGATACAAACAAAGGAAGAATGTTCAGCCTCACCCTCCTAGTGTCTTTTGTGGGACCCACACATCGACGACCACAAGAAGTTTGACTCGGTTTGGACTTTTGAAAAAATGCATGACTTCTGATCTTGACTCTCCGAAAGTCAACGCTACATTTCAAGCCCCTGTTAACATTATTCTTAAAGGATGGTCAAACAGTCAAGCTGGTCAAAACGGTAAAAAACCGACAGTCGGTGATGCTGCTTTAGCGCTACATTACGCAAACGTAATAATATTCATCGAGCGGCTAGCTATATCGCCACACTTTATAAACCTGGAGTCACGCGAAGATTTATATCATATGCTAACCACAAATATCAAGAACTCGCTTAAAGAAAAACTTAATATTGAGTCAAGAAACGATTTTAGCCGTGATCTTGCATCCGAATGGAGTTTATCAATGCAGAAGACACTCGATTGGTTGGTCCCGCTTGCTCAAAACATGATAAAGTGGCATTCTGAGAGGAATTTTGAGAAGCAAACTATGGGATCTGGAAATGTGCTTTTGGTGAACACTTTGCATTATGCAGATCAAGAAAAGAGTGAAGAGGCAATTACAAATCTTGTTTTGGGACTTCATTATGTTTCAAGATTCGGTAGAGAGATTAATAGTAAGGCTTTTATGGGGTCTTCATGTGATACAGATTGTGATGATTATTTGTTTCATGATCACATTGTATGATAAGATGGTGTTTTGATCGACGATGTTTGACTAGAAAAGCGGGATGCTTCGTGGTCTTGTTTTCTAGATGCGTAGATTTCTTTGTAAATAGCATTCCATTCGACATCTGTTTGGATGGTACTAATTATATTGTTTAGGCTAAAGTTTCAAGGGTTAAAAGGGTGACAGTTAATAGAATTTTCCTACCAAAACCCCTGTTAACAATGTGATTGTACGGGATAACGTGTGTTTGATTTTTGTGGGTTTACTTGTATTTAGGTAGGATCCTGTAGAATTAGATCTTAACGTGAGAACCGCTCATATAAAGTAAATTAATTATTATTACATTTAGGTTAATAACTATTAAACTGTTCTCTATGGTAGAGCCCCTCTACCGTACCACGTCAGCGCCACGTGAGCATTGGGGGGCATTAGAGCCCTTTTTCATAACGCTAAGTTGTGGTTTATTTTGAAATTGAGAATTTTGAGAAACATTCTAGACCACAAAAAACCCAAAAATTAAAAAAAAATCATAAAATATAAAAAAACGTAAAAACGAAAAAAAGTAAAAATACCAAAATTCTTATTTATCATCCCGGGTTTATAAAAAAAACGTCTCGGTTTAGCTAAATTATACACATATGTATAATATGTACATATATGTACATACATGTTTTTTTATACACATGTGTACAATTTAATGTAAATGATAATGTACATATGTGTACATTACGTAACTAGAGATTAAATAAAATTATACACATGTGTATTATACGAAGTTTTTTTATATGAAACCGGAATGAAATATAAAAAATTTGTTTTTTTTTACTTTTTAAAATTTTTTGTTTTATAATTTTTTTAAATATTTTTCAAAGGTTTTTTTTGTGGCTTAAAATGGTTCTCAATTTTCAAAGGGTTCTCTTAGGATCCTTACCCTATGTGTGTGTGTGTGTGTATATATATAGAAAATGGTTCAAATAAAAAGAAGTTGTTTCCTAGAAATGGTAAGAAGTAATAGAATTTTGACATTTGACATTAAAACCTATGGTGAAAGAATAATTCTAGGAAACTATGACGGTTTTTGGTAATTTTAAATCTGAACCGTTGATTGATATGATCCAATGCTATGATTTATTCTTAGTCTTCCTAGGAAACTACTTATTTTAAGGATAACCCTCCCCCATTATATATATATATATATATATAGGGGATGGATCTTACGAGAAGTAATGTTTAAATGAGAAGTGCGAGAAGTGAACCACAACCATTGATTAAAAAGATCAATGGTGTAGATTACATTATGGCATTTTTGTAAATAACAAGAAGTTGTAACCAGAATAATTGTGCATGGGAGGGCAAGGTCGTCAATTGTATGTAGATATAAAAAAGGAACCGGTTTTGTGACCCTGGTTTCACTCTGTAACTGAAGCACAAATATCGAGGTGCCAACTGGTCCCCCCTTATTCAATCGAATCAGTCATTTGATAATGAACATGCCTACACACAACCCAATGAACCAAATCAAATATATAAACCGATATACAGAATCAAGTTTTACATCTGTAGCTGCACAAAATTCTCTCTGATTTATAAGCGATACACACATCGCTGATTCTGTTGGTTTAGTATAAAACCCATCCATTAATCTATCAATTGTTAGACCTAACAGTTGCTATTGAAGTTGATTTGGGTATTTCTCGGAGTTTTCTCGGATTGAGCCCTAGAAATTTTGGTGTAGGTAAGTTCATCAGTTGTAGGTGTAGTTGTGGTACTGGTTGGCTGTTTATTTGTTTTTATGATTATATGTAGCTTATGATGTTGATAGTGAACGATCATTTAATGTAAAATCTATGTGGTTTTAAAACATCAGGATATCGAAATATGTTTGTGAAAATTTTTGTTCTTGTGAGTAGTTACAGGATACACATATGGTGGTTATAATGAAATAATAGGGTGGTTACATAGTTTTTGTTGGTCCGATTGGTGGGTGTTGTGATACATCGGGTGTATGGTGCTGGTGTGTAAGCAGTGTCGCCTTGTTTGTAAGTTGGTGTTGTTGTGTGTAGTTACCAGTTAGTGTTGGTCAGGCCATAGATACACATATTTGTAGACTGTGTAGATGCGTACCATAGAGATGTCTACGCTTTGGATGCATTTTGTAAGGCAATTTGTCATGTGGGTGTCATATGTTTTGTTGTGTGTAGTTACTGATAATATTTTACTTGCGGTTAAACTTGGTAGTGTTGTATATGTTGCTCATGTTAGCGGTTAGCTGACAAATATATAGGAAAAAATTAACCGTGGGTTGTCTCTTGCAGGTCATAAGGGGAAGTTGAATGTGTGTTATGGTTTTTATGTATGTTGGTTTGTGTGTAGGAACATAAATGTTTTGGTAGGTGATTTGTGTTATTAAAGTATTGTTTGTTTTGTGTAGAACGGAAAAGCGAAAGGATTGCAAATAGAATAAGTTTTACAAGATTTGTGAATGATCAGGAAACCTGTTGATTTACATACCATGTTTTTTTTGGTTTATTCGGGGTTGGTTTGGTAGTTAAAAAATGAGGGTTTTTCTTCAAATTTTTAATGTGTTATATGTCACTGATAAATGTGAGTGTAGGGGATGTCGAGAAAACCCACGCAAAAGAAAAGTCGCTGAAAGGGAGTTTTCACGGGCTAAGGAAAAAACGAGAGGTAATAATGTTTCAAATCGACTTCATGTTTTAAGCATATATCCATATTAACATTGGTGTGTACTTACATTTTATATCGATATAGGCGACTTAGCAGCTAATGAAGGAGGATCGCATGTTGGGACCGGGGCGTCGATGGAACTAATGGATATCGATAGCCCTTTCGAGCAACCTAATGCAGTGGTTGATGATCAGCAACTAGTGATCCCTAAACAAGAGAAATTGAAAATAAAGCTTAAATATGAGAAGTATGAGTTGCCAAGTATTAGGACCAGATCATCACCGCGCTCATTGTGGAGCGCGGTGAAGAAATTATCGGCTGCACAAAAAGAGTGTGTAAAAGCAATGGGTTTCGGTAAGTTTCTGACGCTAACGGTTGATGGTATCCCTGGTAACATGGGTTATTATGTGGTGGACAATCTTGATACCACAACAATGACACTTAAGTTGAGTGACGGTGTAATGAGGATAACGAAAGCATGTATTCATGCGTTGACGGGTTTACCAAATGTAGGTGTTGTCCTTGCAAAGTCTGATGATGCGTCGTCCATTCTAACCGCAAGTAAAACATGGAAAGATGCTCATGGTAAAGTTGATTTGAGCCCACCGGATATAGACAACAGACTGGGGGAATATGATCAAGCAGACTGGATGTTTAAGGTGGATTTTGTGATGCTCTTCATTGCCACGATGATAGAGTGTTCGGGAAACGGTAAATGTCTAAAGGCGTTTCTACCATTCCTAAGTAAGGACTGTGATTTTAATAACATTGATTGGTGTGAGGTTATATACCGGAGTGTAAGAGAGTGTACTGAAAAATGGAAGCGTGATGATAGGAAGAAGTACTTTGTCGGGCCTCGAACGATACTCAGTGTAAGTGTTTTAATGTTTACAAGCTACACTGATATGAACTGTAGTGTCTGTTGTTTGTGAAATTGGTTGCAACTCGTTTATGGATAAGTAAAAAACCGGTGTAGGTAGTTTAATGTTTTTTTAAATGAGAAATGATTAGTAGATGAACAGTATAGTAGGCAGTGTAGTTAAGGTTGATTTTAGTAAAGTTGTAGGCCATTTCTTTTTTTTTTAGTGAAGTTGCAGATTACAAATATGTGTTTGTTTTCATGTATGTATGTCCAGTTGTGTAGTTTATTTTCTTGTGTAGGTGTGCTTATGTATAAAATGTATGCCCATTTTGGCCGTTTGTGTCTATATTGTCATGCATGTATGAAGTGTTGTGTATGTTATGTATTTATTGTATGTGTGTGTATGCTCGTATTCATGTATGTGTGTCCATTTGGGCCGTTTATGTCTATATTGTCATGCATGTATGGAGTGTTGTGTATGTTATGTAGTTATTGTATGTGTGTATGTGCATATGTATGTGTGGGTGTCTGTGTATGCTCGTATTCATGTTAATCTGGGGTTGCAGATTCACACATGTAGATAAACATTATAGTAGTCTGTGTAGTGAATGTTAGTTGTGTTGAAAGTAATTGTTTGAAATGTTGTGGTTGCAGTTGATATGTTTGTAATCCCGATTATGTTTGGCGAACACTACTATTTGTTGTGTTTTGATGTGAAAAATCAAGCAATTGATGTACTAGACAATGTTGATAAATCACCGAACAAACCCTGACCCAGAGCCTAGCAGAAGAAGGATGAAGAGTATGTTGGTATTTGCACCCGTACGGTCATGAAACTGGTTAGTATGTTTTGATTAGAGTACAAGTTCTTTGTTGTTTTTTTTGTTGTATGATGATAATGTAGCAAATTTTCATGTGTGTTGAATGCAAAAGGAATTTTTTGTGAGCTATATGCGAATTGTAAATCATCCAAAAGCAATTCCAATTGAGGGGGTAGAACCAAAATGGTTGAAGTTAAAGTGCACGAGACAAGATTATGAGGAGTCTGGATTGCTTACGATGAGGCATATGGAGACATTCAAGGGTGAAGTGAATTGCTGTTGTGGACTAGGGGACTTGTCGATGAAGAATAAAAAGGTGTTTCTCGACTTAAGGATAAAGTACACGGCCAAGATTCTGCTATCAGGCATAAACATCCATAAACCGAAATTCGTTGAAGCGCTGCTGAATGAAGATTGATTGCCAACTGGAAGGCTATTACCACAGTTTAAATGGTTCTTATGTTTTATGTCTTAATTTGCTTTTGGTGAACAACTTAACTTATGCTTTGTTTTGGCTAGATACATATATGTGTTCTGATGGTCTAGTTGTTGCCACTTATGATGGTTGCATTTTGTGATTAGGTAATGTAATGGGATTTAAGTAACATTAAGAAGTAGTTATGTTATCAACTGGTTTATGTCATGCCCAATGTACTTGGTGAGTGGTTACAATAATTTGATTGATGCATGTTTATAAGTACCTGCTAGCCCACATTATTGGCCACCAGAAGTGATGTCAAACCGAATACATGTACATACAGATGTTTGTACCTTCTAATGTAAGGCCATCGGTACACTTGTTTGTTTGTTAGTATGTGGGTTCACATGAGGACACCTTCATCGGGTTACCGAAATACGTTATCGTGAACGTACATGTCGGCGTACGTACCGACAACTAATAGGGGATGTGTACTTGTGTTTGTTCAATGTCGAACAGACTGACTACGCGCGATCTCGAAACCCGTCGATCAAATTGTTTGAAATATGTCATGGCAGGAAAACTGATTAAACATGTGTGTCCATGTTCGGGAGGGTTTAGGCATAAAAAGTGATGCATAAGTTTTTGAGTTGTGTTTATGTGTTTATTTCAGTTCATGCGAGTGTAGTTTAAGAACATATGCACCAATAACATACAAATACTATGCAGACGCCGTCCCAGATTGCGTGTCGACGTTTCAAGCGGCGTGCACAAGCGTTTAGACATAAGTGGTAGTCCATATCAGTGGACACCTAAGTACATGTCAAACCGAATGAATATATATATATACGGATGTTTGTACCCAATAATGTAAGTTAATCCGATAATGTGTTTGTAAGTATGTGGATTCGCATTAAGACAGATATGTACGTGCATACGATTTACTGACATACGTTATCACACATAAGAAAAATTATGTATGTACATGTTATACATTATCGCGAATGAACATGGCGGCGTATGTGACATCCGTCAAATTCGAGTCTTGAGTTGTTTTCGTTTTGTAAACTTTTATTACGTAAACCCGACTCAACATTTTTAAAACATTATTTATTTATTATAAAATATTATATTATATATTTCGATCACCAATAAATCGATGTTTTGTCATATTATAGTGTCGTTGAGAAAACATAGAGGGTTTAATCTAATTTTCGTAAACTCGTTATAACTTTGAAAACCTTTAACCTCATATTAAACATTTATTGAAACTTGAGGGGCCACTTTTGAAAATATGTATATATATAAACAACAAACATAACCTAACCCTAATATCTTATACATACTAAGCCCAGCCGCCGCCACCATTGAGCCGTTTTCCGGCGACGGCGGTCCGGCAAGCCCCGAGCTCCGGCCGTCTTCCCTCCTTCGTTTCTCCGACCATCTCAGCCGCAAACCACCACCCGCAACCACCACCACCAACCTCGCCACTCCACCTCCTGCCGATTTTCCGACCACCATCTCGGACGATATTCCGGCGACACCCCACCACCTCCACTGTCGCACCACCTCCACTGTCGCACCACCTCGCACTGCATCACCACCATCTCAGCCCCCCTCAACCCGACACCACCACACCCTTTCCCTCGTTTTTCCCGCGACCGTAAAAACCGAGCCGTGCTCTCCCTCACCATCAACCGATCGCTACTCCCCCTTTAAATTTTGACAGAAAATCCGGCCACTGTTTGCATCACTGGCAACAGTTCCGGTGGCAGCAGACGGCGGCGCTGGTTCAAGGTGGTAGCTCTCAGCGACGCGGTCACGTGGATATATTATTTGCTTGATTTCGAGCTCGTATGGCCAAGTTATGAGCAAAACAAGAAAGGGCTCGTATTCCGGCTGACGGTTCGTATCTCCAGCAGACTGTTTGGTTTTCCGGCGATGGTGAAGGTGATTTCCAGTGACGAAAACAGGTATAAATAGTGGAGTTCAATGAGACGAATGCGTGGATATCTTATTTGCCTTAATCGGAGTTCGTTTGTTATGGTTTCGAGCTATCCGACTATTTTTTTTAAGTATTTTAAAGTTTATAAAACTTATAGAAATTTATATTAAATTTAAATAAACTTTTTCGTATTAAAACCGAACATCATTATAACCTGTTTTCTCATCTCGACTCGTTAAACTAATTTTATCTATATATATATATATATATATATATATATATGTATAAATATATATTTATACAATGTTTAATAAATACGTTTTAATTAACTAAAAATCTAATAAATATTAAAAATAGTTTCTAATAAACTTATAAAAACCGACACTTTTATGTCGATCTCGTTTCAAGGTTTTCGTGTTTATGTATGTATATATATGTATATATATCTATATATATGTATGTATGTATATATCGTAAATATATAGATAACGAACTCTAACTTATTTAAACCCGACACCATCTTTTGGGTAAAGTTGTTTTTATAAAAGATGTACATTTTCGCATGATAAACGTAAGCCTTAAATCAAAATCTGTAAATTTGGAGCTTTCGGTGGTTAAATCGATCCCGGCCCGTTAAGGGGCATTTTAGTCAATTTTGGAATAATTCGAATACTCTGTCTTCTGGTTAGAACTAGCTTTCGGACCAGAAGACTTTTCTGTTCATCATAATATTTTGAGTGTAGTGGTCAGAGCCCGACTCCAGACTCGCAGTTCGGATTCTGAACAGTACCAGCTCGCTTAAACATTGTTTATTTCATAACTCAAATTCTAGACATCCGTTAGACCTGATTCCAGCGGCTACGTTCTCGCTTTTATATGTATATTATTCCCTCAAAGTTTCAGGTTTATTTATTTTCTGATCAGTCAGCTCGCTTAACCGCATCCTTAAATTTCTCGTTAACTTTATTATTGCAAGGTGAGTACTTTCATCGTACTCAGTATATCCCACCAATAGCAATGCTATGGTAGGGTCTGAGGAGGGTAAGATGTAGACAGTCTTACCTCTATCCCATAGGGATAGAGAGGCTGCTTCCGGTGAGACCCCCGGCTCGATAGTAGTTTTGCATCAAGCCTTGGACATAAGGCACATAGCACTCAATCATCGGGACACCGGCTGATCGGTGCATGTGCCCTTGTCTTTCGGCTATCAACGCCACCACATGATGCCTGATTAACCTTCCGCCACTTTTAACGTTATTTTCACGAGATTAGTAAAATAACGTCAAAATTAGTGCAATTTTACTTTTGCCCACCCGAGGGTTCACACATATATACATTATATGCGCGCACCGCAAGCAGGGCGTTGCAAGGTGAGTACTTTCATACCCCTTTTTCCATCTTTCGTTTTGGGGTGACATTTCATACTTATCAAACTAAATGCTTTAATTACTTGCATCTTAAATCCACAAACGTGATTGTATACCTTACTTGAATAATTGCTCGATTTGGTGTTGTATGCTTATTTGACTATGTGTTTACAGTTTTTGGACGGTGAAACTACAAATCCTATACCATTTGGAAATGGCAAGGTGTCGTTAACGTATGCTATTAACGATAACTATAAATCCTAGACTACTCGGCATCCCCTTGTAGCTAGGTGGTGCTAATGTAAGCTTATTAGCAACTGTCATAAAATCCTAGACTAATTGCCAATAGCTAGGTGTCGCTAACTTGTTTAGCGATAACTATTTATTCCAGTTTATAGCTCTTATTTATTGTTTTGTATACAAGTTTTGTGGATTTTCATACTATACACTTATATGCTCAAACTTATGAATTGCTCACCAACCTTTGTGTTGACAAACTTTATTTTATGAAATGTTACAGGTTTGACTTTTGTTGACTCGAGTGCTTGACGGAAAACGTTACCAAGACCTTTAGGATATTAGCAAAACGAACAATATAATTATTACTTGTATTCAGTTTGTTTGTGTAGACGAGAAGTGTTGTTTATCGATTTGTTGAAATAAAATGAGTTAAATGAATATTGTCACTTTAAATAGTGTCTTGTGTATTTGTCCAATCACGTTGCACCGCCTTTGGTCGGGGTGTGACAGCGTAGTTACTTACAATTGCTAGGGGATGTGTACCCGGGTACATAAGGAGCGACGGTCCTACACGGTGATCGAGTAAGAAATCATACGCAGCGCGGCTGTACTTGTGGAAGTACGTACACATGAATGTAGTTGCATGTGGTTGTGCGTAATTGATATAATATGTGTGGGCATTTGTACATACATCTGTATGTACAAACAGATTATGTATGAACGGACTGCATACACAAGGACTGTCAACCCCAAGCTAGTTTAAATTTGTATGTAGCTGCATAGGTTGGTGTGTACCAGAGAGACATATGTGGGTACCCAGGGTTGAAAAATACTTTGTCATACAAAGTTTGTAAAATGTTTTGAACATACGTACACAACTAGATATTCAGTTATACACACACAACTTGTGATGCAATTTTTATATAAATTGACATACATCTTGGTTCAGAAATTCGTTTGTTAACCACGGGTGTTATTGAGATATACCAACGTTCGTGCATCGAATGAGAGCAAGATACGAGCATAATGAAGATGTAATAGGAAATGACAATTTGCTGATGGGTGTATGCATAGGTAATTAAAAAAATATGTGAACATATAGATAAAACTATAATTTATAAACAAAAAGGATAAAGACAAATGTTATGGTCCGTCAAATATAAAAGGAAAAAAAAAACTAAAACACTTTCATTCATCAGAACTCGATTTGGTGTCACTGTTATCCATGTTGTGGTTGACCTCCTTACATCAAAACCAGCTTTAGCAGTGTATGCCTTGTACATACTAAAAGCATCATCCCAAGTTTTAAAACGTAGCCCGGCATAAGGTTTCTCATCAGCTGGAACACATGGGATCCATTGTTTGGTCCCATCAGGTGTGTAGCAATAGTTAGGATGCACATCTTGCACCTCCTCTGTATTTAAATTTAAAGTTAATTAAAAAATCTAATTAAAAACTAATAAATGGAGGATGATAACAAACATTATATTAAAGAAACTCGGGAAACATTATACTTTATTAAGTATAACCTTCATGGTTCATACCCCGTCGAACACTCGACTGGCCGAATATTGTCTCGTTAGTTACAGTAACTATGGTTTGTAAATTAAGAACATCTTTAGATGTATTTTCTAGGACCACGGGTTCTTTCTCTGTGACCACAGTTTCTTTCTCAGGAGCATGAGTAGTTGTTGTTAATATAGTAGTAAACGCATGTAAAAAAATTATACACAAACAAATTAGCAAGAAAAATAAGTAAGCTATTTTAGCAAAAAAAAATGAAAATACAAGATACAGGCCTACATATATATAGACACACAAAAAAATATATATGCATACATACCGACAAATAAAAGATGACTGACATGAATCCGAACACATATACACACATACGTATGCACATATACACATACACACAATACAAAACATAAACAAATGGACATACATACATCAAAGATAGACATAAAGGGACCAATGGACATACATACAACTGATCATACATGATACACATAAGCAAACCTACACAAAATACAGAACATACACAAATGGTCAACCATACATGAAAACATGCACATAAACGAACACACCTACGTACATAATGACATACAAACATACATCTAAATATAAGATGGAAAATTAATGCAACAAAGTCCGATGGATTTTTAAAGATAATAAGATGAATATGTCTACAATCATGCTAACAATACGCTGCCAGGTAACTTACCGTCATAATCATCAGACCATATGCTGCTTAACTGACCAATATGTGTATTTGATCCAATTTCCATTGCACCTATTAATAGGTCAAATTAGAGAGAAACAGGGCAATTGAACATTGAAAATAAGAGGAACAATTATACAAGGATATTACTAACGTGTTTTATGTAATATGAAGAGAAGAATGAAGAGGTGAGGATGATAAGTTAAGGAAAGCCAATAGTTTTATACTGATAGTCATCCATTTATGGTTGTATGTTCAGTTAATGATTTGTATGCATTAATGAATTAATCTTTAACAAATAATAACAAAATATCAAACACATATTGATATACATAAACCAATGGAAAACAAAATCAACCCTAACATTAAAAAGATATCAAATTAAATTTTTAGTAATTGAAAATCATTACAAAACTTCAGCATTAGGTTTAGGAACAATAAACGGTCTTGACATTTTTATAATCAAACCCTAATAAATAAAATTATCATGCTAGACATAATTGGGAAACACAATGAATGATAAGAACTGAAATTGATAGAAATAAGTTAAGATAAACTTGATGTTGCTGATAGAGAATATATGTATCATCGTCTGGACATTCAATCGAAACGATCTTGATTTAGGGCGGAATAATATATGGCATAACAGTCGCTTGGTGAATCTCATAATCGAAATTGGAATCATCATTAACAATGAATCTGTAATAGATATAGATTAGGATCTTATGTAGCTATTTGACAGGGATTGAATTATGATGGGACGATGGAGTGGATTATTTAGGATTATAATAAATAATTATATTAAAGATATTAATTATTATAAGTTACCATTATTAAAATTAGGATAAATTGACCAAAATAACCTTAAATATAAATAAATCAAATTAATAATAGAAAAAATCTGATTGGTTGATATTACTTCTCGCACTTCTCGCTGTAAATTTACTTCTGAAAAGATCCAATACCTATATATATATATATATATATATATATATATATATATATATATATATATATATATATATATGGAGGAAAGATCAAATAAGAAGTTTGATTATCCTAAAAAGGCTAGGAAAGAGGGTATTTTTGTCTAATACCTTAATATTGAAAACCCACTTCATTTAATTTCAAAAATCCACTTAATTAAAACTCATTTAATTAAAAAAAAACTTAAATTTTCACTTATCTCCTACAACCACCACCGCCCACCGACACTCACCGCCACCACCTTGCTGGAAAAGTCTTTGGAAATTTCGTCGAAAAATAAAACACTATGAAAAATACAATGAAAAAGACACAATGTAAAAAACACAATGGAATAAACACTATGAAAATAAAAACACAATGACAAAAACACAATGAAAAACACAATTAAATTACACAATGCAAAAAACACTATAATAAAACACACTTGTATAACACAATTTTGTAAAACACAATTTTGATAAAACACACTTTGTAAAAAACCCATGAAATTTCTTTTTTATTTTTTATAGCAATATGGTACTCATATAAAAGATAAAAAAACACTCGTTATTATGGTGAAATTGTTTTGAAAAAAAAATGTCGTATAAAAAAGTTATGAGCGTTTTAAAATGATGGGGTATTTGACATGTGCCTTGCATGTGGAGAGAGAAAGACAACAAATGTGTTATCCATATTATGCCCTTACCCTTGTTTTACACTTGATGATCTCTCTAATCTAATCTCAACCATTCAATTTTAAAATGAATGGACAAGATTATCTTGTCCATTCATTTTAAAATTGAATGGTTGAGATTAGATTAGAGAGATCTAATCTAATCTAATCTATTTATTTTCATAGCGTTTTTGTAGGAGATAAGTGTTTATTCCATTGTGTTTTTGTCATTGTGTTTTTATTTTCATAGTGTTTATTCCATTGTGTTTTTTACATTGTGTCTTTTTCATTGTGTTTTATTTTCCGACAAAATTTCCGAAGACTTTTCCAGCAAGGTGGTGGCGGTGGGCGGTGGTGGTTGTAGAGATAAGTGAAAATTTAAGTGAGTTTTAATTAAGTAGGTTTTAATTAAGTGGGTTTTCAATATTAAGGTATTAGACAAAAATACCCTCATTCCTAGCCTTCTTAGGATAATCAAATTTCTTATTTGATCTTTTTTCTCTCTCTCTCTCTCTCTCTCTCTATATATATATATATATATATATATATATATATAAAGGTTAAAATAAAAAAACATAGTTTTGTAGTAAGAGTATGAATAACATAAAATTTAAAGTTAGGAAACTATGTAGCCTAAATCATAGATCTTAGGAAACTATTTGGTAGTTTAAAAACTACCAATCTCAACCACTAGATCATAGATCCAAGGGCTTAGATTTATTATTACTTTTTTTAAGAAACTATTTATTTTTATTATAACCCACCCCTATATATATATATATATATATATATATATAGGGTAAGGTTAACGTAAAAAACAATAGTTTTGTGAGAAGCATAAGAATAGATGTAGACCATTGGATCTAAGATCTAGTGGTTGGGATTGGTGGTTTCTAAAAGTTGTATAGTTTCATATTTACATGGTAAAGTGTCCTATTTAGATGGTGTACTTTATTTTAAAGTCTTTTCACAAAACAATTGTTTTTTATTTGAACACTTATATATATATATATATATATATATATATATATATATATATATTTGGGAGGGTTATTATAAAAACAAGTAGTTTCCTAGGAAGACTAAGAATAAATCATAGTCATTGGATCATATCAATCAATGGTTGAGATTTAAAATTACCAAAAACCGTCATAGTTTCCTAGAATTACTCTTTCATCATCATAACCAACATAATTTCCTAGAATTATTCTTTCAACATATGTTTTAATGCCAAATGTCAAAATTCTATTGGTTCTTACAATTTCTATGAAACTACTTCTTTTTATTTGAACCTTTATATATATATATATATATATATATATATATATATAGGGAAGGATTATCCTAAAAAGTAGTTTCCTAGGAAGACTAAGAATAAAGCATAGTCATTGGATCATGTCAATTAATAGTTGAGATTTAAAATTACCAAAAACCGTCATAGTTTTCTAGAATTACTCTTTCACCATTATAACCGATATAGTTTCCTATAATTGTTCTTTCACCATATGTTTTAATGCCAAATGTCAAAATTCTATTGGTTCTTACCATTCCTAGGAAACAACTTCTTCTTATTTGAACCTTTTTCTATATATATATATGGGAGGGTTATACTAAAAATAAGTAGTTTTATAGGAAGACTAGGAATAGATCATATCCATTGGATCATGTTAATCAGTGGTTGAGATTTAAAATTACTAAAAACCGACATAGTTTCCTACAATTGTTCTTTCACCATCATTTGTAATGCCAAGTGTCAAAAATTTGTTGGTTCTTACCATTTCTAGGAAACTCCTTATTTTTATTTGAACCCTTATATATATATATATATATATATAAAATGGTTCAAATAAAAAACAATTGTTTTGTGAGAAGTGTGAGAATACTTTAAAATAAAGTACTCCACCTAAATATGACACTATACCATGTAAATAGGAAACCATACAACTTTTAGAAACTATCAATCTCAACCACTAGATTCTAAATCCAATGGTCTACATCTATTCTTATGTTTCTCACAAAACTATTGTTTTTTACGTTATCCCTAACCTATATATATATATACACACATACACACACACACACATATATATATATATATATATATATATATATATGTGTGTGTGTGTGTGTGTGTGTGTGTGTGTGAGAGGGCTACAAACATATGGCCCCACCACCACTTCATTAGGCGGCTACCGTTGTAACCCCCCCTCCACCCACCCCAAAGGCGCCCCTCTGCGGTGTGCAGGGGCATCGAAGCCCCAATGGAGACCCCATTAGCGCCCGTAGCGAGCTGTCTTATTAGGTCTTAACGTGATGAGCTGGTTCCCCATTATTTTTGGAGAACCGCTCACTCTTATATATGGGGAATGATCAAATGAAAAATGTGTTTTCCCTAAAAGCATTAAATCCTGATTGTTATAATTACGTTAAAAACACGTTGCATTTTCTCTCTTATTTTTTTATCAATTAATGTTTTCTTATACTTTTATCATTGTCTTTTATCATTTTTTTTCATTCACAGTCATTTTTAGAAAAATATTAAAGAATTGATAGAGGTGAACAATGTTCCTAAATATTTAGATGAATAAGAACATTTTCTTTCTCCTTACTTACAAATACTCTCAACGATATGAGGAACCCATACACAAATATACGTAGAAAGGGATCTGAATGCACTAAGTAGGCTTGGAAGAAATCATGGCATTCCTTTTTTTTTAATCAATGGTTGAGATCAAAGTGTAGGAAAATATAGTGAAAGGATAATATTTTGAGGATAGCCGCTTTTGTTGATTTTTTCACATTATTTGTTTTAGTAAAAAAATTACACCATAAAGTCAAGAACTTTTTATATTTATCTTTAATTTGATACTATATTACTGTATAAAAAAAATAACAGTTATAAGAACACAAAAAAATGGGTATTTTTCTCAGTGGCGGATGGAGTGTAATATGAGGGGTAGCCTCCGCTACCCCTCAACTTCTCGTCGTTAGTTAAAAAAAATTTAAGTCAGTTTTTGTGTTTCGTTACCTATGAAAAAAGTAAAGTTACGCCTATGTGTTCTAAGCCCAACCAATTTAAAAATTCAACCCAAATAAAGCTTAAACAAAGGTGTAAAGCCCAAACCAATAAAACCCATTAACCCTTAAAATAATATATGTTAACTTAATAATATAAATACACTTGTTGGACCATATTTTAGGCCTCTTAATTGCTTTATCAAAACATCTTTTAAAAAATCAAGACTTCTTAAAAGCGTCTAACCTGATAAGCGGGACAAACCGAGCATTGAATAATCTAAGACAAAACAAGTTTGACAAGATGTTGGCTAGAGTGACAACATTTTGTGAAAAACAAGATTAAGTTGTTAGATATGACGGAAAATTATGGTAATCAATGAAACCGAAAGAATATCATTATTAATCGACATCATTTTGAGGTTGAAGTTTCAAATATCGTTTTGGATATACATATTCAAGAACTTGGAAATAGATTTAGTGAGGTCTCAACTACTTTGATAGAAAATATGTCCGGTTTAAATCCTTGTGATTCGCTTTCTAATTTTGACATATCGAAGATAATGACATTTTCTAATATGTATCCGACTGATTTCAGTAATGAAGAAAGAGATTTATTTCAGGTGATCTTACGACCTTTTATCACACTTAAATTAATATGATAAATTTGCAAAATTGGATGAAATGCATGATCTTGCTCATGTAATGGTGGAAACCGGTAACACGCCACCTTTCCTTTGATTCATAGTATATTGAAGCTAGCGTTGGTTTTACCGAATGCAACCACAAACGTTTAAAAATGTTTTTTCTGAAATGAAGCTTATCAAGATGAATTTGCGCAATCGAATGGGTGATGAGTATTTGAACAATGTTTTAATTTGTGTGGTCGAAAGAGAAACTGTTGAGAAAGTAAAAGAAGAGGATATCATGGCTCGATTTCATGCTTTCAAAAACCGAATGGGAGAAATATGAAGTCCATGTGTTTAAATTTATTTATTATCGTGTTTCTATTTTTGTTTAGTTTACTTTGTATGAAAGACGGTTTTTTTTTTTTGAAATTACCCCTAACATTTGATTCTAGATCCGCCACTGATTTTTCTATGTTGTACAACATTTTTGTACTAATTTTTGTTGTGTTAAAAGTTTTTCAACTGGATTTTTGTAATGTACTTTTTAAAAATAAATGGATGAAAGTATTTAAAATGTTATATATATGTAGATATTATAAGATTTTTTTACCTTGTTCTCTGCAAAACCATAAGATGTAAGAAAAATATGTATAAATTGTGGAATGAGAATCAGTTATACAAATCATTGAATTTATAAAATAATAGTCATACTAAAAAAATGAACGCAAAATGTCACACCCGGCCATATGGGCCTAGACGTATGACCAATAGTTGGTATCGGTTTTGAAAATATATTAGAGTTTATTTTGTTGCAGCGGAAATTTTTTTGACAAGATATTCTTTATATAAACAGAGATTTAAATACCCTTGATAATATAAAACATTTATTTTAAAATAATCATGTTTTATAAGGAGTTTAATAAAATGAGCCCACGGATCCTTCTATATATCCAATGAGCTGTCTCCCTGTTACTCTATTGTCTTTATTACTTATACTGGTTACCTGAAAATGTTTAAAATACTATGTCAACTAAAAGCTTGTGAATAACATTAACAAACACAAAGCATTTATGTTGGCAAGAATTTAAAACCCGGTCAATCGTAATTTGTATTAGTATATCTACACACTCAGCGGGACTGTTTCACCCGAGTGTACAACCACGGAGCACACTAGTCTTTTTACTAAAACTGACCGTAGTTTTACGTATGCCTACAACTGAGTCTCTTTACTAGCCATGTTACGACCTTTCATCCGTAACACGTGTTGTCACACCCCGACTTACAGCCTAGGCGTGTGACCAACAGTTGGTACCGGTTTTGTAAATGTATCAGAGTTAAGCGGAAGTCCTTAAAAAGTATTAATATTTTGAAATATTAATTTATTTATAAAGCTTTATTTATAATAAAATATTAATGTATCTTCTAAAACATTTTATTAATAAATCTTTATTTTGTAATAATATTTAATTTATTTGAAAAACTTTTCGGATAATAAATATCCAAGTGTTTTTATTTATATACCTCGTTTGATTTTACAAATCATATTGTTTATAATCTTTTTAATAATTAAAACAATAAGCCATCTCTACCTTGCGAACATCCACTTCATGAATGGCTCCAATTCTTGATACTTTTACTTTTCCTAAAATGTTAGAAAATACGTCAGCGATATGCTGGTGAATACGCTGACGCTAAAAATATTTTCTTTTACTTTATTACCCCTCGAGACTACGCCTGCCTCGGCCCATCGTGGCTTAGGAATAACAAAGTTAAATAACACATTTATAAATTCGAGCCTCTACACTAGGTCACCTAGCAAACACCGCAGCGTTCGACTTAGTTAAGTACCCGTAAATATACACAACGGTCGTACTCCATGCAGGAGAGCGTCCTACGAACAAGGGTGGTGCGATCATGCCCATTCATCGCATAGTACCACCTATGTAAGGATCCAGACATACGTATACCACAGCCTGAGGGCTAGGTTTATACCCTTTATTTATAACGGTTTTAGGAACACATAGTTCCTTGTAAACAATTTCATATAACAAGTTTGACTCATTTTAAAATAAGTAAAAGTTTGGGGGCGTATTCACCTTTTCTATTTGGGATTGGCTTCAACACCGTCCGAGGGTCTTTCCCTTGCTATCTCGCACCTATAGTACGAGTATAGCCTTCTCTTTTGGATCAGCTTCAATACACTGTCCGAGGGTCTTTCCCTCTTCTTTGTTATCTCGCACCTATAGTACGAGTATAGCCTTCTCTTTTGGATCATCTTCAATACACTATCCGAGGGTCTTTCCCTCTTCTTTGTTATCTCGCACCTATAGTACGAGTATACCCTTCTCTTTTGGATCAGCTTCAATACACTGTCCGAGGGTCTTTCCCTCTTCTTTGTTATCTCGCACCTATAGTACGAGTATAACTTTTTATTAGTCGGATATATAATCCAGCTTAAGACCTCTAGTCTCTTTTGTAAAATCTTTACCTCGATTTTAAATTTCTTTATGAACCTTTAGTTCAAAACATATTTTCTTTATTTTAAACCTTTAGTTTAAAATATTATTTCTTTCTTTTCTTTTTTTCAAGTTAAAATTCGTTCTTTTAACTTATTTACTTTTCTTTTCTTTCACAAGATAAACCTTTAGTTTAACTTGTTGTCTTTTTCTACGTTTCTTCTTCATTAAGAAACACATCTTTTTATTTTTTTATTATTTAAGAATAATAACTTAAATAATATTATCAACTATAACTCTTTTCTATTTCCATCTTTTCCTTCTCTTTTATAGTATGTTTGAACCTATAGTCCAAATCATATGTCTCTTATTTTCATATTCGGACCTATAGTCCGACATGTTTTCTAAATTCCACGTTTTCCAACAACGCATACTTATTTATATATACATTATTTAGTTTATATTAATAATATAAACAATATATATATATATATATATATATTCATTTACTCATTGTTATTTAAAGTATTTTTAATTAATACTTTTATCTTTATTTATTAATAAAGATTATTTTATTGTTTATATATTCTTTCTCTTTTTATTATTATTTAAAATTTATTTAAATAATAATAGTTATATTTATATCTTTCTCTTTATATAATTCATTTCCTTTATTCTCTTTTGTATAATTTCGAGGTATAGACTATACCCTTGACTAGGGTGTAAGCCTTTATTATTTTATTAATATTTTATTCGGGCATTATGCCTACCTTGTTTTCCTTATTAATTTCTAAACTCACGGGCGACACTTCGACGTTGGCACCTATACCGAGAATCTTGATCAGCACCTCCTTGGCACGCAAATCGAGACACACCGGTCTTCAGGTCTCTTCGGCACACATTCCGAGGCAAGTTGTCGGGTCGTCTCGGGTCGGCGCGTACTTCGATGCGGAACGTCGGGTCATCTCGGATGGAACGTCGGGTTGTCTCGGGTCGGCACGTACTTCGAGGTCGAACGTCGAGTCGTACCGGGTCGGCACGTACTTCGAGGTAGAATGTTGGGTCGTACCGGGTCGACACGTATTTCGAGGCGATGTCGTCGGTATGTAGGGGTATATTTGATTTATGGCTCGAATTACGAGGTATAGTGTCGGGTTTTTGGCGCGAAAAACGAGGAGGTCGGTGGCACGTTTACGAGGCAATTTCTAGAGAGAGAGTGTGTGTTCTAGGGAGAGAGATATGTGTGAGAAATGGTGTGTGTGAAATGAGAGGCTTGAAGCCTCTATTTATAGGCAATTTCTAGTTCATTATCACGATACGCGATGGTCTAAACAATAGCCGTCGCGTACCGCGACTAGCTATGGTGAGTCACCATGTAGGTTTGCCTCGTGGCAGTTGCGGTACCACGTGGTGAACTTTATGCCACATTGTGACACGTGGCAGGACACGTGTCACAGTGTCATGGCTTTATGCCACGTGGTGACACGTGGCGACTGGTGTGCCACGTGTTGACACGTGGCATGACACGTGTCTAGTTGTCAGACATTGCCATCGCGATACGCGATGGCGTTGCGCCCAAGGACGTCGCGTATCGCGATCAGTCGCGAATTCAGAAATTTTTATTTTTGATCCTTAGACTTTTTGAACTTTGATATTTTTGACCCGATATTTTTGTGATGTTACACGTGTATAAACTTCTATCCAACTATACGTGCACTCATGGCCTGAATGCTATGTCCTTAGATTACCTTTACGCGTAACGTTTTGAAAACCATTCAGGCCATGTGTTTTGATTTTTTTTAAAATCATATGTAAAATGCTTAATGCCTTCGCGTTAGTTTTAGAGTCAATGTACTCACTTTTGTTTTGATCAAAATGTCTTTACTGATTTATGTTGTACATGTTATCTCGAACCTGTGGTTACGAGAATATATTTGTAGCTTTAGACCTTTAGTATAATTTGTAGCTTTAAACCTTGATAAAACATTTATTTTGATATAAGAGTCATTTTTATTCAAATTCTTATTTTAGTTCGCATAACGTTTGGTGTGGCATGCTTTGGCCTAATAGGTTCGAACACTCTCATCAAACTCTCCGAGAAAGTAAACGGGTCCCGCGGTTGATTGAGATTTATACGAATTACTTTCATTAGACAAGAAACTCGACTATCGGTATTGTCACCCTTCCAGTTACTACATATCCATCACTCTTTTCTGTTTAATTATTTATAAATATCATTTATATAAAAAAATTAATGTTTCTTTGTTTAGAAGAAAATCAATTAACAATAACCTTTACATGCAAAACTTTATATTTTTTAATAATAAAGAAACATTTATATTTGTAAGCCTTTATATATATATATATATATATATATATATATAGGTTTAAGTTCAAGAAAGAAATGAAATTACTGCGAGAAATGCGAGAAATGAATATGAGCCACTAGTTTTATTTTAGGTTTTAAAAATTTAAATATAAATGAAAAAGATATAAATGTAACAATAAATGCACACTCTCTCTCCAATTAATACAACTAATATAACCATAATAAATCTCTCTCTAATTAACACATCTACATAATTTAACTAAAATAATTAAAAAGATAAAAACACTAATTTAATTTTCATAAATAATAAAAAAATGTTATACAAATGTATCCATTAAATATATACAATAAATATACAACCTACACAAAATTTTATAACCTACACTTGTTTTGAGCAATAAAAACGTACTATATACAAAAAAGCATACAACTTACATATTAAATTCGACATCAACAATTATATAAACTACACAAATATACACATATCCTACACGTGTGTAGGTTATATGTTTTTCTTGTGTAGGTTATGTTTTCTTATTCTTAAAATAAGTGTGGGTTATATGTTATTGCGTAGGTTGTATATTTCACATTTAATGCAAACATATGTAAGATAGGTTTTTGTATTATTCATCACATTGTAACTACGTGTTGATGGGTATTGATAAGTTGAGTTGGAAGAAATTGGTTTTAAATAAAAAAATTTTAATGTATGAATAAATTGTATTTGTGTAGGATAAAGTTTTCATGTGTAGGTTATATGTTTTCATGTGTGTGTATATTTTATTGATGATGAATTTTGTGTGTATGTTATATGTTTTCTTATTCTCAGAACAAGTGTAGGCTATATATTTTTGTGTATGTTGTATTTTTTTTTTTTGTTGATATTTAATGCTAACACATGTAAAATAGTTTTTTATATTATTTATCACAATGTAACTACGTGTTGATGGATATTTATATATTGAGTTGGAAGAAATTTGGATAAAAATAAATTTTAACTTATGAATAAATTGTACTTGTGTAGGATAAAAATTTGGATAGAAAATAAATGAATTTTTAGTATTTTTCAATTATAGTAATTTGATTAGTTATATTAATTTGATAGATATATTAATTGAAGAGAGAGATGCATTTATAGTTTTTTAATTAATCTTGAAGCTTTTAAAACCTAAAATAAAACTAGTGATCCATATTCATTTCTCGCATTTCTCGCAGTAATTTCATTTCTCTCTTGAACCATCCCCTATATATATATATATAAGCTTAAATAAATCTATAAACTTTCCAAGGTTTATGCTATACACTCAACTAGGATGTAAGCTATGAAGTAGAACATCTTAAACATAACTCTTACCTTAAAATGGGTATAACATTCAAGGACAAACAAGGAGTACTTCGACTATACGTAGGGTGTTGGTGTATGAAACTCCGAATATCTAGAGTGGCGTCGGGACTCGAACTCAGTTGCACAAACTTCGAGGAAGTGATAGCGGTTTGGTGTTCGGGATGTCACAAATGAGCAACCCATGACCGCTATTTATAGTTGTTTCTTATACCGCCGGTCGGACCGTCTCTTGCTACCATTCATTCTTGCGATGACATATGTCCTTTCATGTGATATGTGGCGACACATGTCAATTTATTTGATTAGTCATTGGACATGTGTCAATTTCCCTGTATTAGTCATCAGACACATGTCGGTTTCATCATATTAGTCACCGGACATGTGTCGCTTCAAGAGAGTTTTATATTTTTATTTTAGCTAAATGACTAATTGGTCCATCAACTTCCTAAATTGACAAAATTGGTATGTAAATTTTCGGGATATTACACAAAATCAGTTATAAATGATTAAGTGTGGTCAAAATCTGTTTTTAAATTATTAAAAGTAAATAGTTGGTTATAATTATAGAAAACATTAATTAGTAAGGTTATGATTCTAGAAAATATTAATTAGTATATGACAATTCTATAGACGGAAACCAGATTACTTGGAAGACTATGTGGACATGCTAGTTTAATGCCATGTGGATATCTTGTATTGCTTTAATAGTATTGTAAGATTCTCAAACAATCCATCAAATTATGTGAGAGGAGTTTTATTAATTTATGAAGTGGTTTAGGGTGTTGTGAGTGAAGGAGATAGAAAATGTTGTGATTTTTCTGTATATTTGAAAAGTTTTCGAAAGTGGTTGTGAGTGAACGAGAGAGAAATTGTAATAATAAATATATAAAAAGTATTATTAGTTGAGAATGAGAGAAAACATGTTATATGTTTTTGTTTAATTTTGAATTTGAAGATTGATGATTGAATGTGAATGCAAACCATCAAATTTGGTGAATGAGGTTTTTATAATTTAGGTAGTGGTTAGAGTGTTGTGAGTAGATATGAGAGAAACTATACTAATTTTTCTGTATATTTGAAAGCTACTGTTCATCCATATAATTTTTTGATATTTGTTTAAAGTGGTTGTGAGTGAGAGTAAGAGTAAGAGTAAGAGTAATGATAGTAGAATAAAAAATATTATTAGATTTAGAGACGGGGGATTGGATGAGATAGCTATTATCTTTCTAATCATTCTCAATTCTCATAGCTACGAGCATTCTTAACCCATCCCCTAAAATTATGTGAGGAGCGTTTGCAAATTATAGGGTGGAGTTTAGAGTGGTTGTGAGTTTAAATTATAGGGCAGAGATAGAAAAGTAGTGATTTTTTGTACATTTGGGGAAACTTTGTTTGTCCTGTTTATTTTTTAATATTTGTTGATCTGGTTGTGAATAAAGGAGAGAGAAAACTGTAATGGTAAATATATAAAAAATATTATTTAATTGAACAGAAGAGAAAAATATAATGCTTTTCAATGTAATTACGGAGATGAAGACTGGGATGGAAAGAGACGAGATGATGAGAATGTTCTCAAAAGCAAAACAGCTATAAGGACAATAGCGAAATAGAAAAGAAACAAACTTTTCAATTTTAAAAGAAAAGTAGAAAAGCATAAAACCATGTGGACTTAACTCTCCTGAAAGTGAAAAACCCATAACTTTCTGACCAGAAATCTAGAAACGTTGGATTCCCGGCCACTGCAAGTCATCGTCATCGCAGTCCTTGTTTCTTAATTTGTAATTATATCACGGTTAGTAATATTTTATATTATTTTTTCATTTCTTCCGGTTTGCAATCATTATCTTTTGGTTTACATTGGGCTTGCTTTAGATCTGGATCTAAATACCATTTTGGTAGTTAGTTTGAGTTATCGATTTTCAGGTTGTAGATCCCTCAAAACTTTTGTGGCTTTTTGTGCTCAATAATTTTGTTGTACTCAATTATTTTTCTTGCTAATGTGGGGCCCACTTGTCATGATAGAGTAGTTTCATTAGCATTCACATCCTTTCCCTGTGTATTTTGTGACAGGTGTTTTTATAATTAAGAAGATAAAATATGTAGTGTATTTTTTCTTTATATTTGAAAAATAATTTATAAACAAATATTATTTAATTAAAAAGAAGAGACAAAATGTATTGATTTTTAGTGTAATTTTTGATTTGGAGACAGGTGAAAGGATGTGAATGCTCTAATGTATATGGCATACTAGGTGTAACATTTGAGGTTCGAAAAGAAAAACTTAATAATTTTCTGTTTGACTTCTGGCTGTCGTGACAGTAGCATATTAGTTTTTTTTTTCTGGGCGGCCTCAGTTGGCTGCCGTGACAGTGGCATATCATGTCTACATGCTCCGAAGAATCAGACAGCACGTCTTCATCTTCTGAAGACATAGCCGCCATGTCCTATGATGAATATGTTGAATACTTATATATCCCATTAGAAGAAATAAAAACAGCCACCAACAACTTGGCTGATGAAAATCTCCTCAAAAGAGGCACATCTTTTGAGATTTACAAAGGACAACTCCTGCAGTCGGGGGACTTGATCGATATTGTTGCGCGGAAACCTCTGAAAACAAGCGCCGCCCTTAACGAGCTGAAAGTTACTAAAAATCTCAAGCACAAAAACATCGTTTCTCTTTTTAAGATTTTTTATAGGCTAGGTAGTTATATTATGATAAACAAGCATGAGGTCAATGAAAGTCTTGACAAACATCTAAATAGCCAAACCCTCACTTGGATGCAAAGATTGCATATATGTGTTGGGGTTGCACGTGCATTGAGTTACCTTCATTATGACTCGGATGGCGATCATTATGTCATACATGGTAACATAAAGAGCTCCAAAATTTTACTGGATCACAACTGGGAGCCCAAGTTACATGGTTTTGCATTTGCTGTTAGGGCTAAAAAGCACGATCTTCACCTAACTAGTAAGTATAACGGTGCATTACATTATATGGACCCTGCGTATGAAGACACAGGAGGTCTGACTCACAAGTCAGATGTATTCTCCTTTGGTGTCATGTTGTTTGAAGTCTTGTTTGGGAGAGAAGCATCTATTCCGAACAATGATAAATGGTGGTTTGCTCGATTGGCCATATCACATTATGAAGAGAGAAAACTAGATGATTTGATAGCCCCTAACCTTCGAAAAAAAATGAACTTGCAATCGCTCAACATTTTTGCTGAAACAGCTTATTGTTGCTTAAAGAAGAAGCGATTCCAACGCCCAAATATGAATCACATTCTCTTAAGACTTGAGAAAGCATTAGAACTCCAACACAAACATGTAAGCCATCAATCATTGACGCCTTTTAATTATCATTTTGTGTTGTCGTAACCAAAAGCCTGCAATTTATTAATTTAGTTACTATTATTGTGATTCTTCGCAATACAGGAACATTCAGCAATTACTGGTGAAGGTACATCATCCAACCACTTGAAGGTAAGAATTGCTAATTTTTATTATGGTTATAGTGATTGTGGTACGTAATAGTTACCATAGAAAACTTCTATAAACAAGACATTAAACCAATATTTTTTTTTGTATATAATATATGGTGTAGTTATAGAAAATACAATACTCTATGTCTCTATATATGTCCCATTTTACTCACTAAGAGTCCTTATAATATTTTATCAAAATAACAAATAAAAGTTTAGTCCAAGGGTTAAAATGTAAATACATGAAGTCAAGGAAAAAAAAGGGTAAATGTTCATAATAGTTTGTTGAGATAGCAATTCTATTGTTTAAAGTTAGGACTCGTGTATAAGTGCTTTGTTTCTCACCGTAACAAATTTAGATAAATGAAGTTATTAAAGAAAAACTGTTTTTTTTCCTAGTGCTATAGAAGCGTTCTTTTTCAAACCGGTGATTTAAGTTGGATATTGTTTTTAGACATTCATTTAATTATGCTAGTATCTTCATAAATTGTAAGGGTTCTAGAACTTCTAGTTGCGAAATGTCATTTTCGTAAGATAGTTGATGTTAAATTTTAGCTTCAGTTCCTTACATAAAGATATCAGATACTTCAAATTTAACACCCTTTAAACAAATTGAAAGTTATGTTGTGATTCTAGAAAGGTACTTATCGATAAAGTGACTAAAGACATGGTTTTCTTTTATATTGCATTCTCATACTTACTAGCAAATACATGACGCATCTCGGTGCTTTTCTTCTAAAATGTAAGTCCATAGAGTAATATGTGTGCATCTCTCGGTTTTTATGTAACCCGTAATATAATAAAGGTGCATCTTGCTGTTTTTTTTCCTGACACGTAATGTAATATGGGTGCATGCATCCATGCATTTTTATTAACAAGTATTGTAATAACAGGGCGTCGCTATCCTTTTCTTTTAACACATAATGTAATTTTGCGTGCATCGCTTTACATTTCTTTTAACGTGTATAGGGGGGAAACTTGGATCACTTGAAATTTCGATTGAGTGATATAGAATTGGCAACCAATAAATTTTCCCAAAAATACTGCATTGGGTCAGGTGGATACGGTATGGTATATAAAGCAGAACTCGAACATTTTGATGGCATAAATTCGTTGGTGGTTGAAGGGAAAGTTAAAGGTGAATTGTCTAAGAGACGTAGCACCGTGGCTATTAAACGCATCTTTAGTAGAGAAGACGAGCAAGGAAGACAAGGGTTCTTCGCAGAAATTGAAATGCTTAGTAATTGTAAGCATCCAAATATAGTTTCTCTTCTGGGCTTTTGTGATGAAGGACCAGAGATGCTTCTTGTTTATGAATATGCTTCTAATGGAAGCCTTGATGATTATTTGGGGAACATTGATAACATGACTTATCTTACTTGGGCTCAACGTATACAAATATGTCTTGATATTGCCCATGGATTGAATTATCTCCATAGAAGTACCGCGGGAAAACAGAGCATAATACACCGCGATATTAAAAGTGCGAACATCTTATTGGATGAGAATTGGGTGGCAAAGATTGCTGACTTTGGGCTCTCCAAGCTACACCCTTCATGTCAACATGGCAGCACCCTCATTACCTATAATATTGCCGGGACAGATGTGTACTTGGATCCGGAGTATCTAAGTACTGGTAAGTTGAAAACTAAATCAGATATTTACTCGTTTGGAGTAGTTATGTTTGAAATCATGTGTGGAAAGTTAGCATATGATAAAACATACAACAACGAGGGGCTTCCATCAGTAGCACGACAATGCTTCAATGAGGGAACAATGGAGAAATTGGTAGATCCAAATCTAAAGGAAACTGATGAAATAATTTCTTTGCTAAACGGAGGGGTCAATCAAGATTCTTTGGGCACATTTTCAAAAATCGCCAATCAATGTTTGGCAGTAACTCAGTCCGAGCGTCCAACATTGGAAGCCATCATCATAGAACTTGAGAAGGCATTAAACTTTCAAGTAAGTATCGTCTTTTTTCTGTTTGTTCCTATTCTTGATCGATGGTAGTGACGTTGTTAATCAACTGATGGAATTCACATATGCTTTATGTTCACATAAAGCACAAACTGAAATTTTATATGTTAGGAACTTCATATAAAATACATGATTCATAACTCATACGTACCATAATTTATTTATACCCTGAGTTCATCATGTCTCTCAACTGTTGACAAAAAGACTAGAAAACATATAATATAAGCTCGCTATATAATTACATAAAAGAATTTGTCTAACTTAAATGCTTTGAAAACAATAATTATTGGTACTTTATGTGTATCTTATAAGCAAGTTGTCAAAAGATTACAAAAGCATTGATTTACTATTACGGGTCTTCTAAATTTCAGAATTTAGGCCTCAGGGTTTATTTTGTAACTGAGATTGATTGAGAATGAGTATAGATATGAAACGAAAAGATCGAGGATAAAATGAAGGATTCAAGTATTATTTAAAAGTAATAAACGTGAGACAGACCGGACCATGTGAGGGAGAAGCTAGTTTGTTTTTACCAACTCATTCAACTAAAACAAACTTTCATATATATAACTATGCATATTTTGTTTCAAGGTCTGCTTCCATTAGGCTTTTCGTAATCTCTTGACAACTTGCTTAATTATAAGAAACGCACAAAGAAGTATGAATAATTGCTAGAAGATGACATATATGATATGCAGTCCGTAACCATGTATTTCCTTTCAGAATAATACACAAAATAGGCATTAACATAAAATGGGATATGCACATTGCAAATGAGAATGTATATATATGCTAATATCCATGTTATCTTCCACATAGGACGTCTCTAATATGGTTTCTGTAAAAAGATTTTGACATTTTAATCGAATTTGAAAAAAACAATGCATATTTGTTTATGTGGTACATTCAAATGTTGGGTTATAAAATTCAATGCTTTTATTAATATAAATATAATAGTATTTCATTTTTCTTGATAGTGTATAATTGAATATACCAGTTTATCGAAAATTTAGATAAGAATTTTTTAACCAACAAAGTTAATTCAAGTGTCATGAATCACAGGAAAATAACAAGGATAGCCTCCAAATATCACTTGAAGCCATAAAATCAATCACACAAAACTTTAGTGATTGCAATTGCATTGGAGAAGGGAGGCTTTGGAGGCTTTATGAAGGAGAATTTGTGCATGCTAATGGGTGTACCACCGTTGTTTCAAAGCGGTGGGATAGCAAGTCTCGTCAAGCACATGTTCAGTTTTTGACTGAGCTTGAAATTCTTAAGTATAACCACGAGAACATCATTGGTCTAGTAGGTTATTGCAATGAAATGAACGAAAAAATCATTGTTTATGAGCATGCCTCTAACGGAAGACTGAATCAACATTTGGATGATCCTAGTCTTACATGGATTAAGCGTCTCAAGATATGCATCGGTATCGCAAACGGATTGCTATATCTTCATGGTGGTGGTGGAAAACTAAATGACTCCATGAAACATGGAGACATTAAAAGTGGTAGCATTCTACTTGATGATTGTTGGAATGCTAAACTTTCTAATTTGGAGTTGTCCCAAAAAACAACAGTATATGACAGAGCTGAGCATGTGGATGATAATGCTTGTGATTCACTGGGATACATTGACCCATTCTACGAATCGACAGGTTTCTTAACAGAAGACTCTGATACATACTCATTAGGTGTGATTTTAATCGAGATGTTGTGCGGGAGATTAGCGTGGCCAGAGGGATGTGAAGATCATTTTCATTCGTTAGCCCCTTTAGCTGTTAGGCACTACAAACAAAAAGGAAGCCTTTATGAGATGATATTTGAGGGCATAAAAGAACATATTGTGCCACAATCATTGAGTAGATTTCAAACGACCGCCATGCGATGCGTACAGTATGATAGGTATGCCCGACCATGGATGAACAGCGTAGTAAGGCAACTTACGAAGGCCTTGGAATTGCAAGTAAACTTTTCATACTCTCATTTGAGTTTGCTTCTAGCTTTCAGTACATTTGTACAAGACTGCAATTTGTGTTATAAAAATATAACTCAAAGCATATCAAGAAATTAATGGAATTAAAAGTTATGTGAAATCTAAAAAAATAGTATTAAACCGTTAATGGTTGTGAAATTGCATTTCTTGTAACTACTAGAAAAATAAGCAACTGTTACTGCCATTTCGGTCGCTGATCAGTCACAAGTAGCCAATTGAAATCGATTTGCAACCGAAATGGTGGTCACAAAAAATCTCCGTCAACGATTCAGTGACTTAATCAGCAAATCTTTGCAACTGATTTGTGATTGCTCGTTCTGTGACCTTTTTTGGTCATAAATCAGTCGCGGTTTTTTAGAATGGACTTTTAAAAATGGTTTTGAGAAAAACCATTTAACCTATTTACACGCACACACACACATATTATATATATATATATCAATTTAGTTTTATTATATGTAAGTGTTAATAACTATAGAAATTTTATAGAAGTCTCTAGAAAAGCTAAAAGTTCAAAGTTTTATAGATTTTGTAAATGACTGAAGTGTTTAAAATTTTATAAAGCTAAATTGGAGAAAGTTAAGTAAAATTTGAACAGAAATGTTAAAATTATATTCAATAACATAAAAACTAATTGGCCAAATTCCTATAAAACCCAATGGTCACTTGTGAGTGGTGATTGGGGCCACTATTTGATATTAAGTAAATCGCAATTTTTTGACCCATTTGTTTTTAATTAATACTTAAAAATTTAATTCATTAATTTTAACGTTTTTTTCGATTAAGTTGTGACTGAAACTGGGCGGTTTCAAAATCCGCAACCGTTTTGCAACCGAATCACACCATTTTGATTTAATCGCAAATCAGTCACTACTTTTGCGACCGTTTTACTTTGCCGCAGATTTTGGTTGCATTTGCCCAGTTTTCTAGTAGTAGTAAGCATAAAATCAGTTATTGAAACAAGTTGTGTAATGCTCTTTTGTACTTGAAGCCAATTTGTTGTATATTTTATTATGATGCACATATTAAAATGAAAATGAACGTGTTTATTGAATATAATTTTTTGTTTGTTTAATTAATATATAGGAGGATTATGAAGCATGGGAGCATAGAATGCTTATCGACTACAAAGAGACAACGCAGTCACCAATTTTAGAGACCCATGACGGCATAATGAAAAAGGATCTATATGACATGTTCTCAAGGGGAATCTTCCGTCAAGATGGAATGGTAAGTACATAACCTTTTCATGTGATGAATAATTCTTTAATTTCAAATGACCATCAACACTCAAATTAACTCTTTGATCATCATGTAATGTTGTAGACTATTTTAAGTAACCGAGGATTTCACAAACATGTAAACTGTGAACAAACATTCTTGGCATTCATGAATTTAAATATAATTTAGATAAATAATAATAAACACTTCAATTATGTTGAATATTTCAATGTAGTATATATCATGTTTATACATTAATTTACGAGTAAAACTTGGGGTGCATTGTTGATTGGTAGTGTATAATTAATTGAAGATATTAATTTAATAAAAATTTATATGAGAGTTTTCTTAATTACAAAGTTGATTTAGGTTTCATGATTCACAGGAAAACAACAAGGATAGCCTCCATATATCACTTGAAGCTATAAAATTAAGTACACAAAACTTTAGTGACCGCAAAGTCATCGGAGAAGGAAGGTTTTGGAAGCTTTATGAAGGAGAATTTGAACATGCTAATGGGTGTACCACCATTGTCGCAAAGCGGTGGGATACCGACTCTCGTCAAAGACATGTTCAGTTTTTAGCCGAGCTTGAAATTCTACAAAATCTTCTCAAGTACAATCACGAAAACATCATTGGTCTTGTAGGATATTGCATTGAAATGAATGAAAAGGTCATTGTTTACGAGCATGTCTCTAACGGAAGTCTCAGTAAATACATGGGAGATCCTAGTCTTACATGGATGAAACGCCTCAAGATATGTATCGGTGTCGCAAATGGATTAGAATTTCTTCATTTTGGTGGTGTAGAGCAAGAGGTTTCGATTAAACATAGAGATATTAGGAGTGGTAACATTCTACTTGATGGTGATTGGAATGCCAAAATTTCTAATTTGGAGTTCTCTCGTGAATCAAGGGTAGTTGACAGAGCTGAACATGTTGATGATAAAACATGCGACTCTTTGGGATACGTTGACCCCGATTACCAAAGTGACGGTTTCTTAACAGAAAGCTCGGATATATACTCATTAGGTGTGATTTTGTTTGAGATGTTGTGCGGGAGATTGGCGTGGTGTGAGGGATGTGAGGATCACTCTCAATCACTAGGTCCTTTAGCTGTGAGACACTACAATGAAAAAGGAAACCTTGATGAGATGATATTTGAGGGTATTAAGGAACAAATTGCGCCACAATCATTGACAACGTTTCAAACAATAGCAATTCAATGCTTACATGAAAATATGTATGAGCGGCCATGGACAAACGATATAATTGTACAGCTTAAGAAGGCATTGGAATTCCAAGTAAGTTTATATCCTTTTATTTGAGTTACCCTCTTGTTTTTAGTTATTTGAAACAAGACTTTACCACTTCATCATCATCATCATCATCGTACTCAGTATATCCCACCAATAGCAAAGCTATGGTAGGGTCTGAGGAGGGTAAGATGTAGACAGCCTTACCTCTACCCCATAAGGATAGAGAGGCTGCTTCCGGTGAGACCCCCGGCTCGATAGTAGTTTTGCATCAAGCCTTGGACATAAGGCACATAGCACTCAATCATCGGGACACCGGCTGATCGGTGCATGTAACCTTGTCTTTCGGCTATCAACGCCACTACATGATGCCTGATTAACCGTCCGTCACTTTTAACGTTATTTTCACGAGATTAGTAGAATAACATCAAAATTAGTGCAATTTCACTTTTGCCCACCCGAGGGTTCACACATATATACATCATATGTGCGCACCGCAAGCAGGGTCAAGACTTTACCACTTGTTAAAGAAATACAACTCAAACATATCAATAAATAAATTTAACAAAAAATGTCTTTGGAACCTTAAAAAGTACTAAACAATTAATGATTGCTAAATAATATATTGTCTATATATTAAATTTTATTGTTTTATAAAAAATGCATAGGAGGATTATGAAATATGGGAGCCCAAGTTGCCTATAGACTACAAAGAAATCATCTTGATGTCAAAAGCTCCAGAGATTGAGATTTACGACAACAAAATGAAGGAGATGTTCGACATGTTCTCTAAAGGAATCCTCCTTCAAGATGGCAAAGTGGTAACTAACTCTTCATATTTCGTTTAACTTAACCTTCTCATGTGAATAATTTTGTAATTACAAATACTTCCTAATAAGGAATCTTGCAAGTGGTTTTTAAGTTTTAATTTTTCTACCTTTTCTTGTAATAGTGGTTTTCGGTGGGAACTAATGGAGAACGAAATGAAATGATATCAGCCAAAAGGTTTTCGTATAAGAACCATCTGTTACCTAAATGGCGATCTCTTCCCGAATCAAGGTCCCTCTCTCATTCCGTTTGTGTATTTTAAACCACATCTTTTATCCAAGTGGAATACCTACTTGCCAAAAGAAAAAAAAAGGATTTCAGTGAAATATATATACCTAATCCGTTTAATGCTTGAAGCAGGTTTCCGAAAGTAGCAGAGATGTTTTATATTTCGAATTTGAATATAAAGATCAAGATAAGAACTCAGTTTTTATCTCCAAGTGTCTATTACAAGGTTCATCTCATCTTTAGATTTCTTGGTCCTAGAATATCAAAAGCTAGACGGATGTACTTGGACCTTAAGTACAAAATGGGGAACGAAACTTTGCATGCATATTTTGCAACACGGAGAGAAGATGGGTGGATGATGATTGAATTGTTTCAGTTCTTGAATCACAAGAAAGATACAGATTTTGAGGTTCTGCTAGAAAGCTTTTCGCGATGTTATTGTGGAAGTGATTCCATCTACATTGAAGGCATTCAATTTCAAGGATTTGACAATGCAAGTTTGAAAAATACACTTTAGCTCCTATTCTATGTTATTTTATATCAAGGAAAACATTTTTCATATCTATATTAGTTACGAGTTTATGAATTTAAAATTTTATGTAGATGAAACCTGAACAAATGCAGAAGTTTGAGGATGACCAACAACTCTTGAGATCAAAATTGAAGATGGATAAGGTGTGACGATTTCCAGCTAACGTTTAAATTATTTATTTCTTGTTTTGATTAGAAATTGTTAATCTTTGATCATACAGTTCCGGTTCTCGCCAAGTAAGATGAAGGTAAAGAAAGATCACATGACTTGGTTCTCGTTATGTGAAATAAAGAGAAGGAAAGATGAGATACTCTCTGCAGAGAAGGTTGTGTACAACTCTTCTAATGTGGCTATCCAATCCAGGTTTGTTCTTTATAAGTATGCATTAACTAATACATTCATTTCTGATTATCAATTTAGTTTTATTATATATAAGTTTTAATAACTAAAGTTTGTAGAAGTTTTAAAACAGCTAAAAGATTCAAAGTCTTATATAGATTTATAAAGCTAAATGGGACAAAATTATATAAAGGTTTAACAAGTTTATGTAACTTTCATAAAAACTAATTGGTCAAAGTCCTATAAAAGCCTAATGGTCACTTGAGTGATGATCACTCGCTTCCTGGAATGGTATCAATAGTGATGACTGGGCCCACTATTAGATTACTAAGTAAATAGCCCAATGGGCCTTACAAAGCCACATAAGCCTACTTCATGTGCGAAAGTTTCACATTTTGACAAAGTGTATCTTTAAGAAGTATGTAAATTATATGATATGCCATACATGCAGATTTAATGGGGCTATTGAGCTTCAACGACAACAAGTGTTACACATCAAATGTAAGATTAATAGTCAAATGTTGTCAGCAAGTACCGAAAATGCATGCTACCTTGTGTTCAAGCTTTCAGAGAAGTTTTGTGAGTTGCATGGTCCGGTGATAGTACGAGATTTATACAACTGGAGAAGCAAAGAGACGGGAACTATCTATTTTAGATATCCAGACATTTGGAATATACGCGACGCAGATTGGGTTCCAGAAAGGAGGAAAGATGGATGGATGGAGGTTATTATATGGAATTTCAACTCAACTTATGAGATCAAAAATGATAAGCTTTTTGTTAATTTGAAACTCATAACTTATGAAGGAACTATGTCCGGCCTTATTGTACGTGGAATCAAGTTTCGTCCGATCTAAGTTTGTACATGATAATTTCAAAACTATAGGATCATCTTTTCATAACCGCCAATTCTATAAAAGAGACGTACGGTCTTTATATTAGTTGAGAAACGAAACTACAACTTCGTATACTTCTTAGTTTAGTTTAGATTAGTATCGTTTAACTTTAAACATTTTGCTTCTCTTTACTCCAATGTCATAAAGAGATTACAATACAACAATGACAAAACTTGTTTACAAAAATCTTGGCTAGCATAAAGATTTGTGACTTTGTGTAATATGAAATTGAGGTTTTCCTTTCTCAGATTCTCGTAAAACTTTTTTAAAAAAACTAAAACCATCTAATCTTGGCTACATTTCAAACCTCTGTTAACATTATTCTTAATGGATGGTCAAACAGTCAACATGGTCAAACCGGTAAAAAAAACCTACACTTGGTGATGCTCTTTTAGTGCTACATTACGCAGAGTGGTTAGCTATATCGCCTCACTATGTAAGTGTTGAGTCACGCGAAGATTTATATCATATGTTAACTACAAATATCAAGAACTCGCTTAAAGAAAAACTTAATATTGAGTCAAAAAACGATTTTAGCCGTGCTCTTGCATCCGAACGGAGTTCATCAATGCAGAAGACACTCGATTGGTTGGTCCCGCTTGCTCAAAACATGATAAAGTGGCATTCTGAGAGGAACTTTGAGAAGCAAACTATGGGATCTGGAAATGTGCTTTTGGTGAACACTTTGCATTATGCAGATCAAGAAAAGAGTGAAGAGGCAATTACAAATCTTGTTTTGGGGCTTCATTATGTTTCAAGATTTGGCAGAGAGATTAATAGTAAAGCTTTTATGGGGTCTTCATGCGATACAGATTGTGATGATTATTTGTTTCATGATCACATTGTATGAGTTGTTATGGGTGGGAGGTTTTGGTTATCTTGACAAGATTGTGTTTTGATCGTCGAGGTTTAACTTGTTTTGACTAGAAAAGGTGGTTACTAAACGTTGATGACATGGGTTTTTTCCATTTTTTTTTCTAGATGTGTAGATTTCTTTGTAAATAACATTCCATTTGACATGTGCTCGGATTTGGTACCGTTTATATTGTAAGTTGTTTTATGTAATTGAGATTTATAGACATTAACGGAATTTGAGGTTAAAATAATATAAGGATGAATTATGATGATCGTGTAGTTCCGATCATGCAAAAACTCAAATATAACATAGGTAGCTAGGGTAAGTCGAGTATCGTATCCACGAAGAGCGTGTAGTCAATACCGCATTAGTTGCTTGATTATCTAGGCTATTATATTAAATGCATATAATCGAAGACCAATAGGAAAAAATATGCGATCTACTTCAAGTCTGCAAGGTGCTAAAAGTTCTGAAGAGGGCCCAGATGTGAGAACAAAACTGGCATCGAAGGATGAAGGGTAACAGCCTCAACATCATATAAAACACATATAAGGGCTTGATAAACAGTATGCCACACACTCCCAAGTGCCAATATCTATATCACTATATGCAGTCCTGAGTACTCTTGACATAATATAATTGCATTGACAAATATATATAGTTTTTCCAGCAACAAATTGATTTATTTTCTTGTGATGCAGGTTGATCGGTGTATTCGTTATATAATGTTATTGTGACAAATGAATAAAAAGAACACAAAGACCTTTCGTCTATAAGCATCAAAGTGTGTTATATAAGGCATTTTCTTAATATTATGTGAATTTGAATCTCATAATTATTAAAAAAATAATATAAATTAGGGATAGAGTTACAAAGTATATGAGTTGCCATTCTAAAAAAAATCTTAATGAGAATGAAAGAAACTAAAGAGAGATAACTAGTTCAATATTCTAATTTTAACATTATATTAAATTTGTAATGAAAGCGTCGATATACAGACAATAGTTCAATACACATCAAATTGTAAGAATTATGAAAACCTTGTACATGTTGTAACTTGTAACCATGATGCATAAAGTGCTTTTCTAACCATAATCCCCTCTCCTTAAACTCGCTAGCACTAGATATAAGTGCTAATCCGGGTTTCCGTATCCAGCTATAATTGGTTAGCCACAAACCAGTTTTATGCTTGTTCATCGTGTTGTGACAATTTCTCACAACGTTTTCATGTACACAATACAATGTCATTACTTAAAACACCGAATCGGAAATAATAGCAAAGAGACTAGTCTTTCAGAAATTTTTTTGTATCTTAAATGCCGAGACTATTACACCAGCCACTCTTTTGTAGGGTAGATCTGATGGATCGAGACAAATTCTGAATTATTTAACTTGACTATATAATTATGAAATTTACTTCATAATTAGTACACTCTGTATTTTACTCAAATAGAAAAAAATAAATAAATCAGAACTCTTAAAATTGTAAAAAAAAAAAAAGAATTAAAAGTCTGAAATGATGATATTTAAGCTGACATTTAGTTTATCACATGATCTGATATGCCATGTCCATTAGTTATCGACTTATCGTAACTCCAGATCTAGCCCAAGTTATGTCCTTGAGTTCCTGCCGCCAGCGTAATGTATTAAACAACGACCAAACTTCATAAGTCAACACCTAACCCATAAAATAGTGATGTGATTTTTGTCACGCGTGAAAATACTAAGTATTGCCAGCTCAAATGAAGGTCGCCATCTTTAGAACATTGAATAGATGGGTTCGTTACAAAATACCAACAATGCCAAAATAGAGATCAGATATAATTTCCAAGTCACTAGTCAACACAGAAGACTTGGTAAAAAAAATCAAAGGTTTCTCAAGTATATCTTGACTAAATTTGCGAGTACATCAATAGATTTTTTTTATTATTTTATTGTCATCTCATGTGACTAGTATATTGTATGGAATTTTAGCTATTAATTTTTTGTGTCTGTTTAATATCAAAGGTTTTTTTAACTATTATCTTGAAAACAGAAGACTTTGTCCACAACATTTGCGGGGTACATGCATCAACAGATTTTTATTTCCAATTCACCTGACGAGTATATTATATGGATCCTCAGCTATTGTAATTACTTTGTAATATTGTTGACGTTTTCTCATGGTGATTATTGTAAAAATGTACATCCTCCACAATCCACATGATTAGGTTAGTGTGCAATGCAGTTCAATGCAGTTCAGGTTTTACGGGTCATACCCAGTTTATGCTCACCCCTAAATGAGCAAACAAGTTTTACCCACAATGTCCAACCCAGATGGGACCCGGTTAACAGTAATCTCTGGACCCAAGAACTGACCCTATTGCAATATAACCGGGTCTGATATGTTTGGGTCTTGCCGATCTTGCAGGTCCTGTGGGCCTTACCCGGTTTACGATAACCCCTATACATAGGTTCGCAGGGTCAATATCATTAATTACTTAGCGGCAGAAGCGTCACCTAGAGATTACCAATAGATGCTTAAGTGCTTCACTAGCAAAAGCATAATTGATGGTTATTTCCACAATGATATATATGTTATTATCTTAAATATGCTACCAGTTTAAATAACACATTCATCGTTTATTATAGATATTTTTCAATCATTTACCTGCGGAATCAATTGTTGTGAAGAACTCTAAGAATGAAAAAATGAAAGCTACAAACAATTGTTAATAACCATAGGTAGTGAAACGGGTCAAAGATTTTGGATCTTGAGATCCGCTGTATATAAGAAGGAAAAATTAGGTTGGGCGGGAAAATAAAAATTAGTTCAATAATAAAAAGACACCTGTATATAAGAATGACATAAAAAAGAGAACATCATATATAAAAATAGCATGAACAAAACATGATTTTGTATTACAATTTCAAAAGAGATTGATGAAGACTCCATGGGTCCATGGAGGTTAAATAAATATGTGAAAATAGAATTGTTATTCATTCATAATTTATTCTTGTATTTATCATGTTGTACCTATAAATATTGTTTATTGAGTTTTACCACATTCATCTTCTACTCTAAAATGTTTATACAAATTGATTTAATAAAAAATATGTAGATCCGATTTCATTAAAAATATAAATAATTGATTATATTGACATAAATAATGCATATTTTGATCTCTATAATTTAGGTAATTAATTATTTGATTAAATAATAAATTAATATGTTTTGATTACACTGATATAAATATGTTTTTAGTAAAAATAAAAAATTAGTTTGGGCGAGAAATTTAGGTTAGGAATTAATTTTCAAGTGACATGTGTCCCTAATTATTTTATTTTATTGGAATACTAGTTTTTATCCTCCGTATTACGGTGGTTGTTTTATAATGTTTGTTCTAATATTTATTTATTTTTTGAATTTATTTTTTTATTGTATGAAAGTTAATAATATACTTATGGTTTGATAGTAAATTGTTTTACAAATAAATGAAATGTTATAACCCGGTTTAAAAGCTATATGGTTTTGATGAGACCTAAGACCCGTTTATTGTTTTTACTATAAATTTGGTTTTTTAATTATAATTAATAATAAATAATATTTATGAAAGTTAATAATATACTTATGGTTTGATGAGACCTAAGACCCGTTTATTTTTTTACTATAAAATTGGTTTTTTAATTTAAATAATATATACATCTTTTTTTTACTATAAAATTGGTTTTTTAATTATAATTAATAATAAATTATATTTATGAAAGTTAATAATATACTTATGGTTTGATGAGACCCAAGACCCGTTTATTTTTTTACTATAAAATTGGTTTTTTAATTTAAAAAATATATATATCTTTTTTAAAATAAATAAGATGTTAATTTTTAGTATATCCTATTTTATAGGATTTTTACATCAATAATTTGGTGAGAATAATTTTTAATTTAATGAGATGTTATAACCCGTTTAAGGAATATCTGGGTTTGGTAAGACCCATACCCATTAATTCGGGTCAAATGCATGAGAAGCCTCCATTTAAAAATCAAGCAAATCTGGTGACTCCAAAAAAGGGGAAGCGACCACATCGTGACACGTAGGATTTTTTATGTTTTCGTTTATATATATTATAGATGTGTCCCCAATTATTATTTTTTTTATTAAATACTAGTTTTAGAACCCGTGTGATGCACAAGAAGTTCAAAATAAATACAATTAAACTATAGAAAATAAATGATTAAATAAAAAAAACCTATATTTTATCAAATTAAGTAGTTTAATAAGTTCAAGTTATATTTTCTAATGGAATATTCAAATGAATACGTGGTGCATTCTCACACAATTTCTTCATATTCACGGAAAAATAATATTTTATCAAATTAAGTAGTTTAATAAGTTCAAGTTATATTTTCTAATGGAATATTCAAATGAATATGTGGTGCATTCTCACACAATTTCTTCATATTCACGGAAAAATAGTGAATTCTAACCAAAGATGATAAGATGTTTCATTATAAATGACATAAAAATACAACATCATATATAAAATTAGCAAGACCAATATACACTTTTGGTATTACGATTTGAATGAACTTCATGGATCCATTGAGGTTGAATGAATACGTGAGAATAAATTGTAATTCATTGATCATAATTTCATCTTGATTTTATCTTCGTATACCTATAAATATCGTTCATTAATTTTTACCACATCCATCCCCTGCACTAAAAAGTGTTTATAAATTGATTTAATATAAAAGAGAGATATTATTTCATTAGAGATATAAATATTTTTATTATACTGACATAAATACCCATATTTTTTTAATCTCTATAATTTAGATAATTGGTTATCTAATTAAATTATGGATTTATATGTTTTGAAAAGCGAGAAATTTTGGCTAAAAATGAATTCTCAAATGACTTGTGTTTTTAATTAGTTATTTTACATTATTAAAATAGATAGATGTAGAATTTCTAACATAGTCTAGATGCATGTATATAACATCTTTATATTAGCATAGAGTCTAGGTGCATGTATACTATAACATCTTATTATATTAGTTATTTTCTTATATAATAACGTGACAAGATACAATTGTTTTCATGTGTGGATCCTTTTCACTCGAATAGTTTTCGATTTTAAACCTAATTTCCTTTTCAATTAACGTCGTTTAGTTGACTTTCCACTAGATACATTGACTTGAAATATTCATCATTCACGCTTACTAATTTGCAAAATTATTTTTACTACAATATCGAGCATCTACAGTTCACTAGCTTGTATTATAGTGTTTTTCTTTTTTATTTATAATATTTTGAATATATCTTTTTATTTAAAGTATTTAAAAAAAGTTTGTAATATATACCTAAACCTATTTTGATCAATTTATGTTAAGTTATGTTCGTTTATATTCAGTTTTGAATGCATCATTTTTTAATGTTTTATATTTATTCATTTGTGTTTATTAATAAGTGTATTTATTTTTATTCGTTTATGATTTTTTTTGTATTATATGTTCATTCAAAGGGCCGTCTTTGATGCATGAAGTTTCCATTTTAAATCAAATGAAATGTTGTTAAGGTTACTAGGCATTTGTCGGTTCCCCTTTTTTATAATCTACCGCTATTCAAAAAATATGGAAAAGGAATTATAAAAGAAAAAGGAAAACAAAACAAGAGGTGTTTAAACCGTATTTTGAGCCAAACGGGTTGGTTTCGTTTGGTCAATATAAGTCAAAATCGTTTTATTTCAAACTAGTTCAGACTTAAATCGTTTTTTAAAAGAAATAATATGGAGTTATGGACCTATAGGAACCGTATCTCAACGGTTCCAAGCTAGCTTCAATGACTATAAACTTAATCCAGTTATAAACCGGTGGATCATGTTGGGTTGAAATCAAACTAAGGGGGTGTTTGGGATTCCTTATTTCACTCATTATAACTTAACTTATTGTCATTAAGTCCTAAATAAGTCATAAGTTACAAAAGTGTAACTTATTGACATATTCTCCTCACTAACTTTTAATTTATTAAAACACCTTATAACTTTTTGAAAAACTTATGTCATAAGTTGGGTAAAATAAGCAATCCGACGCACCCCTAAAACAAGTTTTTGCAAATGGTTTTGGGTTGGTTTTCAAACCGGTTTAGATGAGAATGGTTTTTTTATAAACGTACACCTTAGAAAGATCCAACCATACCCGCCTAGCAACAAATCTAACCACACACTCGCCTCTTTCTTCCTCGTTGTTCTTTGCAAATTCAAAAGACCATGCGATCAAACTTTTAAATTTTGGTAATTTGCCTGGTGTTATGTTGTTTTACACATGAACTCTTTAAATCTAGCGTATGAATTCTTTAAATCTAGCGTAAGATGACACCACGATTTTATGTCATCAGACATGTTATCGAAGAAGATGACAAAGGATTAAATATTGGAAACCGTACGAATTTATATTTGCTTAATAATTCAATGGTCGATTCCATGTAATTGTTGTTCTAAATTTTTATAGTGTGCTTAAATTTAAAAGGTTTAATTGAAATAAACCTTTTATTATTATTAGCATGTTTTAAATTAAATGGTATATAATTAAATTAAATTGGCGTGAGTTAAATTATACATATTTTATATTAGTATTTTCTACAATTTTTCTTTGTTTTTGAGTTGTTTTTGATAAATATTACTCTCCAAGTGGTTCAAATTTGATTTTAAAGGTTTCAAAAGATAATAACAAGTTAAAATGGAGAACTTGAGACAATGAGAGAATATTCGAATAGATAATTATTATCAACCTTTTCAAGTTAAGTTATATAATTTGGTAATATTATGTAACAAATTCTAGTTAATGATTTACTAGTTTGGACATTTGTTTTGATTACCATGATATTTAAAACAATGATGAATTCATATAATTCTAGTCCTTCAAAGTTAGTCATCGAAGCTTGGAAATTAAAAAGACATATATCTGGGCCCGAAGCTTGGAAATTAAAAGGACATATATCTGGGCCCATAGACAATGGAAACAACTCAAAATAATATTAACCGAAGATTTAACTAATGTAGTTATAATTATTGGTACGCATTTAAACGCGTGATGATCTCAAATCAATTCTAGTTAAAAATTATTGTCTAATAATTATATTTAATATGGGCTGGACCCAACTCTTGGACCGGACCAATCAAATGGTGAAAAATAAAGCCTATTAACCTACTAATTGTGATCGGAATAAAAGAGAAGGAGAACCCTACGACTTAAGGGGGGAGCACAGCCTAATTAAATGGGAGGCAGTATAGCAATCCACAAATATGAACTATGAAAAGTGGGTTATCTTACATTGAAGAATAGTAAAATGGTTTGTCTCACATCACTAAAAATTCAGTGGTCCTAGAGAGTATAGCGATGAGCTATGTATTTCTCCATCACGTAGCGCGGCCAACCCAAAAATTAGCTATAAAAGGGGGAGCTAACAGCATGCATTCCTCACACATGATAATATCTTGTATGACAAGACACATTCGGTGGTCTTAACGAGTATAGTGACGAGCTATGTATTTGTCCATCGCGTAGTGCGACTAACCCAAAAATTAGCTATAAAAGGTGGATCTAACGGCTTGCATTCCTCACACACTTCTCGCACTTTCTCTTACGTTCTTTTATAGTATAATTGATGATATTATGCCTCGAGTAGCCGTAACGATACCCTAATCCGATCGAAAGAAACTTTAGTACACAAATCCAAATCTCTGACTGAACAAGGTTAGACTTTGCGCCATAGAGTAAAAGTTTTCATCTCGTGATTGTCGTTAAAGCTTTTCAGTTTATACTAGTACTTACTACATTGTGTTAATCTAAGTGCTTAATTACCAGGGAACTCGTAAACAATAAACATATAAGGTGAAGCATTCAAGTTGTTTGTAAAACTCATATTTGTGTGAGACAACTGGTTTTTCAATCTTGTCATTGAGATTTTTAAACTTATTACATTACAGTTAAGTCTTTGTAGACTTGATTTTACTACTGGTATTGTGGGGTTTTGTATACAAGGCTCACCTTAATTGGTTATTGCACGTTACTTATTGGACAAATGTAGCAATAAGTAATATGACCACAGTTACAAATACAATTAAGTGATAAGTACCTTTGCGCCATAGTGTAAAAGTTTAGTACACAAATCCAATCGAAAGAAACTTTAGTACACAAATCCAAATCTCTGACTGAACAAGGTTAAACTTTGCGCCATAGTGTAAAAGTTTTCATCTCGTGATTGTCGTTAAAGCTTTTCAGTTTATACTAGTACTTACTACATTGTGTTAATCTAAGTGCGTAATTACCAGGGAACTCGTAAACAATAAACATATAAGGTGAAGCATTCAAGTTGTTTGTAAAACTCATATTTGTGTGAGACAACTGGTTTTTCAATCTTGTCATTGAGATTTTTAAACTTATTACATTACAGTTAAGTCTTTGTAGACTTGATTTTACTACTGGTATTGTGGGGTTTTGTATACAAGGCTCACCTTAATTGGTTATTGCACGTTACTTATTGGACAAATGTAGCAATAAGTAATATGACCACAGTTACACATACAATTAAGTGATAAGTACCTTTCGGTAAATTGTAAGCAGACATGTGTAAAAACATCTTAATGTTGTAATTGTAAAAATGTGTCATTTACAAATGAATGCACTCATAATTATTAATTTTCCGCTGGCCAAATATTTTTAAATATGTTTTAGGTGACTTGTTAAAGACACAAGAATGTTGCATGCAGGCCTTTTAGTTAAAATAAGTGGCTCGTCACCAGAATAAAGAAATATGTTTTGTAAATTAGGGTCTATCCCTATGAAACTTATGTTTATATAAATCCGGGTTTTATCCTGTTTTTTTAATAAAAATCATGGTGTTTTTACACTCTGATAATTTTTCATAATTACGAGACTGGTCAATTATTATGCTACAAACACTATAATAAAAACCGATACCACCGCTTGTGTTCATGGTTTCCTTCCCGGGGTAGGGTTAGGGGCCGTGACAGGTGGTGATGTGGAAACTCCAAAACTCCAAAGAAAATTTTATAGGCGGCAAGTTCATCGCATAACATAAACATCGAAGAAGAAGCAAGCACGTATAGAGAAGAAATCGGGCTAAACAACTTGTAAGGCATGGGAGACCTACACAACCACTCATTCAAACATTATTTTTCGGGTTCTATTTTAGTGATTTTATTATGAATTCAATTATTGAACCAATTTATTTTGTTTTGTTCTTAAGTATGAATAGCTAAATAATTAAACTACCTACGTTTTTTATGATTACTTTGTGAATTTTGGATGGTTTTTATTGTTGGATTAATACTAGAGTAAAGAATCTTTTTACAATCGATTTGATGCGTATGCATATTTTGTTTTGATTTATTATTGATCTTTGTTCCGCATATGTCTTATTAAATTTCTTTCAGTTATAGATTGTTGTTTAGGTCGCTTACGGTTTTGCTAGACATAGCAACTCATAGAAACATTGGTTGGTCATTTTTATAGCTTTATATTCTCCCTATCTAGATAGCTATAGCTTGTAGATAGTCGGGTTGTTTGTGAGGCTATGTGTTTAGGTTTAAACGCTCTAATAGGAGGTTTCCTAGATTTCCCTAGTTTTACTGTAATTGTGTGTTTTATCGATTATTCTTAGGTTACACTTTGCGTTTAGGTGCATTGAGATAATGAGACTAACAAATAATCTGTCTTTTAAGGTAATTTAGTGTTGTTGGAGAGACTGACAGGTAATCCGACCGATTGGTAAACTCACACACCCCTTAGGGTTTCCTTTTAGGTCACACACGGAGAATGATTAGAGATAAACTAGGTTGTCTAACGGTGTCGTATTCTAAGATCCCGGCTCCATATTTTCCATCGCCGAGAGAAATCCAAGAGTTACAAGTAGGATTCTAAACCTAGTAGTGCACTAGTAGTTCTCCCATCCTTGAGTTTGTCTAGGTAATCGTGTTGAAATCAGTTAGTTTAAGCTTTCTTAATTAGTTAACTGTAGTTTAAGACAACCAAATTTCCTAAAATCATTTAAACCAATTAGTTACTTAGTTTTCAATCATAGTCTAGTTTAAGTATCGCTAGTATCCTGTGGGTTTCGATATCTCGGACTTTATTAGGCTTTACTATAGTTGAAGGCACACTTTCTTGTCTAGTGTCTTAGCATTAGGAGAGTCTAGGTTTAACTAGGATGTCTAGGTTATGTTAAGTTTTCGTGAACCGCTTTTAGCACATCAACAATACAGGTTTTAATTTGTTTGCTAATTAAAATTTATTGCATACAAGTTTTATAGATTAAGCTCATAAATTTTGTTTAACTAACATTTATTAATGTTTTACAATGTTTAGCTATTTCATCTATTTTATGCTCCTTGTGATTGAAAGCGACGGAATACTTGGATCATGTGTTAGGAGAGTGTCACATTGCTCTTAAGATTTCAACTTCTATTGCTCGTTGGGTGGAACTGGATTTTCTAGTCAATAAATATTACAATTATAGTATTTTCTTTCATTTTTTAAATTATTTACATTGAAACAAATTATGAATGACTATAAATTTTGCTTTAATTTTTTGTGTTCTTGCACCATTGTTCTAAATTGATCCACGTCACATTTTAGAATTGTGAGAATCACATAAAGTAATTGTAGCTAATGCATAAAAGATAGCAAAAATTAGTGGGACTGAGAAATATAGATGACTTCATAAACGTCATTTGTATCGCATTCAAATTAATATATATGTATGCTTAATTCCTTGTTCTCACGTTTTCGAGCGGGAAAGTTCACAAGCACTTTGTCATGGCAATATTGTCACGCTCGTTTATAATTCTATGCATTTTTAGCATATGAATAATTGAATACTAAGAAGCGCGTATCATTTATTAATTTTTTATAACTCCATCCTAGAATATATAAAAATAGACCGGGGAGAACGAATAAAAACCAAGTCGGTCTCTTGAAATGATTTAAAAGTGTATTAATAGTTGTTTATAACTATTTTATGAAATGACATTAAATATTTGAATAACCCAACTTGTAATTTATCATTTGTTTGCATTAGATGTTAACAATTTTTTACATCATTCAAATTCTACTGCTTAGTCCTGTGTGAAGGTAGATTAAGTTAATATAAAACTAACTAAAAAAAAACTTAATTACATTAAAAATACTATGAAAAAGGACAAGTGTAAAAATGTAAAATATTATGCATCCTCATCTCACATTCTCAGTTGTAATCTCAAGGTTAGTAATTTCTATTTCCTATTTAAGAAAACAAAATACTACCCAAATGTACTCATTTCTATTGAGAAGGCTAGTAAGTGATACTTCACCTAATATACAGTTTAGCCCATTTATAGTGTTTATACTGCATTCTGTAATTCATAACAATGATATTTAGGGAAAATGCCCAAATTTTATGTGTTCGCTTAAGTCTCCGTAAAGCTTGAGCATCACTTACCAGTCATTTTCTTCCTTCCTTACGGAGTGCACTTTGTGGACTTTTGTTCAGGAGTAAATTTTGTTCGGTGCTGCTGGGGAGTGGTGGTGTTCTCGCTCTCCCAGTTCCCTTTTCCTCAAAATCTTGTCATTTTCTTTACATTTTTTTCCTCCCGATTGGGTTCTCCACTTTGTACTATTTTGTTGACATGGCTAGCATGCGAGGGCACTCATTCCCCCTTAGCTAGACATTCTTTCCTAGCCTGTACCCCTTTCTTACTCCCCCAAATTAGATTCACTCACTACTAGCTAGCCTTTTTTATCACCACAATATCGATCATGTCTTCATCTTTCACAAGCAAAACTGCCATCATGTCCTTTGATGATTATTTTAGTTTCTCAACTACCCCATTAAAAGAGATAATATCAGCCACCAACAACTTCGCTGATGAAAATCTCCTTTCACAAGGTACGTCCTATAATGTCTACATAGGACGACTCTTGCAATCAGGGAGCTTGATTAATATTGTTGCACGGAAATGTCCCCAAATAAACCTCGTTATCAACGAGCTGATATATGGTAGAAATCTCAAGCACAAAAATGTCATTTCTGTTTTTATGATTGCGAGGACGGAAGATATGGGAATCATCATCATAAACAAGCATGAAGCCAACGAGAGTCTCGACAAACATCTAAGGAGCCCAGCCCTCACATGGATGCAAAGATTGCATATATGTGTTGGGGTTGCACGTGCACTGAGTTACCTTCATTATGATGCTGAGGAAAATTATTATGTTATACATGGTAACATTAAGAGCTCCAAGATTTTACTAGATCACAACTGGGAACCTAAGTTACATGGTTTCACGTTTGCTGTCAGAGCTAAAAAACACTATCTTTGCGTTACTAGTAAATATAATGGTTCATTACAATATATGGATCCAGCATATGAATACACCAGAGGTTTGACTAATAAGTCAGACGTTTTCTCCTTCGGTGTCTTGTTGTTTGAAGTATTGTTTGGGAGAGAAGCATCTATTCAAAACAATGATAATTGGTATTTTGCTCGATTAGCAAGATTACATTATGAAGAGAAAAACCTAGATGATTTGACCCGATCTTCGAAAACAAATGAACTTGCAATCGTTAAAAAACTTTTCAAAAACAGCATATAGTTGTTTGAAAGAAGAGCGGGGACAGCGTCCAGATATGAATCAAGTTCTTTTAAAACTTGAGAGTGCATTGGAACTTCAATACAAACATGTAAGACCATATATCCATCCTTTGATCGATTTCTATTTTCTTCTTTGCATCTTTTTTTATCATAGTTATAACTATTATAGTTTTTGTTACTTTAATTAATTCTTGCTTTTTGAACAATAATCATAAAGGAAAATCCAACGGTTGCAGTTGAAGACATATCATCCAACCACTTGAAGGTACAGCGCAAATTCCATTATGATTAATTACACTGATTGTGGCAAATAGTAGTTAATCTACTACAAGAGGGTAACTAATTAAAAAAATTTAATTTTATGTATATAAATAGAACTTTCACCTCTTATTTTGGAATAAAATGATTACAAAAGATGTATATTACTTGTGTGTATGTGTGTATGTATGTATACACATACGAATATGCATATGTATGCGTATATATATGTAGGTGGGCATGCATGTACATACGTACGCATGTAAGTATGCTTGTAAGCATGTACGTGTGTATGCATGTATGCATACATTTATATGTGTAAGCATGTACATACGTATGTATTTATGCATGCATGTGCATGTATCATATACATATATGTGTGTGTGCACGCGTGTTTGTGAGATTGCACCTATGTGTATGCATGCATGTGCATGTACCAATGTACCATGTGTGTGTGTGTGAAAAATTGCATCTAATGTTTGTTTGTATATACGTATGTAGGTATGAATATATATGTATAAGGGCTGGCCCAACCATTTTTAAGGCCTAAAGTGGCGGAAAAGTTTGGGGCTCTTATCAAGAGTTAGAGGTAACATTATAAAATTTAGAGTTAATAGCCATTTTCGTCCTTGTGGTTTGCTACTTTCGCCACTTCGGTCAAAAGTTTGAAATTTAGAGTTAATGTACATACGTACGCATGTAAGTATGCTTGTAAGCATGTACGTGTGTATGCATGTATGCATACATTTATATGTGTAAGCATGTACGTACGTATGTATGCATGCATGCATGTGCATGTATCATATATATATGTGTGTGTGTGTGTGTGCACGCACGCGCGAGCACACGTGTTTGTGAGATTGCACCTATGTGTATGCATGCATGTGCATGTACCAATGTACCATGTGTGTGTGTGTGTGTGTGAAAAATTGCATCTAATGTTTGTTTGTATATACGTATGTAGGTATGAATATATATGTATATATGTATAAGGGCTGGCCCAACCATTTTTAAGGCCTAAAGTGGCGGAAAAGTTTGGGGCTCTTATCAAGAGTCAGAGATAAGATTATAAAATTTAGAGTTAATGGCCATTTTTGTCCTTGTGGTTTGCTACTTTCGCCACTTCGGTCAAAAGTTTGAAATTTAGAGTTAATGTACATACGTACACATGTACGTATGCTTGTAAGCATGTACGTGTGTATGCATGTATGCATACATTTATATGTGTAAGCATGTACGTACGTATGTATGCATGCATGCATGTGCATGTATCATATATATATATATGTGTGTGTGCACGCACGCGCGAGCACACGTGTTTGTGAGATTGCACCTATGTGTATGCATGCATGTGCATGTACCAATGTACCATGTGTGTGTGTGTGAAAAATTGCATCTAATGTTTGTTTGTATATACGTATGCAGGTATGAATATATATGTATATATGTACAAGGGCTAGCCCAACCATTTTTAAGGCCTAAAGTGGCGGAAAAGTTTGGGGCTCTTATCAAGAGTTAGAGATAAGATTATAAAATTTAGAGTTAATGGCCATTTTCGTCCTTGTGGTTTGCTATTTTCGCCACTTCGGTCAAAAGTTTGAAATTTTGTCAGTTTCGTCCTCATAGTTTTAAATATTAGCCAATTACGTCACATCCGTCTAACGGCATCCAGCTATGCCGTTAGTTTAAGGGTATTTTTGTCTTTCTTCCTTTTATTTTGAGTTATTGGTCATTTTAGTCCCTGTGGTTTGATATTTTTGTCACTTCAGTCCAAAGTTTGAAAATTTGTCAATTTAATGTTTAGTTTAATTCAGTTTTATTATAATAATAATAATTATTATTTTTGTCTATAACCCCGAAGAGCATAATTCAATCCCAAAACCATCGAGCAACTCCAATACATGTATGCATTTACTCTGTTGACACCATTAATCATACCCCCTCGTATTTAGTTTCTAGACATTTCCTAAATCCCCCCCCCCCAATGGTGGAATTCAGTGGTCAATGTCATTCCCTGAAACCGAATTGTACATAAAAAACTAAAAATCGTTTCTTTGATTAATGTATAATACTTGATTTCGACCACCATTTTCGTTACGATATTTTAAATCTCTGAACCCTAACTATTATGCATTAATCAAAGAAATGATTTTTAGTTTTTTTTCGTACAATTTGGTTTCAGGAAATTGCTTTGACCATTTTACCACTGAATTCCACCATGGGAAAGAGTTTAGGAACCGTCTAGACACTAAATACGATGGGAGGGGGTATAATTAATGTTGTCGACAGATTAAATACATACATGTTGTTGTTTTGGTTGATGCTCGATGGTTATGGGCTTGGATTATGCTCTTTAGGGTTATAGACAAAAAAAATAAAATAAAAATTTGAATTAAACTAAATATTAAATTGACAAATTTTCAAACTTTGGACTGAAGTGGCAAAAATATCAAACCACAGTGACTAAAATGACCATTAACTCAAAATAAAAAGGAAAAGGACAAAAATACCCTTAAACTAACGGCATAGCTGGATGCCGTTAGACGGATGGGACGTAATTGGCTAATATTTAAAACTACGAGGACGAAATTGACAAAATTTCAAACTTTGGACTGAAGTGGCGAAAGTAACAAACCACAGGGACGAAAATGGCCATTAACTCTAAAATTTGTAAAATTTTATTTTAAAATTTTATCGAGTGATTGCCATGTTTCGAACATAAAAATACAATATATTCAGTTTTGTTTCAAAAAGCAAGTTTGATTTATGTGTAACACAAATCAAAGCAATATATATATATATACACACATGTACCCTTCATTTTATTTTAAATTTATCAAACAACGTGTTCGATATATAAATTATAAAGTTTAGATTATCTATTTTAATACATGAATTAGATTCATATGTGATGCAAGTTATATATGCTTGGAACAAAAATTAGAAACAACTGGGAAAAAATTAGAACACATAGATTAAAAACTGAAAATAAAATAAGTAATTAAAAAATGATTATTGAGATAGAATCAAACTTGCGTTTAGAACTAGTAAGACCATGTAGAGTCATAATGCCTCACATGTGGGCATTTGTTTCATGTGACGCATAGTCAACTTTTTCAAATTTTGCAAAAAAAAAAGTGTAGTCGTAATGCTCCACCCTTGCGCATTTTACGTCACGTGGCGCCTAGTCACCTTTACATTTTTTTTTGTTTTTTTTATTTTTTTATTAAAAGTAAACAAATAATAATAATATTTTATTAAATAAATATTACATTAAAACAAAAAGTACTCGTTTCCATCGTCACACTCATCGTCGTCATCGTTTTCACCCTCGTCGTCGTCGTCATCATCGATCTCGTCTTCGTATTCATCGTTGCCCTCGTTTTAATTTTCATTTCACCTGGCAAATGCCGATTCATCCAAAGATGTTGGACCAAATCCCCCTTTAGTGTGTTATGTATATCTCTTAACCGCACGAAATACGCGTTTTCAAGGCTTTGCTCCATACTTGCTGGAGTTCGTGGTGGATCCGAGTCTGGTATAAAAGTTGGACATATTGCTTTTCCCTCGTCTTCGATGATCATGTTATGCATTATTATGCACACATACATAGCACTTTTCGTTCTTTCTAAAGACCATAGACGAAAAGGATTTTTAACAAAATCCCAACGTTGTTGAAGAACCCAAAACACCTCTTGGTATCCTTTCTCGCAGACTCTTGTACTTTCTTAAAATGCTGTTTTTTTTTCATCCAACGGGTCTCTAAATGTTTTCACGATAATCGCATACTCAGGATATATCCTATCGCCCAGATAGTACCCATGATCGTAGAAGTTATCGTTAGCCTAAAATGAAGCTGCATAAACGGTCCCAGAGATGTAACTCTCCAACACAGGCGACTGTTCTAAGACGGTTATGTCATTGTTGAAACCGAGAACACCAAAGAATGTCGACCAAATCCAAAGGTAGTATGAAACAGTCGCTTAAAGGCTTTTGGTTGTAACAACCCGACCAAAGGCGGATTATACATCGGGGCGCCACATATTGTTTCATTACTCGCGACACTATTGGTGTCAATATTTATTAATACACATTTTATCGCGCACGCGCAGCGGGAAAAATAAAGAATCATGAATCAACATAAATCAATATATTATAAAGCATAATATTCGAACAGCAAAAACTTGTCTTGATACATTTTAATCTAGGTCCAAAATAAAGAAAACGTCCTACGTGTCCACAAGCTCCATAATAGCTACTGCAAACCTGAACATGTGTTAAAATAAACGTCAAACACTTGCGTGTTGGTGAGAAATCAAGTTTAATAGATCTTCATAGTTAATCATAGACAATCATAGATAATAACAGTAAATCTGCGCGCAACATATGTTAATCTGGTATCTAACAAGGGTGAAATCAGATTGTGACCAAGCCTTAGATTCATAGCTCATAGTTCAATCCGTACTCCCAATAGAGCACAAAAACAAGAAAACTGTGCAAGTGTAAACAAAAGAGAAAACATAAACGATAGGTTCTCCCGTGTCTACCAATGGATCCATGAGAACTTCGGAATAGGCCGAACAAAGCGGTTAATGATACACACATACAAATAACAGCCAAGTAAATATCCATAACACATGGGATACTGCGCGACTAAAACTTCATAAACAGTTTAAGACTCAGTTTTGTACGAACACATGAACATCCCAAAACATTAAAACAAAAAGGGATTAGATACGAGATTACTCACTTGATAAAGATGCGATGAAAGATACAGCAAGAACCACTTTAAAATAAGCACAAGTTAACCTATAAATAAAGATTATTGTTTTTAATGATTTGTTTTAAGTCATAATTTAATAAGTAAATTATTATATATAATATATATATATATTACCGGAAAAGCAGGAAGAACAAGGAGGAAGACGGAGGCAGAGAGGGAGGCGGCAGGAGGACAACGGCAGAGAGCAAAAAGGGAGGAAGAGATAATAAGTGTTTGTGTGTGTAGTGTTAAGAAAATAATACTATTATTTATAGGAAAACCCTAGGAGACATAAATCCAGAAAAGGTTCCAAGACAAACAGAACAAGACAAAACAAAAGATAACAAAAGATATGGCAGCTGCAGGGGGCAAGATAAAGCTGACAGCGAACAGTAAAAAGGCATGGGCAGGTCAGATAAAGGTACTGGTCAAGCATGGCAAAAGCAGATCTCAAAAGATAATGTCAGTCACTTTTTCTACCAACCAATGGAGTTGGTACGCATGCTGCGCCGAAAGTAACTATTCAGACATTAGATAGGTTAGGTCAACAAGCACAGAAGATAAGACAACACAAAGCATACAGGCTGGAATAAACAGAAGATACAAGGGTTAAGCGCGGGAAGGCTGAGTGTGCGAGCGCGAAGGCTGGCACAACAATCCTTAGCGCACTGCGGGAAGAATCACATCCTTAGCGTGCTGCGTGAAGAACCAAGAATTCTAAGCGCATCGCGGGAAGAACATACATTCTTAGCGCATTGCGGGAAGAACATGCATTCTTAGCGCGCTGCGAGAAGAGTTCCCTTCACGCATCGCAGGAACAAGATGTCTTCACGCAGGCTTCCATGTAAGGAGTCTGGCGCGTGGAGCTGCGCAGACAACCTTAGGCGGGAAGGAGCAAAGGACAAGCAAAGAGTTAGAAGAAAGAGGGAAACAAGGCTTAAGGGCGGGACGGCGACAAGAGGGAAAAGAAGGCGGACAGAGAGAAGAGGGATGGGACGGCGGAAAGAAAGAGAGAGAAAGAGGCGGGAAGGAAAATATATATTATTAAAAGTAAAATATAAGTAGAAATAAATATTAAATCATAAAAGAAAGAGGTCGGGTCAGAGAAACGGGTACCTGGGTCGGGTCGGATCGGGCAGATGTCACAGTCTCCCCTACTTTAAGAAATTTCGTCCCGAAATTTATCTCGAAGTAGGTTGCGCAGAGAACAGGTGCGGGTACTTGATCTTCATTTGATCTTCCCTTTCCCATGTAAACTCGGCTCCGCGCTTGGACTCCCAACGAACTTTCACGATAGGGATACGACTGCGCTTGGTTTGCTTTACCTCGCGATCCATAATCTCAACAGGCTTCTCAACGAAATGCATAGTTTCATCAACTTGAACTTCATCAAGTGGAATGTGAAGGTTCTCGTCAGCTAAACACTTCTTGAGATTGGATACATGGAACGTTGGATGCACATTACTGAGCGCGGGCGGCAGGTCAAGTCTGTAGGCAACTTTTCCTACACGCGCGAGAATCTTGAATGGACCAACATAACGAGGAGCAAGCTTACCCTTCTTCCCAAAGCGGACAACACCTTTCCAAGGCGACACCTTGAGGAGAACAAGATCACCAACTTGAAATTCGAGAGGCTTTCGCCTGCGATCTGCGCAACTCTTCTGTCGGCTTCTGGCAGTCAGCAGATGATCACGGATCTTGGCGATTTTATCGGTTGTCTCTTGAACAAGTTCGGGTCCTGTGATTTGAGTTTCACCCACTTCGCTCCAACAGATCGGGGAGCGGCACTTACGACCGTAAAGTGCTTCAAATGGGGCCATACCGATACTGGAATGATAGCTGTTATTATAAGAGAACTCGATCAAAGGCAGGTGTGAATCCCAATTACCTCCAAAATCAAGAACACAAGATCGGAGCATATCCTCAAGAGTTTGAATAGTTCGCTCAGACTGACCGTCAGTCTGAGGATGATATGCCGTACTTATGTCCAAGCGAGTTCCTAGCGCAGATTGGAGAGATTTCCAAAAGCGAGATATAAAACGGCCATCGCGATCGGATATGATGCTCAAAGGAGTACCATGGCGGCAGACAATTTCCTTGACATAAAGCTGCGCGAGCTGCTCAACACGGTAGTTTTCACGAATGGGCAGAAAGTGAGCAGACTTAGTCAATCGATCCACTATTACCCAAATGCTATCATGTTTGCTTGCTGTCAAAGGTAACTTGGTAATAAAGTCCATCGCTACACATTCCCATTTCCACGTAGGAATTTCTGGTTGTTCGAGCAAACCAGATGGGCGTTGGTGTTCAGCTTTTACTTTAGAACAAGTCAGGCATTTAGCTACGAACACAGCAATATCCTTCTTCATACCGGGCCACCAATAAGTAATGCGCAAATCCTTGTACATCTTATCAGCGCCAGGATGAATAGAATACCGAGATTTGTGCGCTTCACACAGGATATCAGCGCGAAGATTCTCATCAAAGGGAATCCAGATGCGATTGAGATAGCAGAGAATTCCACTCAGATTAGAAACAAAATGCGCTTCCGCGCCACACGCTAACTCGGCGCGAAGGTTACCATTACTGATGGATGCGCGCTGTGCGTCATGAATACGCGATTCAAGGTTGTTCTGAATCGGCGCGAAGTGAAGCTGGGTGCGCGGCAAGATACAGTTAAGCTGGCAGGGTTTTCGGCTGAGCGCATCGGCTACCACATTAGCCTTACCAGGATGATACCGGATCTCACAATCGTAATCGCTGATGAGTTCGTTCCATCGGCGTTGTCTCATGTTAAGTTCCTTTTGATCAAAGATATGCTGAAGGCTTTTATGGTCGGTGTAAAGGATACACTTAGTACCATAAAGGTAGTGTCTCCAGATCTTCAAGGCAAAAACAACTGCACCAAGTTCGAGATCGTGAGTTGTATAATTCTTTTCATGAACCTTAAGTTGCCTCGATGCGTAAGCGATAACCTTGCCTCGTTGCATAAGAACACAACCGAGACCTTGGTTGGAGGCATCGCAGTACACGACAAAATCATCATTACCCTCAGGTAGCGCAAGAACAGGAGCTTCACACAACAAACGCTTGAGCGTCAGAAAGGCTTCTTCTTGCTTCGAGCCCCAAATATACGGTTTACCTTTGTGCGTTAGAGCTGTTAGAGGCAAAGCGATCTTTGAGAAGTTCGAAATGAAACGCCGGTAATAACCAGCTAAGCCCAGAAAGGAACGGATCTCAGAAGGAGAGGATGGCGTAATCCAGTTCTTGATTGCTTCAATCTTGGATGGGTCGACATGAATACCCGTCTTGTTTACAACATGACCAAGAAACTGTACTTCATCAGACCAGAATTCACACTTGGAAAGCTTAGCATAGAGTTGCTCAGCTTTAAGCTTTTGCAATACCAATCGGAGATGTTGCTCGTGCTCGGCCTTGGTCTTAGAATACACCAGAACATCATCGATAAACACAATCACGAATTTATCCAAGAAAGGCCTACACACCCGATTCATTAGATCCATGAAAACGGCGGGTGCGTTGGTCAATCCGAAGGACATGACCAAGAATTCAAAATGGCCATAACGAGTTCGAAAAGCAGTCTTCGGAACATCTTCATCGCGGATGCGCAACTGGTGATAGCCAGAGCGGAGATCGATCTTGGAAAAGCAAGAGGCACCTTGGAGTTGATCGAAGAGGTCGTCAATACGTGGTAAGGGATACCGGTTTTTAATGGTGAGTTTGTTCAACTCGCGGTAATCGATACACATGCGAAACGATCCATCTTTCTTTTTAACGAACAACACCGGAGCACCCCAGGGCGAAGAGCTAGGGCGAATGAATCCTTTAGCAGTCAACTCTTGAAGTTGGCTTGCCAATTCTTGCATCTCAGCGGGTGCAAGACGGTAAGGAGACTTAGCCACGGGGGAAGCACCAGGGACAAGATCAATACGGAACTCGACTTCACGAGCGGGAGGGATACCAGGAAGATCATCAGGAAAAACTTCAGGGAAGTCACGCACAACAGGGATATCGCGAAGCTTCTTCTCTTCAGCAGGTTTAACCACATGGGCTAGAAATGCAATACACTTCTTTCGCATGAGTCTTTGGGCTTCGGCGCAAGACATAAGCTTAAGACCACTGGAGGGTTTTTCGCCGTAGATGTGAAGATCACCATTTTCTCGAGGAATGCGAATCAATTTCTTGGCGCAAATAACTTCGGCGCGATTCTTCGAAAGCCAGTCCATACCAATAATAACATCAAAGCTTCCAAGAGGCATAGGGATGAGGTCAATCAGAAAATCGTTTTCGTTAAGGTTAAGCGTGCAATCTTTAATTACCGAGTTTATTAAAACAGTTTCGCCATTAGCCAATTCAACTGAAAAATCTTCTTTTAAGTTATCGCGCGGTCGCGCAAGCTTCCGCTCAAAGGCGCGAGAGATAAAACTTCGATCGGCGCCAGTATCAAAAAGTACAGAGGCATAAAATCCGTTAAGTAAAAATGTACCATTAACTACATCATTATTCGCTTGCGCTTGGTGCGCGGTTATGTTAAAAGCTCGTCCACGCGTCACTTGGTTTGAAATCTGGTTCACCGGATTCGCTTGTGTAATCTGAACTTGTAGTCTCGGGCACGCGTTCCGGAAATGACTGGGATCACCGCAGTTAAAGCACGACCTGGGTCGTGGGTTTTGGTAGGTTGGTTGTGGGTTCTGCTGGTAGACTGGTGGTGTTGGCGCAATTGGATTGGCGGGAGGGGTTCTACAGTACTCAACGGAGTGACCTACGCGGCCACATCGGTTACATTGCCGACACGGGACTTGAGGTGGGTGATGAAGTCTACAGGTTGGGCAAAAGGGTTGGTTTCCTGTGTAAGGTTTCTTAGTTGGCGGGGCAGGAAGTGCTGGATTGGTTAAGGCATAGTTGTGGACTACAGGAGGTGCTGGGTAGGTTGACAGTGGGTTAGGCGTGTAAACTGGAGGTTGGTATGCGGGTTGCTGGACAACGGGCGGGTTGGTAAGCGCGTAAGCTTGTCTGCGCCTACGTTTCTGGTTATGGTTTGAGGGTTCAGGTTTGGTTTCTGCGGGTTCAGGGACAGTCTTGGTGGGTTTGGTCTTTTCTGTTTCCCGCAGGAACAGGGTTCCTGCTCTGACATGGTTGTCGCTGAGCACAGCGGCCAACTCGATGGCGTCAGAGAGGGTTACTGGGTTTCTGGCCCATACAGAATCTTGAATTTCCATGGGGAGACCCCCAAGGAATTTCTCTATGGCTCGGCGGGAAGGGGTAACAAGGTGAGGGACCAGTAAGCTTAGCTCGTGGAAGCGCGTCGCGTACTCGCGCGCTTCACCGCTGTATTGCTTAAGATTCCAAAATTCCTCCTCCAGGCGCTTAACTTCGTTGGGAGGGCAGAATTCTCGCGTAAGAATTTCCTTGAATTCCTCCCATGTCATGCTAGAAGCAGCCTCTGCGCCACGCGCATGAGCTACTCCATTCCACCATGTAAGCGCTCTGGATTCCAGGACACTGGAAGCATACAGGGTTCGTCTGTCTGAGGGGCATTGGGTGTGGAGGAAAGTGTTTTCAATCTTCTCAAGCCATTGGAGCATCACGGTGGCTCCTTCAAGACCTGTGAATTTTGGAGGGTTACCCGCGTTGAAGGATTTAATGTTATAACTGGAGGTATTGGTATTGTTTTGGCTCAAGGCTTGGGCTATTGCGGCGGCCATTTCCTGGGAACGTTGCTGTCTACGCATGCGCGAGGCTTCTCTTCTCTGAAATCGGCGAGATAGCGGAGGCATTCTATAAAAATTTTAATTTTAGTTAATATCTTAGTTTTAGCGCAAAGTTTTAATCTTATAAAGCTTGGTTTCACGGAGTCAGTTACTGTCAAAAGTTAAAGTAAAATAAATGACCCTAAATGCGGACTTAATAAAGGTAACAAATTCGAATCAAGAATCGACAATTCATGTATCACCATGACTTTCCGAATTCCCAATTTAAAATATACGAGCAAACGAGTATTGGAGATTGACGATTCATGTATCACCATGACTTTTCAATCTTCAATATAAAATATACAAGAAAATGAGTGTTGGAGGTTGACAATTCATGTATCACCATGACTTTTCAAGTCTCCAACCTCAGAACATATTCGTAAATGGAAATTGAAAATCAACTATTCATGTATCACCATGACTTTTCGGATTTTCAATCCCAACAAACGAATATGCAAGAAAAATCAATAAAAATCGAAATTTAGCAAAAATCGAAATATCGCGAAATAAAACATAAAATCATATACTGCGCAAGCGCGAGCATATTCATAAATAACGAGTAATTAACAATAAGCGCGCAATCATGAGATTTCTCTCATGCGCGAGAAGGGACTCTTAGGTATTCTAGGCCGTTACGTCTAACCACCTATCCTAAAGTCAACGAGCTCTGATACCAATCTGTAACACCCCGACCAAAGGCGGATTATACATCGGGGCGCCACATATTGTTTCATTACTCGCGACACTATTGGTGTCAATATTTATTAATACACATTTTATCGCGCACGCGCAGCGGGAAAAATAAAGAATCATGAATCAACATAAATCAATATATTATAAAGCATAATATTCGAACAGCAAAAACTTGTCTTGATACATTTTAATCTAGGTCCAAAATAAAGAAAACGTCCTACGTGTCCACAAGCTCCATAATAGCTACTGCAAACCTGAACATGTGTTAAAATAAACGTCAAACACTTGCGTGTTGGTGAGAAATCAAGTTTAATAGATCTTCATAGTTAATCATAGACAATCATAGATAATAACAGTAAATCTGCGCGCAACATATGTTAATCTGGTATCTAACAAGGGTGAAATCAGATTGTGACCAAGCCTTAGATTCATAGCTCATAGTTCAATCCGTACTCCCAATAGAGCACAAAAACAAGAAAACTGTGCAAGTGTAAACAAAAGAGAAAACATAAACGATAGGTTCTCCCGTGTCTACCAATGGATCCATGAGAACTTCGGAATAGGCCGAACAAAGCGGTTAAAGATACACACATACAAATAACAGCCAAGTAAATATCCATAACACATGGGATACTGCGCGACTAAAACTTCATAAACAGTTTAAGACTCAGTTTTGTACGAACACATGAACATCCCAAAACATTAAAACAAAAAGGGATTAGATACGAGATTACTCACTTGATAAAGATGCGATGAAAGATACAGCAAGAACCACTTTAAAATAAGCACAAGTTAACCTATAAATAAAGATTATTGTTTTTAATGATTTGTTTTAAGTCATAATTTAATAAGTAAATTATTATATATAATATATATATATATTACCGGAAAAGCAGGAAGAACAAGGAGGAAGACGGAGGCAGAGAGGGAGGCGGCAGGAGGACAACGGCAGAGAGCAAAAAGGGAGGAAGAGATAATAAGTGTTTGTGTGTGTAGTGTTAAGAAAATAATACTATTATTTATAGGAAAACCCTAGGAGACATAAATCCAGAAAAGGTTCCAAGACAAACAGAACAAGACAAAACAAAAGATAACAAAAGATATGGCAGCTGCAGGGGGCAAGATAAAGCTGACAGCGAACAGTAAAAAGGCATGGGCAGGTCAGATAAAGGTACTGGTCAAGCATGGCAAAAGCAGATCTCAAAAGATAATGTCAGTCACTTTTTCTACCAACCAATGGAGTTGGTACGCATGCTGCGCCGAAAGTAACTATTCAGACATTAGATAGGTTAGGTCAACAAGCACAGAAGATAAGACAACACAAAGCATACAGGCTGGAATAAACAGAAGATACAAGGGTTAAGCGCGGGAAGGCTGAGTGTGCGAGCGCGAAGGCTGGCACAACAATCCTTAGCGCACTGCGGGAAGAATCACATCCTTAGCGTGCTGCGTGAAGAACCAAGAATTCTAAGCGCATCGCGGGAAGAACATACATTCTTAGCGCATTGCGGGAAGAACATGCATTCTTAGCGCGCTGCGAGAAGAGTTCCCTTCACGCATCGCAGGAACAAGATGTCTTCACGCAGGCTTCCATGTAAGGAGTCTGGCGCGTGGAGCTGCGCAGACAACCTTAGGCGGGAAGGAGCAAAGGACAAGCAAAGAGTTAGAAGAAAGAGGGAAACAAGGCTTAAGGGCGGGACGGCGACAAGAGGGAAAAGAAGGCGGACAGAGAGAAGAGGGATGGGACGGCGGAAAGAAAGAGAGAGAAAGAGGCGGGAAGGAAAATATATATTATTAAAAGTAAAATATAAGTAGAAATAAATATTAAATCATAAAAGAAAGAGGTCGGGTCAGAGAAACGGGTACCTGGGTCGGGTCGGATCGGGCAGATGTCACATTGGTCACCTTGTGTGTATTGACCTCACCATGCAGTTGGACAATTAGCTCATTCCTAATGCATACAATCTACACTCCAGATCAGGCCGGGTAAACCATGCACTATGGCATGTGCGTCGCAAAGACGTTGTAAATCGTTTCAGTTGGGCTCTCTTATATTATGTGGTCCATATAGTTTTAATATATGTTATACAATTTATAAAATAATTAATTAAAGTAAACAAGTGATATAATTATTTAAAAAAAGTTTAATGTATCGTAACAAAAATACTCCAAGGTGTCCTGAGTTATTTTATCGGTCATCTTTAAATACTCGTCGTTGATGTCGAACGTGTTTCCGTGGGCAAGCACGTGTATGGCCGACGTAACCTTTTTTTTAATTGTTGTGAATCATAGCATCCCTCAACCGTCCGGTTTTTTGCTTAAAGTAATTAAGCTCACGCTCCAAATCGTTGGTGATGTGCATAAATAAATTTTTAGACATCCGAAAGCGATGCCTAAAAGTCTTCGGGTTCTTGTATCTCGGCGAGTCGTTGAAGTAATCCGCCATCAACCGGTTGTTGGCTTCGATACGGCCTGGTTCGATATATGTTATTTTTGAAACGGGGGTGGAGGAGAGCTAATAGAATTCATATAAGTTATCGCGAGCACAATCGCACTCGTAACCGCCTCTTCCTCCGCGTCATCTTCGTCTTGTTGGCCTGGCCCGAAAAATTGGTTATATATAGAAGTAGGAGAATCCATTTAGGGTTTATAGGGAATTTGGTGTGAGAAAATATAGAGTTAAGAAAGAAAGGTTTATAAATTTGGTGAGTTTTGATTGGGGTGAAGATAATTATATATAAAAAAATTATTTTTTTTAGTTTTTTAATTTTTTTTAAATGGTAATGTGACCGTTGAACTGTCAAAAGGAAAGATTTTTTTTCTTAAACTTTGTGCCATTCAAGCATTGTATACAAAATGCCAACTCAAAACCTCAAACTCATAACGCCGGGGGTGGGGGATGCCCCCGGCGTTTTCGTCCAAAACGCAGCAACAACGCCACCACTACGGTGGTCTAAGCTGGAGGGAATTATATTGCAATGACCATTGGGCCTTCATACGGGATTGTTTACCATTCCAATTACTTATATTATATATGTGATTCATTATATATAGGTATAAAAAATTATTTAACGGAGATCCTAGATTTTGGAGGCCTCAAGCTCTAACTTTACCTATTAGTACTGTAGGGACGACCCTGATATGCAAGGACAAATCTGAGAACTCAGTGCCCCGGACGAGCCGAAAAAATATGTCCATTCAACCTTAGCATACCAAGTAATGTAAACACATTTTTTTTACGCCGATTAAAGTTATAGCAATAAACATAACAATTAGCAAAATCACGGTATTAGAATGAGTTTATGACATACTGAATAGGCTAATAACTAATTGAGGATTTGTGAAGCTCTCCTAACATTTTTTATAACAAATCGGTGAATCAATTCTTCACAGATTATACTCTCTAATGTTCCGTTCTCGATAGCTATCACCGTCAACTAGTTAAGTCTTTGTTGGGGCATTGCGGATCGTAAATAAGATTTCAGTAATGATAATTTCAAAAAAAAACTCATTTCTGTATATGCTATTGTGACTACTAGTGTTCGAAGTCGACTTTGTTGTTATCCCGCTTATACCTTTTTTTAATTTATTTATTTATAACTTATATTGATAAATTAAAAGTACTTGGCATTCTTCAAATTTGAGTGGGCCTATAAATCCTTAGGTGATTTAAAAAAAAATAGGTCTAAAGGGTGTTTGAGTATTATAAAAATAGTGATCTTATAAACGTTCGGATATTCTACATATATAACATCGGGTATTTTTAAATAAAATTGTGCCCCCGATAAAAACGTGCCCCGACCGGTCGCCTACTTGGCTCACCCAAAGAGTCGGGCCTACATATATGTATGTATGGATGCAGGGCCGTCTCGAGAATCACTAAAAAAGTTTGAGCCGAAGCCATATATAAATTTGGTCCTTAGATAAAATATAAATTCGATAACTCGTATATAAAAAGTAAATATATATGATGATAATTGGGCTATAAAGTTTATAATTTGGGCCTAATATAATTTTTTTTAAACTAAAAAGAGATAGTTTTCTAGGAATAGTAAGATTTAGGATTTAAGATACAAATGGTCCACTGGGAGCAATAATTTTCAGGAACATTTCGTTTCTGAACAGAATAGCCGTTTTCAAGTAGTGTTCGATCGATTACGTAAGGATAAGAAGATATAATGTTCGTTCTCTTAATTGAATTTCAATTAAATTCGGCCCAATGTTTTTAGTAAAAGATCGGGTCGAATCCAACATGCATATACTTTACATACTTATATAGATATAGAAAATTTCAAATAAAAACTCGAAGACTAAACAACTCAAATCTTTCTATTTTTGTATTGGATCCGCAATGAATCCTATAGATCCTTAGGATTGGGATATTCTTTTAGATCCTGTAGTTTCCCTGGATCGAGACAGGTATCACAACTCTTCCTACCCATCCTGCATATTGTCCTTTTTGTTCCATATTCGTATTGTAATAGAAACTTAACTTATTATTAGTCTTTCTTGGATCTAGTATCTACTGGTTGAGATTAGTAGTTTCCAAAATACCAAATATTTTCATAAGATTTAGAATTTAAGCTACATACTTTCCTAGATGGCTGACATAGTTTCACAACTTCAAATTTTATGTCTTCTTACCATTTTTAGAAAACTTTTTTTTATTTGAACGGGAAGAACAAAACACGACAACTCGGTGGCGAAACTAACATGTTGTAAAAACGAACCACTCAAAAAAATATTCTTGAGGCAAGCAAGAACTGACACAATCAATAGCACTAAAACAAAAACATAATGATAAGGGTGGAGAGAATTGATTAATCAAATCATTATTATAAAGATGAAAGTGCTAGAACTAATCCAGTTTCTCCTCTTTTCTTCTTCTTGGTGTCGAGATTATAGGGCTAACAAAGAATCGTGAGCCGATAAACTCTAGGTTCCTTGTCATTGAGAGACAATCACTTGGAAAACAACATACTAGGAACAAGATCCAGGTCGCCAACAACGAATTTGAAGGAGGCCACATTAGGGTTGTTTAATAAGAGGAAATTTACCCATTTACACTCTAGCCTCGCTAATTTTAATAATGTGTAGCTTGATCCAAATCAAATCTAGTTGGAGTTTCAATTAATTACAATTAGCATCAAGAAGTAGTTGGCTCATGGTTTTCTTTAATCGTGTTAACATAAAAACTCATATGACAATGATGACACAAAACCGACCAGGGTATAATGTAGGAGGTGATTTTAAGGTGTTGTGAGTAAGGTTTGTCATAACATGCCAAACATGACATGAGACCTCTGATACTATACTCAAACATGACACTATAGCTAAGCGTGTCATTTTTTCCAACACACGAATACGAGCCTATATAGTAATAGGTTAACCTGTTAAGACCCGCTTAAAGACACGGTGACTTAATACAGGTGTAATGAAACAAAACTTTTCAAAGCTCGCATAAAATTCTTAATTAATGCATATTCCATAACATATTTGAAACAAAAACTACAAATAAGTAGCATACTTATAAAAAACCCATAGAAGCATAATATAACATTCATTAAAAATATAATATATGTTCTAACGGGCATGAGTGAAACGTCTATGTAAGTATGACTTTAGGTTTAGGACTTTAGAAGAGTAATTTTCTTTTTCAAATTCAAGATTTACATAGGTTATTAACAAGTTAAAAAGACCTGTTAAGATACGAATTTAAGCATGTATTAAATATGTTGACTTGTTTAAGACACGAAACCTGTTAAGCTTAAGTCCAAACCTGTTAAAACTCGTGGTGTGTTAACAAAACAATGTCATAAATTTATGGCCCTAGTTGTGAGTAGATAAGAGGGAAAATACAGTAATTTTTTTGTATATATTTGAAAAGTTACTATTGGCCCCTTTTATTTTTTTAAATTCTAAATTTCATATAATAGTAACCAAATTTCAAAATGTTTCAATTAAGCCACTCATGCATATTTGTTGGTACATGATGTCAGTAGTTCAGTATATAGTGTCTGTAATCGATTCGTTTGGTTTTGTATTTGTAATAAGCGAAGTTAACTAACAAGTTCGCTGATACAGGCGAACTTGTTAGATAAGCGAAGTTAGTGACAACTTCGCCTGAACATGCCAGGCGAAGTTGTCGTGAATATATAGTGTAGGTTACGGCTTAGATTGTAACAAGTATTCAGTTTACGTGTTTACGAGTTTTGTATTCAGTGATCATTGTATCACGTGTTTCCGGTTGCAATATAACGAATCTTTGTTTATTGTAACGTGTGTTCGATTGTGATAACTCGTATCGTCTTCTACGCTCATAACGTCTTACGTAGGGATTCCGCACCTACGTAGAACGAGATATCTCGTGTAGATCCGGCTGGGAACCTACATATTTTTCCCAAATCGGGTCACTAAATCTTCAAATAGAGTCGCACCGACTTTTTTGTGCGCCAAGAAATAAATGGAGGATAAGATGTCGGGGTCGGAATTTACAATATAGGTAGTTAAATAGAAAATTTTAAAAAAATGTTAATTATATTAAAATTCAAAAATAAAAAATAAAATTCACGTCGCCACTTAACATCAACATAAAAAAAAGATAAAAAGATTTCTTATGTGAAATAAAAAAGAAAAAGGCTAAAAAATATGTTAAACCCTTTTATTTAATAAAATATGATAGTTGAGTAACTTAACTGAAACATTTTTTAAAGTTAAGTGATCTAATTGGAACACTTTTAAAACTTTGTTACTATTCTATGAAACTGCCCCTTTTTTAATATTCTTGAAAGTGATTTTGAGTGGAGGAAATAGAAAATGTAACTTTTATTAACATTTAACACAACCCAAACTACATCTGGATAATGGGTAAGCGAGCAACAAGCTGCGTCGCTATCCCCTAATGGATCGCAAAGCCTATTATACTAAAAATCAATCTTTGGTTCCTTGGGCTCTGCGAGTCACTGTGGACTACCGTCTGCACCCGCTCTAAAAAGCGAACCGCCTCGGGAGCTAGGGATCCATATGTGTCGAAGGCAAATGTATAAAAACTAACAATAAATGTATAAAAAATATTATTTATTTGAAAATGTGAGAGAACATATAATAATTGTTAATGTAATTTTAGATTTAAAATTAGGGAAAAGTTGATGCTTTTAGTGCATTCACACCCTTCCCATATATTCATCCAAAATTACAATAAAAATCATGGCATTTTCTCTTTTATACATTTATCAGTAAGTTTTTTCTATCCTTCACTCACAACTTTCAAAAAATATTAAAAAATTTATAGGGTCTTATATAAAATTTTCAAATATACAGAATAATCATAGTAATTCCTCTCTCATTCACTCACAAAACCCTAAATCACTCCATATAATATAAAAATTCGCTCACATAATATGGTGGATGGATTAAAAATGTTCTTAAAGGATTCCTAACCCATCCCTGAATATTTGTGAGAGGATTTTGTAAATTATAGGATAAGGTTAAGAATGGTTGTGAGGGAATGTGAGAGAAAAGTTAGTGTTTTTTTTTTGTAAATTTGGGAAAAGTTTGTGTGCCCCAATTTATTTTTTAGTATTTGCTAAATTGGTTGTGAATAGAGAGAGTGAAACTGAAATTGATATTAAAAAATATTATTTAATTGAACGAGAGAGATAAATGTTGTATTTTTTAGTGTAATTATAGATATGTGGATGAGGGCGGGTTGGAAAATGCTCTTAGAGCATTCTCGTCATTTTTCCTTATCTCTAAATCCAAAATTAAATAAAAAATCTCTCGACCCTATATTCACAACTACTTTCAAAAAATATTAAAAAAATATATAGGGTGTTAGATAAACTTTTCAAATATACGGAAAAATTACTATCTTCTCTCTTCTTGACTTACGTCACTATTAATCACTCTCTATATTATAAAACCTCACTCACACAATATAATAGATGGATTAAGAATGCTTTTATAGACCAAACCCAAAGGTTAGAGCATTCTCGACAGCTCCTCTATAATCATGTGAGGAATTTCTCTAAATTTTTTTAAAGGATGTTAAGTGGTTGTAAGTGGAGAAGAGAGAAAATTTTAAATAGATGACTAATTTTGAATAACTTTGAAAGAAAATTGTTCATCCTCTATTTAGTTTTTAATATATTTGAAAATGGTTGTGAATGGAAGAGATGTAAAAGATAGTGATAAAGATGAATAAAAATATTATTTAATTTTATATAAGAGAGAAAATGTAATATGTTTTAATGTAATTATTGAGATATAGAAGTTGCCTAAAAATTTTAGTTATAGCTAAGTGCAAGGCACCTTCACTCTTCCATCATGCACCTTATCAAATGCTCGATGCATTGCATATTGGTGTTTAGTTATATATATATATATATATATATATATATATATATATATATATATATATATATATATATATATATATATAGGGTTGGGTTATAATGAAAATATGGTTGAGTTGTGAAAACCATGTAAACTCTACCTAGATCATATATTCAAATAATTCTATTGATTTGTGTGGTCCATATTAAAAGTGAATAAAAAACTAAAATCAATTTCAATAAACATTTAAATTAATACAAAAATGGCAATCTAGTAAAATCACTCTAATTACTTTTCAACTTTCTCTTTCCTCCGATCATTTCAATTTTCTCTTACATTATCTTTTTTATCTTACCATTTTTCAACTTTCTTTTTTTCTCCAATCATTGCAACTTTTTTCCTCACAGGTTTCTGATTAGCTTTTAACAAAAACATGTGTTTTTCCGGCACTCTTTGGAAATTCGTCCCACCACAAGCCGATCTCTTAGCTGGTTTTGGTCTGGAAGTAATATAAAACATATGTTTCTTGTAACACCATTAAGTCACAGGAATAAGAAAAATGTATAAAGAAAACATATGTTAATTGTATAAAGAAAACATATGTTATTTTTTTAAAAACATATGTTATAAAGAAAACATATGTTATTTTTTTAAAAACATATGTTATAAAGAAAACATATGTTATTTTTTTAATGGGCTTTTGGGCTCAATTTTGTTTTTTCTAATAACAAAATAATTAACACCTAATTAAATATAAAATACAATAAAGTAATAGACAATTAAAACTATTGGCTAAATTAAACAAAAAAGAAATTTGATATATCGAAAAATTAACTCAAATTAAAACTACTAGCTAAAAACGATTCGTAAATGATATCTTAGATCTGATTTAAATCCCAAGACTCACAACACAACAAACTCATACTTTATCATTAAAATAAAGCATCAAAAACTTCATAATCAATAAACAACATATTAAAAAAATCCATATACCAAGAAGATGATGACAAAAAACAAACTCCTATTAGGAATGACTATCATTTAAATCTTAGACTTTAGATCTCATTTTAACCCGACAAAAAAACAAACTCTTCTTAGGAGAGAGAGTCGAGTTATGGGTTGTTCAGATATGTGGTAGTGAACAAACTCATCGGAGACAAAATCCATCAACTGGAGTCACACTTTTCGGCTTGACTTCCTACGGGAACATAAAACCACCGGAAAAACTTAACCTTGACCTTCGTCCCGAGTCAGTGATGTCACCAGAAGGAAACCAGATTTGGTCGGCGAGTGATGGGTTGTTCAGATCTGTGGTAGATAAGAAAATTATGAGGTTGTTATCGACTTCTTGGTAGGGTTTAAATGCAAAAAAACAAACTCACCGGAGACATCCGTCAACCGGAGACAGATCCACTCTCTCTTCACGATGCCAACGATGAACAGATCCGGCAACCGTCAACCCGGTGGTGGCGTCCTCTATGTGATCAATTAGTGGTGGTAGTAAGTTATAGATCTTTGAGTTTGAGTTTAAATATCAAATGAAAGAGAGAGAAAGTGATAATTTGATTTAATGGACTGGTAAAAATGCAAGGAAAGAGAGAGTGGATCATATAAAATTACCTATGTGACCTTTAGAAAATAAAATAATCAAAACTAGAAAAAGACCTATGTTGCCTAATCTTAGCCACACATTTTGAGTTTTCAGGGTTTTCTCAACTGGAGTGGGTTTTTATTCTATACTTTCTTATATATATTTGGAGGTTAATTTTGGTGAGTATCTTTGTGTAACCATTAAGGGTTTCATTTGCAAAAGTTTTACTCTCTTAATACGTGATCATGTAGGGGAAAAGCTTGGCTCATATGAAATTTCGATTGAGTGATATAAAGTTTGCCACAAACAATTTCTCCAAAACATATTGTATTGGGTCAGGTGGCTACGGTTTGGTGTATAAAGCAGAACTCGACCATTTTGATGGCCTAAATTTGTACGAGGTTGAGGGGAAGAATAAAGATGAATTGCCTAAAATACTTAGCACTGTTGCTATTAAACGCCTCCATAGTAGGGCAGACAAGCAAGGTGAACATGGATTTTATAGAGAAATTGAAACACTTAGTAATTGTAGGCATCCAAATATAGTTTCTCTTTTAGGCTTTTGTTATGAAGTTCCTGAGATGATTCTCGTTTACGAGTATGCTTCTAATGGAAGCCTTGATGATTATTTGGGTAATATTCATAACATGACTAATCTTTCTTGGGCTCAACGTATACAAATATGCCTCGATATCGCACATGGGTTAAATTACATTCACTCCTATACGAAGGACAAAAAAATGATAATCCATCGTGACATAAAAAGTGCAAACATTTTATTAGATGATAATTGGATGGCGAAGATTTCTGACTTTGGACTCTCCAAATTACACTGTGCAAATGAACAAGGCAGTACCCTCCATACAAACAATATTGCTGGGACAGAAGTATACTTAGATCCAGAATATCTAGATACTGGTAAGTTAAAAAAAGAATCAGACATTTATTCCTTTGGAGTAGTTTTATTTGAAATCCTATGTGGGAGGTTGGCGTATGATAAAGTTTTTAATGAGATGGGGCTTCCACCAATTGCTCGACAACACTTTATTGAGGGGACAGTGAATGATCTCGTAGATCCAAAAATAAAAGAAGTTGGTGAAAACATTTCTATGCTAAATGGAGGCATGAATAAAGATTCTCTGGACACATTTTCAAAAATCGCGTATCAATGTTTAGCAAAAACCCAATTGGAGCGTCCAACAATGGAAGCCATCATTAAAGAACTTGAAAACGCATTAAACTTTCAAGTAAGTAACTCTTTTTGTAGTGAAGTAATTCATCTATGATTTATGTTGACATGAGTTTGTAAAACATAATTAACCACTTACTGAAACTATTATTTGTTACACTATAAATCATTTTATATGTTAACTCATTGAACTGAAACAAACCATTATCAGTTACTTTCATAGTATCTATTCCCTTATTTCAAACTCTTCAATTAAAGGATAACCAACTTGTTCATATACATTTTGACCATCTATTTTCTTTTACGATTTTAAATCCTTAATAGTCTATTTTAACATTCGTTTTATCTTATTATAAATTTATTCATTACCATTATCCAATCAACTTTGTACTAGCAGCCATATGTATTTTCAACTAGTAGTCTGTCATCTTGAGCTTAACTAACATGGGTTTATAAAGTATATGCTAGATATGGATGACGATATGTGTTGTCTATTTTAGTATAGTGGATTTAACATGATGATCAAGTTAATTGTAATATGAATCGATAAGTCGGGTGAGGGGTACATACTTATTTGATATTATTATAATTTAATAAACATGTTAATAATGGGGGTTCCAAGGGGGCAACCCCCCTTGGCGGGGGTCGGGGGCAACGGCTCAACACCCCTGGTAGTGAGGTCCAAGGGGCGACAACCAATTGCAAGGTCCAAGGGTTAAATTTTGTATGTTAAATTATGGTGTCAAAATCAGGAACGTGTTTTAAAGATTTTGAAATTCAAAACATGATATCTGCAAAGCAATTATCACTGACCCAAATCTTAATAACCATCACTTGATCATACGATGAAACTTCCTGGTTCACAAAACTTTCTCAAATCCATACTCGTTTCTTGCTTTCATTCTGAGTTTTATCCGGTCAAAACTATCTGGGAACCACAAATATTTTTGATCTGAAAGTGTAAAACACAACTCTCAGATATCCAAGATAACCCGTTTTTCCTGTGCAACTTCCCCAACAATATGCACACTATAGTTGATCATTTATTTATACAAAGTTGATTTTTAAGTGTTGTGATTCACAGAAAAACAACAAGAACAAATTCCTTGTATCACTTGAAGCCATAAAATCGGGCACCCAAAACTTTAGTGAGCACAATTGCATTGGAGAAGGAAGATTTTGGAGGCTTTATGAAGGAGAGGCTTCACATCCTGTTGGATGTACCGCCATTTATGCAAAGCGGTGGGATAACAAGTCTCATCAAGGACATATTCAGTTTTTGACGGAGCTTGAATCTCTTCTCAAATATAAACATGAGAACATCATTGGTCTTGTAGGTTATTGTAACGAAATGAACGAAAACATCATTGTTTACGAGCATGCCTCTAACGGACGGCTCGATAAACATTTGGACAATGTCAGTCTTACGTGGATGAAGCGCCTCAAGATAAGCATTGATGTTGCAAACGGACTGGAATTTCTTCACAAAGGTGGCGTTGAAGAGGACCCATTGAAACATAAAGACATTAAAAGTGGTAGCATTTTACTTGACAGTGATTGGAATGCTAAAATTTCTAATTTGGAGTTATCTAGCAAGGGAATGGCATTTAATAGAGAAAAATATGTTGAAGGTAACGCGTGGGGCTCATTGGGATACATTGACCCAGGATACCAAAGCCGCGGTATGTTTATAAGACCCTCGGATATATACTCATTAGGTGTGGTTTTATGTGAGATTTTGTGCGGGAGATTGGCGTGGGTGGAGGGATGTGTAGATCACTCTCAATCGTTAGGCCCTATATCCGTAAAACATTATAATGAAAAAGGAGACCTTCATGAGATGATATTTGAGGGTATAAAGGAACAAATTGTACCACAATCTTTGACTACATTTCAAGCAATTGCAATTCAATGCTTACATGATAATACATTTGATAGGCCATGGACAGGGGAGGTGGTAATACAACTTAAAAAGGCACTGGAATTCCAAGTAAGCTTTTTTTTTTTTTTAATAATTTTTTTATCTTTTGAGTTTAGCCTTCTTCCGTCAATACATTTGTAAACTTGAAAGCAATTTTTGTTGTATAAATTTATTTTGTTTTCATTTTCAAAGTAGAAAAAGGAAAAGGTAAACAAGTTCACCTTTTATATCGAAATGAACATTAATTTGCATATTGAATATTAATATTTAATTGTTTAACTAATGTATAGGAGGATTATGAAATATGGGAGCCCAAGCTACCTATGGACTACAAAGAACTCATCCAGATGTCAAAAACTCCAGAAATCTACAACTCTATTGAAATGAAAAGGGATCTATACAACATGTTCTTCAAAGGAATCCTCCTTCAAGACGGCAAAGTGGTAAATGAATTAGTCCTTAATTTCATAAAAGAAGCTAACTTAAAACTTAGTGGTTTTCAATGGGTCTGATTCATTTCCCTTTGTATCTAGTGGTTTTCACTTGGTGCTAATGGAGAAAGAAATGAAATGATATCAGCGAGAAAGTTTACGTACAAAGATAGTAGATCACATAAATGGCGATCTGTTCAAGAATCAAGTTCTGTATATTCTCTTTCTACGTGAATGTGATTCTATACATGTGCATAGAATCTCAAAATATATTTATAACTTAAGTGTAGAGTGTGTCTACTCATACCTACGAGGCTACGACATAAGTAATTAATCAGGTAAGGTTTTAGAAGTTATATTAGGTTCGGTGACGGAACAAGAACTTATTAGGGTCAATTATAATGTCGTCTTATCTACTTGCTAAACTAGATGGTCCTACTCCTGTTTCCTTTTATAGAAAATTCAGTATATAAATATCCAATAAATTAGGTGGACCTATTGACCCCCTCTAGTTCCGCTCATGATTAGGTTATGAATTGAGTTTGTATAAAGGAAAATGATGTATGAATGGTTTTATTGTTTTAGAAAAGCTAATCACAACTCATTGTGCATCATGAATTAAGTTGGTATATTGTCTTACCAAACACATAACCCTTGTAAGAGTTTAACAAATGCAGGTTTGAAAAGACAGCAAAGATGTTTGATATTACGAAGATGAATATTCTTATTAGGATAACAACTCAATTTTTATCTCCGGGTGTCAATTATGGGGCTTATATCATCTTCAAATTTTGTGATACAAAAGCAAGTTCAAGTAAGCCAATGTATGTAAACCTAAAGTACAAAATCGGAGACGAGAATCTACATGCATGTTTCGCAACATGGAGAGATGACAAGTGGATGATGATTGAATTGTGGCGTTTTTCGTGTCACAAGAAAGATACTGATTTTGAGGTTCTACTTGAAAGTCTTTCACAATACTATTGTGGAAGTGGTGCCATTTATGTTGAAGGCATTGAATTTCGAGTTATCGAAAGCGTGAGTTTGAAAATACTTTTGTAGTTAAAACTAGTGGTAGATGCATCTGTATAGTTGTGATTTCATAATAAAGTTTATTACATGATCATCTTGTAAAATTTTATATAGGTGAATAAAGAAGCAATTGAAGTCCAACAAATTCTGACGTCAAACCCAAACAAGGATCAGGTAAGTGTCTCTCAAAGGTTTAAAAGACATGCAAATGGCATTATACATGTTATTGCTAGCTAACATTTCTAGGCAAAGATTTACGATATAGGAAAATCACCAAAGTAGTTATTTTAATTGAGATAATTAATTACAAAATACTAACTTTTTAAAATTACCAATCAATGAGGGCGTGTCATGTATCATTTAGATCAGCATGTTTCAATCTAACGCAACTGAGTGATTCACTAATTTGTCGCGGTAAATTTCCAGCTAAAGCCATTTTCTAAATTGAAAAAAGAATGACAAATGATATTTCATTACATAAAAACATCTAAATGCTATTTTGTCAAACTTAATTGTCATAATAAGTATTTTGGTAATTTTCCCTTTACAGGACTCTTTTGGTATTTAATTCTCTCTTTAATCTTTGATGAACAGTTTTCATCGCTAAATGAGGTGAACAAAAAGAAACGTCTTACGCTTTCAGCAAAGGAAGTTTTGTACGACTCTTCTAATGTGAAGTGTTTTCATCTGAAACCATCAGCCGAGTCGAGGTTTGCCTTTTGAACATAATTAGTTATGTCTTCTGATGATTCTAAATGTCTATCTTTATAAACGTGCCCTAGCTATATGTACAAACAACAAAGGTTTTCTCTTAGAACTTTTGAAGTAGTTTGTCATGTAATCATGGTCTCATTGTAAGCGCAGATTACAAGAGGTGATTGAGGTGCTACCACAACAAGTACTCCGTATCAATTGCAAAACTAACATTCAAATGTTGTCACCAAATACGGAATATTTGTGCTATCTTGTTTTCAAGTTGTCAGAAAAATGTAGCGGTCTGCATTGTCCGGTGAAAGTACGAGACCTATTCCACCGAAAGAAGAAAGAGGTTACAATCATTTGTTTTAGAGCCCGAAGCCCATGAATGTACATGGTACTAATAGTGTTCCTAAACAAAGGGAAGATGGATGGATGGAGGTTAAAGTGTGGAAATTTAACTCGAATCATCAGCTTAAAAATGATTATATACCAATAAATCTGAAACTCATAACTTACGAGGGAACTATGTCCGGACTTGTTATATGTGGCCTCGAGTTTCGGTCGACGTAATATACATTTTTCTTAATTCTTGTATTGGCAAAAGGAAACTGCCAGATGTGGATTAGCTTGTGAAACTTTGAAGTTTTTTGTTTTCATCTACTGTATTAATTATTGTATTAAAGTTTAGTCTTGTGATATATAGTCGTATATATATTTTTTTTAGTAAACTACAACTTTTGTTCATGTGGTTTGTTCACTTTTCTTTGTATTTAAAAAATTTCAAAGTTTGATTTCAAGAAAGAAGCAGATTGTATGTTTCATTCATTCCACTCCAATCAATAATAACTGATAATAAAAAAAGGCTAAACCTAATACACTCCTCGTTCTTTTTACTCCTCTAATTATGGAGATGATATTATAATACAAACAATAAAAATAAGGATCCTATAATTACGAGAGATCCTATAATTACGAGAATATCCTTTACTCCCCCTCAAGTTGGAGCGTGTAGGTCATGAACGCCCAACTTGCAAAGTAGAGTTTGAAGACGTTGAGCTCCCAAAGGCTTTGTAAATAAATCAGCGATCTGTTGCTTTGTATTGATATGCAGCGGTAAAACATCGTGGGATTCGACTCGTTCTTGAACGAAGTAGCAATCCATCTCAACATGTTTCGTTCTTTCATGGAAAACGGGGTTATTGGCAATGTGCTTAACTGCCAAATTATCACAAAAGAGAGGCGTGGCTTGGTCTTGAGTGGCTTGTAGGTCGGTGAGGAGCCATCGCATCCAAAGAACCTCGCTAACGGTAGTGGCCATAGAGCGATACTCAGCTTCAGCTGAAGAACGAGAAACCACCGATTGCTTTTTTGTTTTCCAAGAAATTGGTGCTCCACCGAGAAGTAGTACATAACCAGTTCGTGAACGTCTTGTAAGTTCGCAACCAAGCCAATCGGCATCACAAAAGGCAGAAAGATTTAAACCGCTGAGTTTTGGTAAAAGAATACCCTGACCGGGACTAGACTTGAGGTAGCGTAAGATCCGATTGGCAGCTGTCAAATGATCTTCTCTTGGATCAGAAACAAACTGGCTTAACAAGTTGACGGCGTACGCGATATCCGGTCGTGTAGCTTGTAAATATAAAAGCCTACCAATGAGGCGTCGATATTGTTGCGCGTCAACTTTAGTGCTTTCTTCACATTGACCAAGCTTCAACCCTTGTTCCATGGGAAAAGAACTCGGTCGACAACCGAGCATGCCACTATCTTCAAGCAAATCTAATGTGTATTTGCGCTGGCTCAAAACTAGTCCATCTGTGGTGCAGGCTACTTCGATTCCCAAGAAATACTTGAGCGAACCAAGGTTCTTGATGCTGAATTTTTCATCGAGATATTGCTTTGTCTCTTGAACTTTAGTAGCATTATTTCCCGTTATAATTACGTCATCTACATAAATAAGAATGGCCAGGAAGGTAGCTCCATCCCCGAAAGTGAACGGAGAATGATCCGCATGAGATTGCTTGTAACCAGTGGCAATTAGAGAAGCGGTAAACTTGTGGTACCAATTCCGGGAAGCTTGTTTCAAACCGTAAAGGGACTTACGAAGTTGACAAACGCGAGTGTCCCCCTTTTTCGAGAAACCTTGTGAGAGCTTCATATAAACTTCTTCATCTAGATCACCGTGTAAAAACGCGTTGTTAACGTCGAGTTGATGGATCAACCATTCTTTCTTAACGGCGACCGCAAGCAAGGTGCGAACAGTAACTAACTTAGCGACGAGAGCAAAGGTATCATGAAAGTCAACACCTTCCATTTGGGTGTAACCCTTTGCCACAAGACGAGCTTTATATCTTTCGATTTCACCATTCGGTTTGTATTTAAGTTTGTATACCCATTTGGAGTCGATTGTTCGTTTGCCATCCGGCAATGTTTCCAAGGTCCATGTCTTGTTTTCTTCAAGAGCCCGGATTTCTTCTTTCATGGCTAGCTTCCAATTTTCATCCTGCATAGCCTCGTGAAATGACTTTGGCTCATTATGTATAGTAATAGTCGTTAAAAATGCTTTGTGTGAGTTTGAAATTTTTTTATAGGAAATGTAATGGGCTAATGGATGTGCTGTGGTGTTCAAAGGTTCTTGATTGGAAGCAGGTGCGCTGTGATTGATGGATGGTGGCAGATTCACGTGAAAATCATCGAGTCGTTTAGGTCGTGTCTTAATTCTTTGTTGTCTGCTTGGTTTTGGTTCCTCAACATTCACCACAGTTTCAATTTGTTCTTCATCATGTGTGCCATTTTCTTGCTCCATGTGGGAATCAGATTCATTTGTTTCATTTAATATATTGACATTTTCAACGTGTGGATTTTCATATGGGCTTTGTAGGTTCGGCCCATATGTTGATTCTTCTCTTGCGACTTTTTCATAGTACCAAGGAGGAAAGCTAAAAATTTTTTCATTCTCAAGTTTATCAATTCGATCTAAATTCAAAAAAGGGAACACCTCTTCAACAAACTTTACATCCCTTGAAACAACTATTTTGTTGTTGATCATGTCGAATATTTTGTATCCCTTTGTTCCCGGTGGGTACCCTAGGAATACCCACGGACTCCCTCTCCATTCGAATTTATCACCCTTTGTATCAGTGATTCAATTATAAGCAAGACACCCAAATACCCTCATGTGCTCATATTCGGGCTTTTGTTCAAACAATATTTCAAATGAAGTTTTGTTGTCTATGGGTTTAGAAGGAAGACAATTGATTATGTAAGCTGCTGTCAAGACACATTCTCCCCAAAACCTTTTTGGAATATTTGCCTCTATACGAAGGGCTCGCGCGGTTTCAAGTAAATGTGTGTGCTTCCGTTCCACGACACCATTTTGTTGTGGTGTGTGAGGACAAGTGATCTCAAGTATTATGCCTTGTTCAACATAAAAATCATGCATGCGACTTGAAGTGATTTCTCCCCCGTTGTCACAGCGTATCCTTTTAATCATTTTGCCAAATTGAGTTTTTACCATCTTGTGAAAACCCATTAGAGCATCGCTTGCCTCATACTTATGTTTCAAGAGAAAAACCCAAACGGATCGACTATAATCATCCACAATTGTTAAAAAAATAGCTCTTCCCGGTAAGTGAAGGAGTTCTATACCTCCCCCGAATGTCACAATGTATTAAATCGAAACACTCTTTGGTTTTGATGGTGCTCTTGGGAAAAGGTAATCTAGTATGTTTGGCTTTCGCACAAGAATCACAATCTTCGGTTTTAAAGGACGTCTTTTCAACGAAATCAAGATGAGAAAGTTTACTAGCTAGAGGTGTGTCCTAGCCTCTTACGCCACACATCCACACTAACCAGCATTGCACATCTTTCGCTCTGCCATGCCTTGATCCGATATAATCCACTTATACATTTACCTGCTCCAATAAATTCTCTCGAACGCAAGTCTTGCATAAAACAAAAGTCTGGATAAAAGGTTATGGAGCATTGATGCTCTCTTTATAGTTTGCTTACGGATAAAAGATTACATTTAAACTTTGGAACATGAAGTACATCTTTTATTAGGATTTCGTTTGGCAAACGACTATTCCCTTTACCAGTGACGGGCACAGATTCACCATTTGGTATTAAGACCGGTGGCTCACTGGTCGAAGCCCTTCTCTTATCGAGCCATTCGGTATATTGAGTTATGTACTCGGTACATCCCGAGTCCAAAATCCAGTCATCTTCTTTATTTTCTTTTTCTGCAAGATATCTCAAAAGAGCATGATATTGCTCAGAATTTAAGCTAGGTAGCGGACTTACATTCGAATCCGACTCGCCACAACCGGCTTCTGGTCTTATTGAGTCTTGCTTCCCTTCCCTGGCCACCACTTTGGATAGCTAATTCTTTTAAAACATCCCTCCTTGTTATGACCATCTCTTCCACAGTGATCACAATGCTCCCTGTTGTCCCACCTTGTTGTGCTCATCTTCTTGTTTTCACTTTTAGGGCTTTTGATATTTTTGATTTATATATATATATATATATATATATATATATATATTTGATGATAGTAGGTTGTGGTAATGAAAGAATGGATAGACTAGCTGATCAAATGTTAGGATTCATGGCCTGCTTTGATGCCATTTCAAAGTTTGGTTTCAAGAAAGAAGCATATTGTATGTTTCATTCATTCCACTCCAATCAATAATAGTTGATAATAAAAAAGGCTAAACCTAATATACTCCTCGTTCTTTTTACTCCTCTAATTATGGAGATGATATTATAATACAAACAATAAAAATAAGGATCCTATAATCACGAGAGATCCTATAATTACGAGAATATCTTTTAAAAAATGTCTTAAAAGTTTTAAACAAAGATAGATATATATGTTCATACCCTTAGACGGCTTGTAAAACTGCTATATAGTTCTAACCAAGTTAGCGTTCAGTGTAACACACGGGTGAAAAATATTGAAAACGTCAAATTTACATATATAAATCATATAATGAACATTATAATTTTATAAATTATAATGTATTACATAATGAATATTAATGAATGGGTAATTACATATTTCCTAAAATACATATAGGGGAGGGACTTTTTGAGAACTTAATGAGTTGTAAGAACTTTAAAAACTCAATTTTAGACCACACATTTAATTAAATGGTATGAAATATGTGGCTGAGATTAAATTTAATTAAAAAATGAATCAGAAGAGAGAATAAATATTTTTTATTATTACAAAAGTTTAAATGTTGGTTACACATATGTAATAAGCAGTGGCGGATCCAGAAAATTTAACCAGTTGGTGCAAAAAAAAAAGGTCAACCTAGAACTCGTCAATTCAAACTAACACAAGTCAAAGCAAAATGGGTCAGGTCGAGTAAAAAAATTAATTAAACAAACTACGTATAGAAATGTAAAATATAAATTTCATTAAAGATAAACAAAATACATATTACAATTGACCTCTACGTGATTTCATCTATTGAAAACGGTCAATTACAGTTTCATTCGTAGCATTTAAAATTGTTTTTTTTTCAACAATAAAATTACACAAGCATTCAAAAAATCTTCATCAATTCAATTACCTAAATTTGTCTTTATAATCTTCATTGTCGAAAAACATCTCTCAACCATTGCGGTTGCAATATGCAAAACTAATGTTAGCTTTAATAATCGATAAACCAAATGAAAAGATATATATTTCCTTGTTTCCATCATAACTCTAGCAAGATCTGCAATACTTTTCAGATTAGCAAATCTTTCATCTTTTCGCACAATATCAATGTACAAGCTAAGTTGAGATGCAAGAACAATTTTGTCCCCATTATCAAAACATATGGATAAAACTCACACAATCTCATTAACTTTGATGCATCAAACTTGGAAAATGAATCATACGGATTGAAAACCAACATGTTTTGAAGTAAATCCGCGATAATCTCATTAAAGCGAACACCAAATTCTTGAATTTTCATATTGACAACACTGTTAAAACAATTGTTGATTGGTGATTGTGAGCCTTTGTCTTTTGGGTCTATAACCAGTGTCATCGACATAGTTACCTGACATGTTCAAACTTTGAATACCATGTTTTTCACAATATGAATGTACTTTCTCTAAAAGCTGACCATATCCATTTTCTATTTATTCTTGCAACTGTCCTTTAGTTGTTTCCACCAATGAACAACTTCCAAAATATCGTGTTCTCTTCTTTGTAGAGCTCGTGATAATACATCTGTGAGCCCTAAAATGTGTAACATCAATTGCAAATAGAAAACAATTCAAATGAGTTTAAATAGGCTAGCATCTTGATTGCTTGATTTTGAGAAGAAGGATTATAGCATTCATCTCTAACACATATAATTTTAAAAAGATAAGTTTGGGGCACTAAAAGAATTTTGAACGAGTCACTAAATTTTTTTTAATGGGTCACTAAAATTTTTTGGATGGGTCACTTGGGTCTCTGGATCTAATATATTACAAATTTATAAACGAAACCATGGACTTGAGTGGGTGTAAACGCTCCCCCTGGCCGGACACTGGATCCGCCCCTGGTAATAAGTCGATTCGGTGTGTAAAAAAATACTGTATTTTTTTGTACATTAGTTACACTTACGTATTACACATGTGTAAAAAAATTCAAAAAAAATTGTTACGTTGAGTTCTTTCAAATTCTTAAAACTCAAAGCGGTTCTCATTAGAAATCAATCCAATACATATATTAGTAAGAATAATTTATATTTGTATTTTAAAAGAAATCAAAATGAAAGATTGTAAATCTATACCTATTAAGAAAAAAAAAAGTTAACATCAAATCATCTTAGTTGAGTTGTAAGCCACAAATATTTTAAAAGCAATGATTAACATGATATCTTTATTAAGAAACTTTAGTATTATTTTAAATATGGGACTTACACGAGTCGGTCTGAACAAAACCAATCATCTTACTGGTTCTATTTGAATGCTACAAGTTGTCTAAGTTTAAGCCAACTGATTTTATTATTATTATTATTATTATTATTATTATTGTTATTATTATTATTATTTTGGGTTGAATCGGTGTGTCAATTTATATGAACCGTAGACCTTGCTTATATGTTAATAGTTGATATTCGAAATCCTTTTTTGTATATATGTTGTGTTTTCTATACTTCTAATATGTGTAATTTATTTCTAACGCCACGATATTTTGTAAAAAATTAAATGTTATTTTAATAAAATGAACTTAATGAGAATATAGATGCCAATTTAATATATGGAAAAAAAGGTCTAGAAAGTTAGAAACGGAATTTTCCTGCAAAATAGTTCTAGAAGCCATGCCATAACAAAAAATCGAACCTTTTCAAACGTTCCATGCTTGACAATGACATTTTGCTTTGATGCTGCTCTTGACTTTGACCCGTGTCTCTTTACCTATGGATTTTTTTAATCATACAATCTTAATATTTTTATAGTGTTTGATTTTTGTTCATGTAGTTTTGTCATCTTTGTCATTTTCATTCAAAAATAATTTTTTTTTTGTTTTTTACCTATCTTCTTGTAAGGTTTTTAAAACATGTCATTCCAGTCTAACGAGGTAACATAACTAGGGGGTGTACTGGATTCATAATGAAACCACTTTTATTATTTTAAAAAAAGTTAATAAGTCATAAAAAGGTGTCTCATTAACTTTTCACTCTTACACAAAAAACAATTCCGAACACCTTATTACTTTTCAAAAAGTTAATAAGTTATAAATTGATTAACATAAGCAATTCCCAAACACCTCCTCAGTTTAATTTGTTGAGTCAATGTGAAATGAATGAACTACCGTCACCACAATATTTAAGCTCCATGATGGGTTTTCTTTTTGTTTGTTGTAGCGTATTTAGGTATCGTACAAGTATCATGACAAACCGAATCGATACCGTTCAGATTTACGTCGTGTCCCACCATAACGTGCGGGTTGCGTACAACTAGTTTAACATTAATCCCGAAAAAAAGAAGGGGGATTTTTAATTAGATGGATTTATGCCAAATACTAATTAAATAATTTGACGTTAAATTTTAAAACCATGTATATTACCTTAAAAAGAAATAGGTAAAAACAATAATTTATGTTTGTGTGGCCTTTTGGGGGAACCGACAAGGCGACAACCCATGGAAGTACATCAATTTGGCCGGATGTTGTGAATTCATGGCTTGCCAGGTCATGGTCAAACCGAGAAAAACATTCTATATTTCTATTTCTATTTTATTTATTTTATGTTATATACACTTTTAACATACTCGTATTTTTTTTTTCATAATTTGTACTTACAAGTTTTGATTTATAATATGCCTATTTTATTTTCAACAAAGTGCTTGTAGCCAATGATGCCCAGTGACAGACCCCATATGAGGCGATCGAGATCTTTTATATTAATAACATTAACATTTTTTTTGGGGTGGGGGGGGGGCTCCCTTACCTTACCTATGCGTCTGCGCCATGATAGTACCAGTGTACTATAATGGGGTCTTTTTCAAATGCTAAGCTACATGTCTTATTATAAGCAAATGATATATGTTTTAGGAGTGTGTTTACTTGTTTAGTGGCACGTCAATTTATGTGTCCATAAGAAAAAAAACTACTTTATTATCTTAAAAGTGTTTTACATTGTAGGATATTTATGATAATAAATGAACATAAGGGTCATGCCCGATCTTTATTTGCCGCTTTTACTGTTATAGAAGTATAAACTGAATTGATATTTTACCATATTATAGTTTAGCTTAGAAAATAGTCCTTTTTAATCATGGATCAAACATGAATCTCATACTTTAGTGTGTCAAACATTTAAAATTTGTAGTTACTAAGACATTATACATCCCATATAATGTCAGAGAAAATAGAGTTGGGGTTTGCTTTTACCTATGACGTTTTCCCTTACGTGTTATACAAAGAGTACACGTGTATACATCATTCATAACACGTGTATTACAATACATAATCATACATTAAAATACACCTGTCTACACAAGTGTCCCGCATAGCATTTCAACAAAAACATTCAATACAAATCAAATTAAAAAAAAAATGAATTACAAGAATCACACACACATAACATTTTACCCGTAATCATTCAACTCTCGTTATATCCGTCAAACACTATATAAGTGTTTACACATTTTCACCATGTATCCGATTAAAATTTTATATTAAAAGTACACATATTCATTTTTATTTTCCAATAATTTAAAAAATAATGGGTTTTTTGAAATATATAATCTTAAAATTTATATTAAAAATTGGTCTAAAAATACAATTGAGAGTTTCTATAAATACACCTGCCTCAAAATAATAAAAAGAAAAAAGGAAGAGAAAACTTGGGGAGAACGAAACTTAGGGGCTGCTTTCAATGAAACAAAACCGGGTTCTCTGATTTCAATATATATATATAATAATAATAATAACTTCTTCTCTTTTACCAAATCCTTCATTCATTCTCAATTCTCAAATCAATAATAATAATAATAATAATATTCATTCACATCTCTTTCATTCTGTTAATCAATCAATCAAAATGCATTCCAATCACTTGCTTCTGGAGGAACCCATCAGGATGGCAACCATCCTCGAGCCTTCTAAGGCTGTAAGCATTACATTACATTCCATTTCAATTCTATTTTTACGGATCTGATTTTACATTTTATTTTTTATGTTTAATGTAATATGGGTTTGATTTGCAGAGTTTCTTCCCAGCGATGACGAAAATCGTTGGAACGTTGGGTCCTCGATCGCGATCTGTTGAGGTTATTGAGGGTTGCCTTAAAGCTGGCATGTCTGGTATGTTATGTTATCATTTGGCTTTCTGTTTGTTTACGTGTATGTGGTATTGATATGTTGAATCGAAATTTGTACGAGTGATTTGTAGATTTGTGATAATCGTATGGTGATGTACGGGTTGAAACTGAAAAAATCGAACTGAAAAAATCGAACCGAAACAAAAGTCGACGGTTTGGTTTTATGTTTTTGTAAAAAACTGATTTTTTATAGATTTTTATTATTTAATTTTAAATTTCAAGTAATTTATACACAAATAATTTAGAACAAATGTATAATACTTAAGTAATTACTAACAAAAAAATTAGTCACAAATTCATGCTTTTTGACCAACTGTTTTTTTTTTTTCGGCACAAAATTTATAAGCCCAAATGGCAAGACCAGAAACCGAAACCGAACTATTTTTGAAAACTCAAAAACCAACATTTTTACTTTTTGGTTCTGTTTTAACTCAAAACCGAACCGACCCATGCACACCTTTGATAATGTCAAGTAGGAGTTACGATTTGCGAGTAATGAAAAGCCTTGCTATATTAACAGTCGTATAATGATATTATTATGGATTTTATATCCAGTGATCCTTATGACGATGTTCTTATTTTTACTTTATGAAAAATTTATAAGATTATACACGATAGGCTGGTTTTGGGCGTTTTTGAGGCGGGTGAGGGGGTTATGTGGCCACATTGTTAATCAGTTCTGGCTTAATCGAACTATTGGTTAATTCAGTTACAGTTCTCGGTTAATTCTGTTTTTTGTCGTCCCTAACTTGTTGGCAGTCTAACGAGTTTCAGAATTGAAGCTCTTTTCAATTTTCAAAGTCATTGCGGATGTTATTGTTGTTAAATGTGATTTGACTTTGTGTGATGTTGATTTTGCAGTTGCTAGATTTGATTTTTCATGGCTAGACGGTAAGTATCACCAAGAAACCTTGGATAATCTGAGGGCTGCTGTCAAGAGCACCAAGAAACTTTGTGCTGTATGTTTGTATATCATTTTATTTTAACCGGCTTCAGTTGATTATGTTAATGTAACTACATATTATTAATACGATTTCCTTTACTTTCAGGTGATGCTCGACACAGTTGGTGCTGAGATGCAGGTTGTCAATAAGAGTGAGAACGCTATCTCTCTTCAACAGGATGATAATGTAACTCTGACCCCTGATAAAGGTCAAGAGGCTTCTTCTCAAGTGCTTCCGATCAACTTTGACGGACTTGCTAAGGTGAGTACATGTTAAATTAAGTATTAATGCTATCTATGAAATAAGAAAATTTTGTGAGAACTTGTATCTTTGTACATTTAAGTGCTTCTAAAATAGTTCATCATCATCATCATCATCATCATCATCGTACTCAGTATATCCCACCAATAGCAAAGCTATGGTAGGGTCTGAGGAGGGTAAAATAGTTCAAATTATTATCTATAAAAGACATGTTTGTTTGCGCGTGTCTGGTTAGTTCTGCACGTGTTTTAGTGGGCCGCATATGCTTACGAGGCTGTTTATGTGTTATTTTCAGGCTGTGAAGAAGGGGGACACCATTTTTATTGGTCAATACTTGTTCACAGGAAGTGAAACCACCTCTGTTTGGCTGGAGGTAGGATTTATTTATTTGTTTGGGTAACAAGTTAGATGTGGATAATGGATATGCACGTGTAAAACCGCTGCACATGATTGATGTAACATGGTTTTTTACCAATACATAACTTGTTTTTCAAAATATTTGCAAGCATAAACTTCGTCAAGAAAACAAAGTATGATTTGTTTTGTTCATGACTGGGCTTGTGCAGGTTGATAATGTGAATGGGAGCGATGTTGATTGCAAGATAAAGAATACTGCAACTCTAGCTGGTGCTTTGTTCACTCTCCATGCTTCCCAAATTCATATCGATCTGCCTACTCTCACTGAAAAAGATAAAGAGGTGAGTATTTATATAATTTTAATTCAAATTATCGAGATATATGCCTTTATATTAGTTGAATTTTTCGAAAGGTTAAGGATTGTTTAAAACGTCTAAATCATCTGTCTTGGCTGTTTATTAAGAATTTTATTATATCTGTGAGCAAGTCATGTTTATTTTACTAACTAGATTATAAATCAGATGGTCTGGTTTTGCAAAATGTAACTAGTAAAGAATTTTGAATTTTATTGATACCTTTTTTTTTCTTATTTCAGAACATTAGCAGTTGGGGTGTTGCCAACAAAATTGACTTCCTTTCATTGTCATACACACGTCATGCACAAGACGTTCGTGAAGTAAGTGTGCTTTTACGGATTGGCTCTTATTATTTTATTTTTACATATCCCGTTCACTTTAGTTTATCTGGTTATTAATATAATTTTGACATGCAATCTCAGGCACGTGAATATCTTTCTAAGCTCGGCGATCTTAGTCAAACTCAAATATTTGCAAAAATTGAAAACGTGGAGGTGATTTTCTTCGACTATTATATACTTTTCGTGATTTTTATTAAAGTATTATATTTATTTGGCTTTTTATTCATTGATGTATTCATTTGTTCCACAGGGACTAACTCACTTTGATGAGATTTTACAAGAGGCCGATGGTATTATCCTTTCCCGTGGGAATATTGGAATTGATCTTCCACCAGAAAAGGTATATATTTAATATTTTTAGGCCATCCAAAAACATAAAATCTTACATCCTTTTGGACCTTAATCTGACCGGTATAACTTTGTCAGGTGTTTTTATTTCAAAAAGCTGCTCTTCACAAGTGTAACATGGCTGGAAAACCAGCTGTGGTGACTCGTGTGGTTGATAGCATGACTGATAATCTTAGGCCGACTCGTGCAGAAGCAACCGATGTTGCTAATGCTGTTTTAGATGGTTAGTTTCTTGTTTTAGCTGCTGTGATTTTATATGTTAACATGTCGGGCTTTTGATGAATTAGTATTATTTCGCAGGAAGTGATGCCATTCTTCTTGGTGCTGAGACTCTGCGTGGAGCATACCCTGTTGAAACAATATCTACTGTTGGTAAAATTTGTGCAGAGGTAACATCTCATCGTGAATTTAACTTTTAACTGAAAAAAACAAACGAACCTGAACACTTAAATGAACGGATTTTCCTGCTCGTGTCCGTTCGTTAAGAAAGTGAATGTGTTCATGTTTTTTTAAATGACTAATCAAACATAAATGAACAAACATAAACTACCATCTACCATGATCAAAGTAAAAGGGGATATCTAAAAGTTTTAAACTGATATTAAGTTGATATTTGTAATAACAAAATCTGATTGAATGTTAAAACAATGGTAAAAGATCAAATATAAAAGAACGGATATAAACAAAAGGAATGTGTGTGCATGGTCTTTTGTTGAATTAAATGAACAAAAAATTTGTTCATGTTCATTTGTTTATTAAATAAACGAACTTCCTGCAGAACAATTCATGAACGGTTCAATGCATTTTTGGTTTGTAATAATCAAAATCTGATAAATTGATGTAATCAAACATGATGTAGAATACTTAAATAATCAGTTTTTTAGCGTGTGACAAATCATATTATTTAACTAGTAAGCCGATAAAACAACCAAAACGCCATTCTTGTATATTATAATTCTTTCAAACATGTAGTAGTTTATTTTCTATGACTTGTATCAAAATTTTCTATATATCAGTGCATAACTAAAAATATATTAACACCTACTGTTATATATTTTTTAATAAAATCCTTTTAAGTTAAAACAATTCGAAGGGTGTTTGTGGTTATTTTAGTAATGCTGATTCGGATATCACTTGCAGGCAGAAAAGGTTTTTAACCAAGATCTTTATTTCAAGAAAACCGTCAAATATGTTGGAGAACCAATGACTCATTTGGAATCAATTGCTTCTTCTGCGGTATCCTTTAATTAATTTTCATATTATTTCCGCTATAAATTCAAACTTAATTATTTTAAATTCAAAAACTTATCACTGATTGGTATATTTAATGATTATTTTAGGTTCGTGCAGCCATTAAGGTGAAGGCATCTGTCATTATTTGCTTCACTTCTTCTGGAAGGGCTGCAAGGTATGTATGGATGCGACTTTAGTAAAGAACAAGTTAATAGTTTGTTTAAAAAGTAAAAACGTTTGAATATATTAAATGCAGGTTAATTGCAAAGTATCGGCCAACAATGCCTGTTTTGTCGGTTGTTATTCCTCGGCTAAAGACTAATCAATTACGTTGGAGTTTTAGTGGCGCGTTTGAGGTTTATTTTATTCTCTTTTTTCTTTTTACAATGTTTATTTTATATAAAGCTAATTATTTTATTAATATGTTTGAATGGTCAGGCGAGACAATCGCTTATTGTTAGAGGTCTTTTCCCCATGCTTGCTGACCCTCGACACCCGGTAAGTTTTTCGTTGATACTATAAGTCTTTTATAAGTGATTACAATCCGAATCAGATTATCAGTTGTAATATTATTGAATATTGGCCTAAAAGGATACTATTATGTAAAACTAATTATTGTATTTTTCAGGCTGAATCTACAAGTGCAACAAATGAATCGGTACTGAAAGTTGCACTGGACCATGGAAAAGCCTCGGGAGTGATCAAGTCACATGATCGTGTTGTGATCTGCCAAAAGGTTGGAGATGCATCGGTTGTTAAAATCATCGAGCTTGAAGATTAGAAACCATTTGCAAGCAGAGCATTTTATGACGTTTTTATGTTGTAACTTATTTGCCATAATTTTTTGGAAACACTTTTGACGTTTTGGGGTTGGGGCGATTTTGGTTCTACAGAATTTAGGTTCTGATACAATTATAATTTATGCCCCTTCTTCCATATATTTAATGGCTGATAAAGATTTAAATAAAAACCGGTTTTTGGTTTAATGCTGTATGTTGTCCTTAGATTCTTGTTTATTAAAGTTAGTTTTGAACCTTTCATTATGCCTGGTAAAACGGGCGGGTAAGGTCGTTTCATGCTTGATAGATAGTTATTTTAGTTTGTCATACATGTGGCCATTCTAAAAATGGTCAATCTGTGATCATAAACACAAATCATCAAACTGAGATTCATAAACATAAAACGGGTACATAAACTCAGCTAAAGGCATCAAATTGACATCAAAATGATATTTCGGAATCAAAAACGTATCTACAAAACGCTATGATGACACGAATTTTGATAAAATTGTGTGTGGGGAGAGGAGAATATAATTGTAGGCATTTTTTGGCACATTTTGTACTAAGCCGGGTTGGGCTGGATTGAAATGTATTTTTAAGTTTTATATTTTATAAATAGTTAGTATAATAGTATGTAAATATGATTTACAAAATGATGAAGGTCGGAATAGGTCGGTCAAGATGTGCGCTTATCTGGCGTATGTAGAAACCGGTTAGGTTGGTCTGACCCAAAATGGATTCATTCACAATTTTGTATTTTTGTAAATAGTGTGTGAATGATATGTTTACAAAAGCTACATAACAAAATGGGTCATTTCCTTCTTAATATTTTAGTGTTATCTTATGATCCTACCATATGTATTGTATTGTACAAATGTATATAAAAAGCATGAAGCAGTTCACTAAAGCATTTGCAAATATGAAGCTTCCAATTGTTCAAGAAAATGGATCACTTGGTTAAGGGCCCAAAATAACATTAAGTCAAGCAAATTAAAAGGGGAGGGTTCAAACTCGAAACTGTTTCTTATGCTTTGATTTGTTCAATAGACAAGTTTGAGGTAATTTTAAGTTCACTTGTATATTTGATAAGAAGTTAGATTCTTGAAACGTATTTTCCTATTTGTTTATTCAACTTTCTGTATATATTGTATGCACTATGTCTAAATAATAAAATTGTTTTCTTTTTAACAATATCTTGCATTATAATATGCTTTTAGTTGAAATGTTATTACTTTGTTATTTTTCAAGCCATGATAGTTGAAATGCTATTCTCCTCTACCTCTATCTTCAACTCTTCCTTCTTCATTCCTGGTACGTCCATTGTGACTCTCACTTGCCACTCTACTCTTGCCGCCGGTGACACCATCACTTCATCGTCTCGTTCCATCCCCAATGGAATCTGCTCTGACCTCATGAGATCGGATAGTAAACTGGTTCCGAGTGGATCGGGATGATGGTCGAGTAATGATAACAATGATCCGGAGGAGCATTGTGTGGCGACCAAGAGAAATAAAAGTGCAGACGCAATAATGGTGTATATATGTTGCAATTAGTTAGTTGATGCTGGTTATATATGGTGATGGAGTTTAGTGGTTGTATATATATAGCTGGAGTTCAGGTTCTGTATGTTCTGGGAGATAGATGGGAGCTTGTAGAAACAAGAAACAGGTACAAGATTCCAGGGTGACTAACTCTAGAATATTGTTGTAAACAGAACAATATTTTAGTGAAGCCATATTAAATATATATATATATATATATAGTATTTTTAAATTTTATCTTCTGTCGAGTCTGATATATAATTCACAGAAAATAGCCAATTCATTAGTTAGTAAAAATAGTTGTTAATCGTAAAAAAACAAGCGCCCATGGCCTAATGGATAAGGCGTCTGGCTTCTAATCAGGCGATTGTGGGTTCGAGTCCCACTGGGCGTGAATTATTTTATTTATCATTTTTGTATTTCTTACAATGTTTCTATCTTGTGTGATTTTTTTTAAATATTAATTAAAGTTAAGATAAAGTAAGTCACACATAATTTTTTACCTTAAAAATTAAAATTATGTTGAGGTAAGAGATTAATCTCTCACTTCAAGTTCATGAACAAAATCTACTTTTTACCTCAAAATTAATCTCTTACCTCAACATAATTTTAATTTTAGTTAATGAACACCATCTAATGTCTAAAAAGTGTAGAAATAGATCTTATTCTTTGGATGAACAATAATTAAAAAAAAAAGTTACTTTAGTAATAGTGTGTTAATTTTTAATGCTAGTAGTGCTTTATTACTGATTACAACAAATATCATAAATTAGTTAAACTAAAATTTAATATTTGTAGTTATTACAACTAATAAACAAATATCATAAATTAGTTAAACTGCAATTTAATATTTGTAGTTATTACAACTAATAATGTAATTCCTTAAAAAATTTAATACTTGTAGCTATTACATCTCATAATTGTTTTTAATATACATAATATCATATCTACATTATTTTTATAATTTTTTGTAAAACCTTCAAACGCATATGATACTTCAAATATGTATGATACTTCATCAGTGTATGTGTTGGTGTATTGTGTTCTGCAACTTGTAAAACCTTCAAACCATATGACTCTTCAAATCTATATGAAACTTCATCAGTGTATGTGTTGGTGTACAGTGTTCCCCGTTGTATTACTTGAACACCTCATTAGTGTAAATAGAGGGGTTTGAATAGGTTTTAAAGCTTTTTACCTTGTTTTAAATTATTTAAGTTGTAAACTCTTTATAACCCAAGTATTTAAATATGCAAGAATTTAAGTAAAATGTTCAAGAATGTAAAGGTTACATGAACTTCTACTTTCTTGATTTCAAGAACTTGTCATTTTCTGCATGCCCCATCCTCATTTTATTGTTTGATTTGGTTCGGAGATCCATACAAAACATCATGTTGGCGAATCAAACACAAACATGACATTCACACTTTGTTTTATGGTATAAACAACTTGTTCACAAAGTTCCTCTTTGGCTCTTTCTAACTCTACTATTTTATTCAAAACACTAAATAGAAGCAAAAGTAGGTCTATTATGTGTTACAAGGCTAAATGTTATGGGCTAACGACAGGCAGGCCGGCAAAGGGCTAACGTTGGAAGGGGCGTAGGGGGTGGGTGTTGGTGGCGCCCCGGGTGTTTCTCCACAACACACAGCCAAAGTTGTACAAACACATTAAGTAATTCTATGATAGTATGATTAAGATCGGTTCGGTGCCTAGGTAACTCATTCCCCCCTTGAAGTTTTATTACTCATAAGAGACAACTGAAATTACCAAATATCTGAGAACAAACCCTTGTCTAAAACAACTTATATATACAAACAAACTTGAAAGAAATGAAATCAACCATTAATGGAAGATGGATCACTAGCCCTCTTATGAGCATTTGATGAAAATTGTTGAAGATCCACCAACTCCATTTCCTTTTGCCTTAACAAAAGCACCATTCTTTCATTCTCAAGCTTCATCCTCTCATTCTTCATCTTCTCAATCGCCATCTCTCTTTCTTTACTATAACTAAACTTCAACCACTTTGTTCTTCTCTTCTCCAACTCATATGATTCCCCTTGAAACCCCACCCTTTGCTCCTCCAATTGCATCATCTTCACCTTCATCCATTGCCTCTTCTCCCACACACTCTTACTCAAATCTTGAACAACCGAACTCAACTCGTTATTAAACTTGTGCACTACGCTCTCGTGCCAGTCCTGCTCACCCATTCTACCGCGTTTCCTATTACTCAACCCGTCGTCTGCCTCCTCGTTTTCATCCTCCTCCTCGTCATCGTCCTCATCGTTTGAATGCACACAATTCGATCGGTGCACCGCCACTTCGGGTGTCAATGAATGATGTGTCACCCCACCACCACCACCTCCGACACTACCGGAGCAACTATTGTGATAAGCACACATTTCCCTAAAGAAAAGATGCTTAGAATTCAACAATTTCTTCACTTCTTCCTTCAACTTAACCGGAATATGATCCATTGACTCAAGCAATGCTTGATTCTCCACAACTTTACAAGCAGTACCTTTACCTAATATATCATTAACCCTTTTATACCTTTTATTCAAATCATTAAACTTATCCTCACATTGTTGTGGAGACACATAAAACCCTCGTTCCATCATTGCTAAAGAAACCGACTTCCACTTACCCTTCTTCTGCATAGCCCCACCACCGCCACCACCGCCGCCGCCGGACTTCTTCCTCGCCGCGGTGTCAGACCCAGGTGGGTTATCCGACCCAGCTTCATCACCAACATAAAACACCACCATAATCAACAACCTCACCATATTATCCGTCCACTTCATCCTCTGCCACGGCGAACCATTTCTCAACTTCCCATCGCCGCCGCCGCTGTCGTCGGTGGTCGCCGGATTGTTCAAATTGTTGCTGTGGTGTTCTTCATCGCTCATCGGTGAAGCTCGGTACGATGGTTTACCGGCGCCGGTGAACGGTGGCTGCTGGTGGTGGAAATTGGGATTTAACGACATTTCAAGACCTAACATTCCGGACCCAACGGATGTGTTGAACATGCCATTGTTGTCCATTGACTGGTCAAGATTGGATTCTGAAACGTACCCAGTTGCTGAAATTGTGTGTAGAAGAAGACCCAAAAGTTAGAATTTGAAATAAAATTAAATTTTGAAACGTACCCAGTAACTGAAATTGTGTGGAGAAGAAAACCCAGAAGTTAGAATTTGAAAAAAGACTGAATTTTGAAACGTACCCAGTTACTGAAACTGTGTGTAGAACAAAACCCAGAAGTTAGAATTTGAAAAAAGAAGGTACCCAGTAACTAAAATGATGTGTAGAAGAAAACCCAGAAGTTAGAATGTGAAAAAGATTGAAGATTTGGTGTTAATTTGGTGGTGGTTGATAATGGGTGATATAAAGATTCTGATGGGTCAAGTGGCGGAGCAGCTGGTTTTGAAGGAGGTTTTGGTTTTGTGAAACTGGGTTTGATAAGAAGTGGATTGCCCATTGTTTTGGTTGAATGAATCTTTTCTGCCACCGTTTTGAGTTAGGCCTATGTATAGATACGTGTATCTACAGGGGTGGGGGTGGGGGTGGGGTGTTTTGAGTTAGGCCTACGTATACGTGCATCTATATAGTCCACAGAATTTGTAAAACTTTCACTCATATTTTAATGGAGTTGACCGTTTTGTTTAGCCTAATGTTCATGTGAAGTTTGATTATTTTTAAATTCGTTTTTGTTTAAGTAACACCTACACTACTAAGGCTAAGGGTAATGGGCTTGGTTGAGCCTCAGGTGAGCCAAGCAAAATCTGACACGTAGGCGATGACATGGCCATGGATCAAGCCCCTCAACCAAGCCCCAGAGGGTGTAGTGGTCCAGGTGATCATGGGCTTGATCCAGTTTTTTATTTATTTAATTATTTTAAATAATACATTAAATAATAATATAAAACATTACATTAATAATAACATAAAACATTACATTGATACTAGTCTAATACAAGATCATCGGGTTTTCTATCCCATAAATGCTCGACCAACTCATGCCGAACGTTGCCATGTAACTCACGGCTCTTGATAATATTTATGTTGGCGAGTCGTTGTTCATTGGTGATCGTCGATTCTTGTCTTAGAATATCACCTTGGTAGTTTTGACAAATAGCTTTACCTTCGTCTTCTAGTATCATGTTATGTAGGATTATACACGTGATGACGACTTCCGTTATCTTCTCCCTTGTCCAAAATCTTATTGGATTCGACAACATTGCCCATCTTTTCTTTATGACTCCAAACGCCCTTTCAATATCTTTCCTTGCCGATTCTTGTTTCTTCGTGAAGTACTTTCGTATGTCAGAAACTGGAGCCGCGTAAGCTAGAACAAGTATCCCCCATTCGTTGTAAATACCATTAACGAGGTAGTACCCGTACTTGAAATGTTCTCCATTTGCAAAAAAAGCTTGAAGGGGTTCTACCCCGTCGATAAGGTCATCGTCGGTGATTGATCGATAACATTGAGGTCATTATTAGACCCGGCAACCCCAAAGAACGCATGCCAAATCCAAAGATCCTGTGACGCCGCCGCCTCAAGTACAATAGTAGGGCCGGGGTGATCACCTCGATGGAATTGACCTCGCCAAGCAGTGGGACACATAGCCCAACCAACATGCATACAATCAAGGCTACCGAGCATCCCGGGGAAACCATGCTTTTCACCGTGCACCTCGTATATGCGTTGGATATCATACATTGCTGGTCTACGTAAGTATCTCCGCTTGTATAGCGATATGACCCCTAAATATAATTATTAAAGTTATATAAGTTATGTAAATATTTGAAAAATATATAAACAAACGTAAAAAAAATATATACCTCTACAAAAGTGGTTAAGCGCATCGCGTCCGGTCTTTTTAGCCATTTGTAGATACTCGTCTAACATGTCCGATCCAACACCATACGCTAGTTGCCGAAGAGCGGCGGTAATTTTTTGAGTAGCCGTGAACCCGGGCTTACCTCTAGCGTCATCCCTTTGTTGAAAATACTCAAAGTGCTCCGGCAAGTCATTTGCTAGACGCATGAATAATCGTCTAGTCATTCGAAAACGGGTTCTAAAACTATCCTCACCATATGTGGGATTGGGACTAAAATAGTGACGTATCAAAGTTTCGTTAGCGGTCTTTCGATCACGAATACGCGGTTAGCGGAACAATGGAGCTCGGGGGCGATTTTGATCTCTCAAAAAGTTTATCGTCGTTTGAACCGCTTGACAAATGAGTTCGTCTTCTTCGGTAGAATAGGAAGACGAAGACGATGATGCCATTTATAAATATATAAATAGAAGTTTTGATAGAGAGAATGTATGGTTTGAGTTTTTATAAAAAGTGTGGATTTGTATTTGTAGGTAAAAAAAATAAAAAAAAAATTAAATATTTAGACTGGCCAACGGTAAGGTTGACTAGTCAACTCACCTCCAACGGCTATATTGCCCCGCAACCACAGCCACGCCGGCCGGCCGCGCCCTCCTTCACCTGAGGGGTGTAGCGGTGTTCGCGAGCCACGTAGGCGGTCGCGCCCACCCCTCACCCCCCACTACCCTCAGTCTAATCAAATTCTATTCTTTTTTTCATACTATTTGTCACACCCCCAATCTAGGCCTAGGAGTGTGAACCATAGTTGGTACCACATTTGTAAATAAATCAGAGTTGCGGGTTAATGCGGAAGACTTTAATAAACATGTGGATTTAAAGATTATATATATTTACAAAACAAAAGACGAGACAAAAGTCTTGTTTAGTTTTACTTGTTTATATGTTTTATAAAAACACCATATTTACTAGTTTAAACAAAATTATCCGAGCCATCGGATTCTTGAGCCTTCGTTCTTCAAGCTCTAATCTTGATTACCTGCAAAATGTTATAAAATACGTCAGCAACGAATGCTGGTGAATATGCTGACGCAAAAATATTTTCTTTACTTAATTACCCCTCGAGACCACGTAAGTCTCGACCCATCTTGGCTTAGGAATAATCAAGTTACAATAAACATCATTATAAATTCGAGTCTCTACACTAGGTCACCCCAGGAAAACACCGCTGTGTTTTGACGTACTTAGGTACCATAAATATACACAAGGTCATTCTCACTCGAACATACTTTGGTTCGGCCCATCGTGGCTGGAGGTCGTGACCAGGCGCGGTCCGATGTGCCCACCGCATACCACATATGTAAGGATCCAGACAAACGTATACTACAACCTGAGGGCTAGGCTCATACTCTTATTTACAATGTTTTTAGAGACACGTAGCCTCATGTAAAGTTTTACACATAACACGTTTGATTTGTTTGAAAACAAGTTTGTAAAAGTGGGGCGTATTCACCTTTTGATAGGGATCGGTTTCCAACACCGTCCGTGAGTTCTTCTCTTGCTATCTCGCACCTATAGTACGAGTATAACTTTTGTTAGTCGGATACACGATCCGGTTTAAGACCTTTAGTCTTATTTATCTCGATGAACCTTTAGTTAAATATCTCTTTTTACTTTAAAACCTTTAGTTTTAATAGTAATTTATAAACCTTTAGTTTATTCATAAAACCCGTGTTTCTTCTTCTTTAAGAAACGTATTCTTTTCTTTATTATTTAAGAATACTCATTATTCTTAAATAATATATTTTATAACAAAGATTAATCATATTCATATATATACTCACATATATGTTTTCATTTTTCTTTTCTTTATTTTCTTTGTTATATGTTTCTTCGTTTAACGAGAATAACTTCGACTTGGGTATTAAGCCTTTATAATATTTTATTATATTTTGGTCGAGCATTATGCCTACCTTGCTTGGATTAGAAATACCCTAGACACTTGAGCAACACTTCGACGCCTCTCAATCAACACTCTTTCCTTGTAAACTCTTTTCCTTCACTTGTCACGCTTCTCGAGACACCGACACTCTTCAGCACGTACTTCGAGGAAATCGTCAGAACGTCGGAACAACACTTCCTTCTTGTTTGGAATATCGTCGGGAATGGCACGTATTACGAGGGTTTCGGGGCACGGTTTTTGAGACGGATCGAGGGCACGCTTTACGAGGTGTAGTGAGAGAGTAATGTGTGTGTTTTTGGTGTGATTTGGAATGAACCCCTAGCCCTCCTATTTATAGCCATTTTTGGACCCCCAAAGGGGTACGCGATGGGTCACTTGGCAGGCATATCGCGTACCGCGATATAGGCCTGCTGAGTCAATATCTAGACCTGCCACGTGTGACACATGGCAGGCACCGCGCCACGTGGCCGACGTGTTGCCACGTGGTGACACGTGGCAGCAACTGTTGCCACCGTGTGCCACGTGGCACACGTGTCACAATCTGTCAGACACCCCATCGCGGTACGCGATGGGTGTCTCTCTTGACCTGTCGTGTAGCGCGATGGGTCAAGAAAACAGATTTTTCATTTAAGCCCCTGGAGTTTAGAATTTGTCAGAATTGGTCCCTTTGCTTTGAAAATTGTCATTTTTTTTTCCCGAAATTTACGTGACGTTACATCCTCCCTACCTTGAAATAAATCTCATCCTCGAGATTGCTTATGAGAATAAGTGGGGGTATTTCTTTTTCATTTCGGACTCAAGTTCCCAAGTATACTCGGGTCCTCGTCGGGAGTCCCATTTCACTTTCACGATTTTCAAGGTTCGTCTTTTAAGTTTCTTAGTTTTCGAATCTTCAATTTGAATTGGTCTTTCAATGAACTTTAAGTTCTCGTTAATTTCTACATCTTTTAATGGCATCGAAAGAGATTCATTGGCTAAACATTTACGTAGATTCGAAACATTGAATACATCGTGTATCCCTTGCATTTCCTCGGGTAGTCGCAAACGGTATGCGACGGTACCAATTCGTTCGAGTATTTCGAAGGGTCCAACGAATCGAGGACTTAGTTTGCCTTTCTTGCCAAAGCGGACTACGCCTTTCCATGGCGAGACTTTCAAAAGTACTTTGGCACCAACATTGAACTCTAACGGCTTACGACGGATATCGGCGTAAGTCTTTTGACGATCACATGCCGTCTTAAGTCGTTCTCGGATTTGAAGAATTTTATCGGTGGTTTCTTGGATTATCTCGGGTCCAGATAATTGATTATCTCCGGTTTCAGACCAGCACACGGGCGTCCTACATTTTCGTCCATATAATGCTTCGAATGGTGCGGTTTGAATGTCTTAGTGCACGGTTTTGGTGTCCGTAGCGATCGAATAAGTTATAGGCGGTTTAGTCTTTGTATTTAATGTATATTGTAAATAGCCTATAAATAGGGAGCTCATGCTCATAATTTAGAAGAGAACTTGTACATAGTTTAAGTTATTCTCTCCATAACTTATCTCCTCCATAATATATTTACTCCATATTTATCAATAAAGTATTATATTTAAAGTATCGATTTCGTGTTGATGTATCGTATTAGCGGCTAGATCTTGGTCTCTATGACATTCTCTCAATTGGTATCAGAGCAGGAGCTGCTCTCGATGCATCAATAAGGTAAATCTGAGTTTTCGTGTTTTTCGTGTTCTTCGGGTTTTGGTCAGATCTGGAGTAATTTAGTGTGTTATTGGTGGATTTGTTTGTGAATTCGTGGTTATTGATGGAAGATGAAGCTTCCTGTGTAATTTGGTGTTAAGTTATGGTGTATTGAGTGATTCACCATGGAAGAGTATGTTAACTTTTGAATCTGTTTATGATGATTTAGTGATTGTTAAGTTAATTGGATGATGGATTCGTGTTTAGAATTGAAATTCACATGTTCCTGTGAAATTTGGTGGTTAATTATGGTGAATTGAAGTTTTCACCATGGAAGAGCATGATATGGGTTAAGTTAATTGATGTTGAATTAATGGTTGTTAAGTTTAATGGTTGATATATTCGGAATCGTGGTGAAAATCCGAGTGTTCGGGTAGATTTTCATGGTTATTTATGGTGTTTTGATGATTTCACCATGGATGAAGTTCAAAAAATCCAGATTCCGGCCAGATCTGAGTTTTTCCGGCGATGTAACAGTTTTTTCCGGCGAAAAACGTTTTTCAGGCGAAGCAGTTACAGATCCAACAACCTGATTCGTTACTGTAGCGATTCGTTATTACTGTAGCTGATTCGTTAGGAAAGTCTAACGAATCTACTGTAGCAATTCGTTATGGAATATTTAACGAATCAAGCTAATTCGTTAAGGTTATGATAACGAATTAGAGTGATTCGTGAAGCTAATTCGCTAAGGTTATGATAACGAATTAAGGCAATTCGTTAAGTTATTTCGTGAAGGTGATTCGTTAAGGTATTGATAACGAATTAAGGTGATTCGTTAACTGTTATAACGAAGTGAAATCTTAACGAATGGGAGGCCATTCGTGTAACTGTTATAACGAATGGGATGATTATTTATAACGAATTGAGTTGATTCGTTAAGTGTATAACGAATCAGTGAATGGTTGACGAATGGTGGATAATTTATAACGAACTGAGTTAACGAATGGAGATGACGAACTAAGTTAACGAATGGGAAAATAATTTATAACGAATTAGAGAGGCAATTCGTTAAAAAAAAAGAGTAAAATGGCGGGAAAAATTTTCTTGCGTGAATTTTTTCCAGAATACTCCTCGTGAGTGAGTTTTCATTCTTGAAAATTTTGGCATTAAAATTTATTTTTCGAAAATTTTCGGTGAATTTTTAGCGGGAAAATCGGGAAAAATTTTCTTAATTGAAATTTTTTTGGGATGTTTCTAATGTATTGGAGACTCTTCTCTCAAATTTTGGTAATATATTTTCCGGCTGACTGTTTATGCGTTTCGACTGGCCGAGGGGGAGATTTCGTGTAATTTAAGGAGGAGTGTGTTAGTTTGTGAACCTTGAAGATTATTTAAGACCTTGCCGAATTTGTCAAGAAAAGAGGGAGATAAAAGTTTCATTTGAGATTATTTGGCTTGTATCTTCCTACATTTGCAAGGTTTCTTGAAAAATTACTGCAATTCGGGTGGTAATTCATGCTTACAAAGCTACGTTTGACTGAGTTCAAGACTGCAAGTGTTCTTCGATTGGTGATTGATTTGTTAAAAGATTGAAACCTGACTATGTGGGATACGAGTGTCTGTTCGTTTACTTCTTTCTGAGGGACTTGATCCTGACTATGTTGGCTACGAGTAAATGGCGGATTACTTCTGTTGAGGGGGACGATTCTCGAACGGGTTGATCTTATTGAAGAATATACGAGTCTTGTCATTGGAGTGAAGAATTTGATCATTTGATGTTTATTAATGAAGATTGGAACTCTGAATCTTATGCCTAAACATTAGTGCATCTTTGCGAACAAGATGTGGAAGAGCTTCAAAGAGTATATTTGGATACACGTTATCAAGAGAGGGAAAACCGAAGTGAAAGATGTTGAATGATCGAGTTGTTCGTGAAGATGTGTGACGAGGTTAAACGTAAAGATATGTTTTCTTTACCGGTGCTGACAGATAGCTGATGACTTGATGCTGATTGTTGAAAGATTTAACCATATCATACGCCAGTGGATGATCGGAATGATCTCCAAGAGTTGCTCACTTTGAGGAGGAGATCTGATATGAGAAGCTACATGTTATTAGTTTGCTGAAAAAGATTTAAAGATTGTTTGTCTGCACAAACCCGAAAATCATCAGTCAAGGGGGAGTCTGTTAGTGCACAGTTTGTGACTGGTGATTTGCAGTTAAAGTATTCAAGGATAAAGTATTCGATAGCTACGGAAAATGGGGAGTCTGTTAGTGCACGGTTTTGGTGTCCGTAGCGATCGAATAAGTTATAGGCGGTTTAGTCTTTGTATTTAATGTATATTGTAAATAGCCTATAAATAGGGAGCTCATGCTCATAATTTAGAAGAGAACTTGTACATAGTTTAAGTTATTCTCTCCATAACTTATCTCCTCCATAATGTATTTACTCCATATTTATCAATAAAGTATTATATTTAAAGTATCGATTTCGTGTTGATGTATCGTATTAGCGGCTAGATCTTGGTCTCTATGACGTTCTCTCAGAATGCTCGAGTGATAACTATTGTTATATGTCAATTCCATTAGGGGTAGGTGGTCATCCCAGCTTCCACCTAAGTCTATCACACAAGCGCAGAGCATATCTTCCAACAGTTGAATTGTCCTTTCGCTTTGCCCATAGGTTTGTGGATGATAGGCGGTGCTAAGGTTTAGCTTTGTGCCGAGTGCTTGTTGGAAGCTTTTCCAAAAGTGAGACGTGAAACGACTGTCTCGATAAGAGATTATAGATAGCGGTACTTTATGTAAAGCAACAATGTTGTTCACATAAATACGTGCTAATCTATCCATTGAGTACGACTCATTGATATGTATGAAATGTGCAGACTTGGATAAACGATCCACAATTACCCATATAGCATTATGTTGTCGAGTCGTCTTCGAGAGTTTGGTTATGAAGTCCATGGTTATTAACTCCCACTTCCATACGGGAAGTTCGGGTTGTTGAAGCAACCCCGAAGGCTTTTGGTGTTCAGCCTTGACTTTCAAACATGTTAAACATTTCGCAACATGCGAAGCGACATCCCTTTTCATTTCATTCCACCAGTAGTTCGACTTGAGGTTTTGATACATTTTGTCGCTTCCGGGATGCATCGTATATTTGGATTTATGTGCTTCGTTCATAATCTTCTCACGTAGGTTTCCAATGATTGGGACCCAAATCCAGTTTCCCATTCTAAGAATACCATCATCACCTTTGACTAACGAGTCAATGGTGTCGTTACGTTTTTCATCGGAAATCTTGTTTTCATTGATTGCTTGAATTTGGGCAGATTTAATTTGGTCAATGAGATCGATTTGAAGTTCTAGCCTCAACGCTCGGACTCTTTTTGGCATTTCATGCTCTTTACGACTTAAGGCATCAGCCACAACGTTGGCCTTACCTTCGTGATAGACAATTTCGCAGTCATAGTCGTTTAGAGTTTCCATCCAGCGCCGTTGGCGCATATTAAGCTCTTTTTGATCGAAGATATGTTTCAAGCTTTTATGATCGGTGTACACGGTGAATCTTACTCCGTAGAGATAGTGCCTCCATATCTTAAGTGCAAAGATTATGGCACCTAACTCTAGATCATGAGTTGTATAGTTCTTTTCATGCACCTTGAGTTGACGAGAGGCATAGGCGATTACTTTCTTTCGTTGCATTAATACACATCCCAAACCGGAATGAGATGCATCACTAAAGACAATGAAGTCTTCGGTACCTTCTGGCAAGGCCAGTATAGGAGCTTGGGTACGCTTTTGTTTAAGTATATCGAATGCCTCTTGTTGCTTTGTTCCCTATTCATATTTGATGTTTTTACGGGTTAAAGAAGTTAAGGGAACAGCGATTCGAGAAAAATTTTCAATGAATCTTCGATAGTAGCCGGCCAATCCTAAGAAACTTCAAATCTTGGTTGGCGACTTTCGGATTTCCCACTTAGAGATAGCTTCAATCTTAGTGGGGTCCACTTGAATTCCGTTAACATTAATGATGTGACCAAGAATTGCACCTCGTGCAACCAGAACTCGCATTTTGAGAACTTGGCGTACAACTTCTCGGTTCTCAGAAATTAAGGTTCGAAGATGATTTTCATGATCATCCTTAGACTTAGAGTAAATGAGTATGTCGTCGATGAAAACGATCACAAATTTATCTAAGTAATGCTTACAGATTCGGTTCATCATATCCATAAACGCGGCTGGCGCATTAGTAAGTCCAAATGGCATAACGGTGAACTCATAATGGCCATACCTTGTTTGGAAGGCGGTTTTCGGAATGTCTTCAGATTGAACTTTAAGTTTGTGATAGCCGGAACGAAGATCGATTTTTGAAAAATAGCTAGCACCTTAAAGTTGATCGAACAGATCATCGATACGCGGGAGTGGATAACGATTCTTGATTGTAACTTTGTTGAGAGCTCGGTAATCGATGCACATCCGCATGGATCCATCCTTCTTCTTGACAAATAGTATCGGCGCTCCCCACGGGGATGAACTCGGTCGTATGAAACCTTTCTCGAGAAGTTCGTCCAATTGTTTCTTTAGTTCCTTCATCTCAGTTGGCACGAGGCGATATGGAGCTTTGGCGATCGGAGCAGTTCCAGGAATGAGATCGATCCTAAATTCTACTTCGTGATCGGGAGGAATACCAGGAAGTTCGTCAGGAAATACATCGGCGTAGTCAGAAACAACGGGAACGTTTTTGATTTCTTTGGGTTTAGATTCTTTTGTGATGTAGGCCATGAATGCTAAGCATCATTGATTCAAACATTTGTTAGCCCTTATCATAGAGATTAGGCTAACTTGGCCAGCATTTTTATCCCCTTCAATTCGAATAGTTCGTTTATCTGGGGATTGGAGTTCAACAGTCTTGCTATTGCAAAGGATACGAGCATGGTTGTCGGATAACCAATCCATACCCAATACAACATCAAAACCAGCAAGAGTCATAGGTAGTAATTGAATAGGCAAAACGTAACCGGCTAATAAGATTTTTCTATTTTTTAGAGCTTCGGAGATTTTAACGATTTCGCCATTAGCGGTCTCGACGCTTAGAGTTTTATTAAGTTTGATTAAAGGTTCGTTTAATAGATTACAAAAGTTATAATCTATAAAACTTAAATTGGCTCCTGAATCAAACAAGAGTCTAGCATACGCATTGTTAACTAAAAACGTACCGGTGATGGTTTCCGGCATGTCGGCCGCTTTCTTGGTATCCAAGATGAAGACTCTTGCATTGCCCTTCTTGGGCTCGTTCTTTTGACCACTACCACTCGCACCACCAATTGAGGGCTTATTTTTGGGACACTCAAAGCTAAGATGCCCCATCTCTTTGCAGTTATAGCAGGTCATCTTCTTCTTCCAACAATCGGCCGCAGCGTGGCCGGGTTTGTGACATGAGTCACAGAGTCGCGGAGTTAAGTGGCATCTACCCCTATGGTACTTCTTACAAGTTTTGCATTGTGGGATGCCGGGGTTGAAGCCAGACCTTCGTTGGTCAACTCCTTTACCCTTGAATCGGGTGTTTCCTTCTTTCCTCGAGTCGTGTGTTGTCACGACCTTCTTATCCTCCTCTTTATTGCGGATCATTCCGCCCATCAAGTACCCAGCCAACTTCATCGCGGAGTCAGCGGTTTGTGGCAAGTGTGACCTCACCATGTCACGAATCTCTCGTGGCAGTCCCCAAATGTAACGCGTGACTTTGCTGGATTCCGGGGTAACCAGCTGGGGAACTAAACGACAGTATTCATGGAATTTCGTGTTGTACTCACGAAGGTTTGTTCCAACAACCTTGTGAGCTAAGAACTTGGGTTGAATCTGATTTGTCTCGTGCATCGGACAGAATTTCGACATCAACAATTCTTTGAACTCGTTCCAGGTCAGACTGTACATCACCTCTCTTCCTCTACTCATCATTAACGTGTTCCACCATTCTAGTACTTAGCCTTTAAACATCAGGGCGGAGTATTGGATCTTTTCTTCCTCCGTACACTTGTTCGTAATCACAATCGTCTCCATCTATTCAAGCCACCTTACGGTATTGATGGCTTCTTTGTCACCGTGAAACTCCTTCGGTCCATAGTACTTAAAGTCTTTGAATGAGCAACCACTGATGTCACACCCCGACCAAAGGCGGCGGAACATGCCGGGGTGCAACGATTGCCCATAAGCGCATGACACTATTTAAAGCAACAATATTTACAAACTCATTTCATTTCACAACATCGAAAATGTCACATAACCAAATATTCAAAATTCAAATACAACAAAATATCACAAAATATAGCAAATCAAATATTGTTCATTTTTGCTAATATCCTAACGGTATTTGTGACGTTTTCTTCACCGAACTCCATAATCAACCTAGATGCAAACCTGTAACATTTCATAAAATAAAGTTTGTCAACACAAAGGTTGGTGAGCAATTCATAAGTTAGAACAATAGATATTTAGTATGAAAAACCACAAAACTAGTATACAAAACCGTAAATAATAGCTATAAACTTGGATAAATAGTTATCGCTAACAATTTAGAGACACCCAACTATAAGGGTTTGCCAAATAGTTTAGGATTTTATAGTTATCGTTAATTGCATTATGTTAACGAAACCTTGCCATGAGGGGTTGCCAAATGGTCTAGGATTTATAGTTCCACCATCCAAAAGCGATAAACACATAGGCAAATAAGCATAGAACACCAAATCGAGCAATTATTCAAGTAAAGTATACAACAACGTTTGTGGTTTAAGACCCAAGTATAAAACATTTAGTTTTGATAAGATGAAATGTCACCCCCAAAATAAAAGATAGAAAACGGGGTATGAAGTTACTCACGTTCAAGTAATAAACTTGAAAGTTTGATTATTTGGAGATTTTCCGGAACGACGAGTTAATGTATGAAGTAAAATAAAAGAAGTCTTGGATTTAGAATGTTGCCTTGAAGATCTTTAAATAAAATAATTGTTACAATAAGTAAACAATTTAAAGTTCGAGGTTTAAAATGTAACTATTTAAGAATTTACAATAATAACTCTTTAAAAATGTGAGTTTGCTCAAAACCGGGTTAAAGTATCTAACCTTAATATTTACTTAACCAATGTTAAGTAATAAGGTGGGAAAAATTCTAAAATGCAAGTTCCATTGGGACAAAGATACTAAAACGGGTTTTTAACGAGTGTTCGGATTGTCAGTTCATGTCTTGATAATTGGTCAAACCCAAAGTTAACTTTCCAAAATAATGAATGTTATGAGATAACTCAATAAAACTTTATAAGACTTAAGCAAGTATGTAGATCTATTGTTTTAGAACTAACAACGTACGTTAAGCGAGTGTTCGGTTTTGTCGGTCAAAACTATGTTATGAAATCAAGTTGGATCCAACAATTCCAAGTACTTAAGAAAGTAATTAAAATCATTTTGTAAACTATTTTTAGAGAAATACACAAGTCTTGATAGCTAAAAACACACTTGTGTGTCTTAAGCAAGTAAAATCGGGTTGGTTCGGTTTCCATCTCACAATATGTTCCTTGATGGTCTCCACATGCCCAAATATCATAGATCTTGTATAATAATTTATAAATGAGAAATATTTAAGTTCTACAACTAAAAGGTCAACAACAAGTCTTTTTAACAAAAGTTCGGTTTGGTTCGGTTTCCATCTCACAATGAGTTCATAGATGGATTCCACATACCCAAGACTTGTAAATATGACTAACAAACTAAAATGAGCAGAAGTTAGGCATAAATGATATGTATAATAAGTTATGTGTGTGTATATATATATCAAGAACACGAAGTCCTCCATGAAGCCTTGCCTTATGACATTCGAAACTTGACCAACCGGAGTCGGTGAAGTAACGAATAAAGGAAACAAGGGGTGTGTATTATATATATGTTGTACCACCATATACTTCAAGTATTGAGTTAGAGTTAGTAAGTTAGTTAAAATGCAAGAATAACATAAGTTTGACTTTGGAAGTCAAAACCGACAATAACATGAAAATAACCTTGCAGAATCTTTGAATTTGAGAGAGAAAGAAGTTTATGAGTAAGGATTTATGTTAGAGATGGCCTTGTATTTATAGGAAGAGTTAAATTTGGTTAAATAAGAGGTTAAATGGTTAAAACTCGAATTCGTTGGACGATAAAACAAACAAGGGAACACAAGAAACGTAAGAAACATTTTGGTCTAGTGATACTTTACAAAGTTTCAAAAATGACAGTTTGGCCCCCGAAGTTCGTTTTAGTGTTTTTAACGCGCTTTAAGGCCCGTAAAGGATGTTTTCAAGACCCAACAAGTGTAAGACAATATTGTAACATAAAAACCATCATTTTGATTATATCATAAGTCTCGGTTTACAAAACGGGTCGGTTTACATGATAAACGGATCATAAAACGAATACAACGAGACCCGAATTTTACGAATGTCACGGTATCTCTTACTTTAATAAATTTCGTCCCGAAATTAAGACGAAGACGATGATGCAAACAAATGTGGATACTTCTCTTTCATTGTGTCTTTTCGTTCCCAAGAAAATTCTGCGCCAAGCCGTGATTCCCATCGAAATTTTACTAACCGAATTCGACTACGCTTGGTTTTCTTCTCGTTGTGATCCATGATCTCAACGGGTCGTTAAACCATAATTATAGAGTCATCAACATGAACTTCGTCGAGAGGTATATGGTGATTACCCTCGGCTAGGCACTTCTTAAGATTTGATACATGAAAAGTTGGATGAACACTGGCAAGTTCTTGCGGTAGTTCGAGTCGATACGCTACTTTCCCAAAACGTTCAAGAATTTTAAAAGGACCAACGAAACGAGGAGCTAGTTTACCCTTCTTTCCAAAACGGACTACCCCCTTCCAAGGAGATACTTTTAGAAGGACAAGATCGTCAACATTAAATTCGATAGGTTTTCGCCGTTTGTCGACGTAACTCTTTTGACGATTTCTAGCGGCTAGGAGATTTTTATGGATTTGATCAATGACATCGGTTGCTTCTTGGACCATTTCGGGTCCCGTGATTTGAGCTTCACCGATTTTGTTCCAAAAAATAGGGGAACGACATTTACGACCGTAAAGAGCTTGAAAAGGAGCCACATCAATGCTAGAGTGGTAGCTATTGTTGTAGGAGAACTCGATGAACGGAAGATGAGAATCCCAATTCCCACCGAAATCAAGAACACATGCTCGTAGCATATCCTCGAGTGTTTGGATTGTACGTTCGGATTGACCGTCCGTTTGAGGATGATAAGCGGTGCTAAGATTGAGACGTGTTCCCAAAGCTTCTTGAAGAGATCGCCAAAAATGAGAGGTGAAACGAGTATCGCGATCGGAGATGATAGACAATGGAAAACCATCAACACACGATTTCCCGAACATAGATTTGAGCAAGCTGCTCGACAGTATACTTCTCGCGGATCAGAATGAAATGAGCGGATTTGGTTAATCGATCGATGATCACCCAAACGCTATCGTTGCCTTTTTGGGTTTTGGGTAATTTGGTAATAAAGTCCATAGCAATGTCTTCCCATTTCCAAACGAGAATCGGTGGTTGCTCGAGTAGACCAAAAGGTCTTTGATGTTTGGTTTTTTCTTTCGAGCAAGTAAGACATATAGATACAAACAACGCTACATCCTTTTTCATACCCGGCCACCAAAAGGTAGCCCGAAGATCGAAATACATCTTATCCGCACCGGGATGAACGGAATAATGCGAATTGTGAGCTTCGTCGAGAATACAAGTACGAAGATCATCGCGATCAGGAACCCACAAACGATTGAGAAAGTACAAAAGACCATCGGGTTTGGTTTCGAGTTTAAGTTCGGATCCACATGACATTTCGTCGTACATATTACCTTCTTCGACAGAGGTACGTTGAGCTTGAAAGATACGAGTTTGAAGATCGGTTTGAACAATGACGCTTAGAAGCAGAACTGATTTAACATTAACTTTTCGACTTAGGGCGTCGGCGACAACATTCGCTTTACCGGGGTGGTAGCGAATCTCGCAATTGTAATCCCTAAGTAATTCGGCCCATCGTTGTTGTCTCATGTTGAGATCTTTTTGGTCAAAAATGTGTTGAAGGCTTTTATGATCGGTAAAAACCACACATTTTGTTCCATAAAGGTAATGTCTCCAGATTTTGAGAGCGAAAACGACGGCACCAAGTTCGAGATCGTGAGTCGTATAGTTCTTCTCGTTGACCTTAAGTTGCCTTGATGCGTATGCGATGACTTGACCTCGTTGCATGAGAACACAACCAAGGCCTTGATGAGATGCATCACAAAATACAACAAAATCGTCGTTTCCATCGGGAAGGGTTAGAATAGGAGCATTGCAAAGCATTTCCTTGAGAGTACAAAAGGCTTCCTCTTGCTTCGAACCCCAATCGAAGGGTTGTCCCTTATGGGTGGGAGAGGTAAGAGGCAAAGAGATCTTAGAAAAGTTTCGAATGAAACGCCGATAATATCCGGCCAAACCGAGGAAGGATCGAATTTCCGTGGGAGTCGTTGGAGTTTTCCAATCCTTAACGGCCTCAATTTTTGCGTGATCAATATGAATACCTTTGTCGTTTACGATATGTCCCAAAAATTGAACTTCCTCGAGCCAAAATTCACATTTGGAGAATTTGGCATAGAGTTGTTTGTTTCTAAGGAGCTCGAGAATGGAACGCAAATGATGTTCATGTTCGGCTTTAGATTTAGAAAAGATAAGGATGTCATTAATAAAGACAATAACGAATTTATCAAGGAATGGTTTGCAAACGCGGTTCATGAGGTCCATAAATACCGCAGGTGCATTTGTTAACCCGAAGGGCATAACCAAAAATTCGAAATGTCCATATCCAGTACGGAAAGCGGTTTTAGGAATGTCTTCTTCGCGAACACTCAATTGATGATATCCCGATCGAAGATCAATTTTGGAGAAACAAGTTGCGCCGTGAAGTTGGTCGAATAAGTCGTCGATACGTGGCAATGGGCAACGATTTTTAATAGTAAGCTTGTTAATTTCACGATAATCAATGCACATACAAAATGAACCATCCTTCTTTTTCACGAAGAGAACGGGAGCGCCCAATGAGAAGAGCTTGGACGAATGAAGCCTTTATCGGAAAGTTCTTCGAGTTGGTTTGATAGTTCTTGCATTTCCGAAGGGGCTAGACGATAAGGAGCCTTGGCCACGGGCATCGCGCCGGGAACAAGATTGATTTGGAATTCAATCGGACGAACGGGAGGAAGACTGGTGACATCATCGGGAAAGACATCAAGGAAATCACGAACAATAGGAATATCTTGGATTTTCCTTTCCTTTTTGTCTTTTGTCACCGAGAGAGCTAGAAACAGAACGTACTTTTGGCGTAAGTACTTTTGCGATTGAGCACACGACATGAGATTTAGCCTTCGAGACGTTGTGTTTCCAATGACCTTAAGAATTTTACCGTTGACGAGCGGGATGCGAATGAATTTATCAAAACAAACGACTTCGGCACGGTGCAAAGATAACCAATCCATGCCTACTATGACATCGAAGCTACCCATTTGCATCGGGATGAGATCGATGGAGAACTTATGCTTAGAAAGAATAAGAGAACAATTGCGGACGACGGAATCGGTGGTGATAGAATTGCCATTGGCGACTTCAACAGAGAACGGTCGGGAAAGCTTAGTTCGAGGCATCGCAAGTTTCGACTCAAATTTTAAAGAAATAAAACTTCTATTGGCACCCGTATCAAATAAAATAGAAGCCAAATGATAGTTCACCAAAAACATACCGTTCACAACATCGTTTGCCACTTGAGCTTGATTTGCATTCATCATAAAAACTCGCCCTTGATTACCATGGTTGACTTGAGGTGCTTGTTGTGGAGGTGGAGGTGGTGCTTGGATTGCTTGGATGGGTTGGATGAGTGGTGCATTGAGTTGGGGAATTTGGGGTTGGTAGGTTTGAACTTGGTAAGCTTGGGTTTGGTAGTAAGGTATGGTCACGGTTTGGGCTTTGTTAGCATAGGTTAAACGTGGGCAATTGTTGCGGAAATGGTTTAGATCTCCACAATTGTAACAAGCTCGGGGGGTTGGGGTTGGTTTGGTGGGTAGGGTGCATATAGGCTTTGGGAAATTTGGGAAAAAGTTCTTGGTTGGTTTGGTTGGTTGGGTTGGGTTCGTAGTGGGGATCGGCATGTGGTGTGGAGATAGCCAAGTCGGTTACAAATGGTACATTGGCGACAAGGTGAGTTTGTTGGGTGGTGAAGTTGGCAAGTGTTACATAGCGGGGAGTTCCCAACATAAGGTTTTCGGTTTTGAGGGAGGGTTTGGGTTTGTTGTTGTGGTTGAGGTTGGGTGACGGCATAATTTTGGTAGTTGGTTTTGGGTTTCTTTTTGTTGTTGTTATTGTGTCGGGAAGAGTTTGAGTAGTTAATGGCTTGTGGTGTGGGTTCAACCTTGGCTTGCGGTGCGGGCTCGGGCTTGTCTTTCTCACTTGCTTTCTTTAGGGTTAGGGTACCCGCCTTCACGTGATTTTCCGATAGCCAACCGGCTAACATGATGGCTTCCTCAAGGTTTTCGGGTTTATTGCTCATGACTGAGTCCTGGATTTTCATCGGTAAACCCCCAATATATTTGTCAATTTCACGTTCGGTTGGGGTAACCAAGTGAGGTACAAGAACGCTTAGCTCGTGGAAACGGAGCGAGTAAGCTGCGTTATCACCGCCTTCTTGTTTTAGGTCCTAAAATTCTACCTCAAGCTTTTGAAGTTCGTGTTTGGGGCAGAATTTCTTCTTCATAAGCGCCTTGAGCTCGGCCCATGGAAGAGCCATGGCCACATCCGTACCTTGGAGGTGCATAACACTACCCCACCATGTTAGGGCGGTTCCCCTAAACATGCTTGACGCGAAGTTTGTCTTTTTCGCTTCGGGGCATTCGCTGTGTAAAAACACATTCTCCACAGATTCGAACCATTACAACAAGGTAGTCGCATAGTTGGTTCCAAAGAATTCGGCCGGGTTGGCACTAGTAAATTGTTTAAGCAGGTAGGATGCGGGTTTGGGTTCAATAGGTGCAACAACGGGTGCGGGTTGGTTTGCTTGTATTTGGGTCATAAGTTCGGGAATCACAGCGGCCATTTGCTTGGCGATGATGGCTGCCATACGTCGAGTGGAGTTCTTGCGCGGTTGGCTCTTAGCGGAGGCATGCTAAAATTTATAAAAAAAATGGGATAAGTTTTGGGTAAAAGGAATTGAATATAAAGGTGTATAAAATAAAATAAGATTTCGATTTTTGATTTGTAAATCCTAGAGTTAGTATGGAGAAGATGTTAGTGTTAGATAAAATATAAAACTTTGTTTATAAATAATAAAACCGTAAACAAAACTTAAATGATTTTGAGATAGTTAAAGCTTGAAAATTTGAGATTTTGAGATTTATAGAGTCGAAAAAATCGCGCATGAAATCACTTTTTTTTTTCTCTGCTTGCCTTAATTTCATTTTTTTTTATTATTTTCGCTTATTAATGTCAAGAACAAAGCGTAAACGTAATACTAAGGATTGCCGTCTTCGGAAATAGTGAAACATCGAAGAAACTCCAAGACCCTAAATTAAATAATTTATGTGCTGGATGTGCCGGCAATAACTTTGACATCTTGTCGTCGAATTTTGGACCTTATACTATATAAGCATATTTTTAATTAATAATATAAACTCATACAAATTATCACCAGTATTTATATATACGCATTGACGTGTTTGAGCCTACTTGAAGAAGATAGGAGTCGAGACAGTCGTCATCCCGTTATACTCCATCCGTCCCATTATAAGTGTCTATATTTTCATTTTTATTTGTCTCATTACAAGTATCCACTTAAAAAAATTATTAGTCATTTTCCAAATTTACTTTTAAACACACACAACTACATTAATAAACAATATTGATGATCTACTTTTCAAGGGTATTATTGTCATTTGATAAGAAAAAAAGTAATCATTCAATCCACCTTAAACTTTGTATTTTTCAAACCTGAACACTTATAATGGGACGGGTGGAGTATATAATAATAATAATAATAATAATAATAATAATAATAATAATGTTTACAACTATGTAGGTAATCAACTTTATTAAACATAATGGATCGTCACTGTGCCGGCCGGCCGGTAATCTTAAGTATTTAAAAAATAAAGAAATCATTGAATATATCATAGCTTTAAATTTAAATGGGTATATTATACATCACATAAAACAAAATCCAAAGGAAACAATTTTGGGGAGATATATATCCTCCTATCTGATCCGTGAAATATACAGGTTTCTTCGTTAACATTCAACAAGTTGTTCTTCTCCCCAAACTCACTCTAAACATTACCACATTAATCTGAGGCTAGATTGAGTAGACGTGATCCGGAATTGCTTCTTCAGATATCATGTCGTTGTTAAACGATACGCGTGAAGATCTCCACATTGTCTTCCTCCCTTTTTTCACTTCCAGCCACTTGATTCCTCTAGTCAACGCTGCGAAGCTTTTTGCGTCCAGAGGCGTTCGCTCCACCATCATCACCACCGTTCACACCGCCCAAATGTTACAAGATACCGTGGCTGGACACCCTATCACTGTCCACACCCTCAATTTCCCATCATCTGAGGCCGGGTTGCCAGTGGGAATCGAGCTTATAAACTCGGCCCCTTCTCAAGAAATGGCGGGCTCAGTAATCCGAGGCATGATGATGCTTCAACCAAAATTCGAACAAGTGATTCGTGAACTTGAACCGGATTGCATATTCTCCGACATGTTCTTCCCGTGGACTGTTGACCTTGCTGACCAACTCAATATCCCAAGACTATTGTTCTACCCTTCATGTTTCTTTTATCATTCTGTTTTACATTGCTTGAGAGTTTATAAACCTCATGAGAGTGTGACATCAGAGTCAGAAAAATTTGTTGTTCCGAATTTGCCAGATAATATCACGATGACGAGGGCTGAAATGTCGGAACATCTGAAAAAAGAAACCGAATTCGGTAAGATACTTGAATTGATTTATGAATCGGAGAAACGAAGTTACGGATTTGTACATGATACATTTTACGAAATGGAACCGGCTTATGTTGATCACTTCAAGAAGACTAAGGGTGTGAAAGTGTGGCATATTGGTCCTCTTTTTCATTTTTTCAATCGAGTGTCGGATAATAAGCATGATTGTCTGAGTTGGTTGGACGATCAACACCTGCATTCTGTGATATACGTTTGTTTTGGAAGCATGGTGAGATTCCCGGAAGCTCAGATCACTGAAATCGCATTGGCACTTGAAGAATCGAAGCGACCATTTGTGTGGGTGGTGGGAAAGGCCGGACACGTTGGGTTGCCGGACGGGTTTGAAGAGAGAACCAAGAGGGAAAACAAGGGTTTGATCATAACTAAGTGGGCCCCACAGGTGGAGATTCTACAACACCCCGCGGTTGGAGGGTTTTTGACTCACTGTGGTTGGAACTCGACTCTTGAAGCTGTGGTGGCTGGTGTCCCATTGGTAACATGGCCATTGTTCGCAGAGCAGTTTTACAACGCAAAGTTGTTGGAGCTTTTAGGGATCGGTGTGGGAGTTGGAGTGGATGTTTGGAACTTGGGTTACGAGATTAAAAGCCCGATCATCAGGAAACGAGACATAATAAAGGCTATTGAACGTTTATTAGGCGACTCTGGCATAGCCGAAAGCGTTAGACAAAACTCAAAAGAGTTAGCCATAAAAACTAACAAGGCCATTGAAGATAATGGTTCTTCCATCAATAGTTTAATGGCTTTGATAGAAGAACTTAAAGCCATTAAATTGACCACAAAGCCCTAATGCTATGTATCCACTTAGAAGTTCATAAAGTTTACATATTGCATGATTAATCTTATATATTTCATGCAAGTGTACAACTATATTATTCCAAATATATTCAATCATCGTTATCATAACTATATTATTCCAAATATATTCAATCATCGTTATCATAATAATCAAGAGACGTTACATGTAGCTTATGGAGTATCTCGCAATTCATGCTTGACTCGCAAACATTGACATAATCTTTAACGATAAGTTTATTTGAATCACTGTCTCATAGTGAGTGAATTACACTGATAAGCTTATCAATAGAAACATTCAAACGGTTTATAGCTTAATTAAGTTCACAAAATGAAATGAATCATGGGTTGGTGCCTAATTTAAGAGCTTTAAGTTCATCAATCAGAGTGTTCAAGTTGTTTAGAGAAGAACCTCCTTCTTCAACGGCCTTCTTGGCTTTCATGGCCAACTCTTTTGAGTTTTTCTTGATGTTCTTAGCTGTGGAGGACCCACCAGTTAAAAACTCAATGGCCTCTAAAATACCTTGCTTTCCGATAATTGGGCTAGTGATCTCGTAAGTTGGGTTCCAAACGTTCGCCCCAACTCCCACCCCTATTCCTAAAACTTCCACCAATTTCTCGTTATAAAACTGCTCTGCACACAACGGCCATGTCAATAACGGCACGCCAGCCGTCACGGCCTCAAGCGTTGAGTTCCAACCACAGTGAGTCAGAAACCCACCAACCGATGGGTGTGACAGAATCTCCACCTGCGGGGCCCACCCTTTTATAATCAAACCCTTGTTTTCAGTCCTGATCCTCTCCTCAAATCCTTCCGGCAGCCAACTGGTCCCTACGTTACCATCCTTTCTCGCCACCCAAAGGAATGGTTGCTTCGATTCTTCAAGTGCCAACGCGATTTCGGTGATCTGAGCTTCCGGGAATCTCACCATACTTCCAAAACAAATGTATATCACTGATTCCGGTTTTTGATCATCAAGCCAGGTAAGGCAATTGTTTTTCTCCGACGCACCCCCATCGTTAACAAATTGGAAAAGTGGACCCATATGCCAAATCTTCGTACCTGTAGTTTTCTTAAAGTGATCTGCATAAGCCGGTTCAAACTCATAGAAGGTGTTGTGCACTAATCCGTAACTTCGTTTCTCCGATTCTTGAATCTCTTCCACCATATCACCCAAGCGAGTTTTGAACAAGAAGTGGTGAGGGAGTTGAGATCTCTTCATGGTGATGTTATCCGGAAGACCAGGTACTATAAACTTCTCGGATTCTGATTTTACATTAGCGTAAGGAGTATGAAGTTTCAAGCTAAGGTAAATTGAGTGACAAGTGAAACTGTTAAGAGTAAAACAAGAGTCTTGGAATATTAAGTTCGTCAGCCAGATCAACCGTCCATGTCAAGAACATGTCGGAGAAGATGCAGTCTGGAGCCAAATCACGAATCAGTTGTTCTATTGGTGTCTCGAGCAGACGCAAGCCACGTATCAGTTTGGATTCCATTTCTTCGTCAGTGCACGCGATAAAGTTTTCAACTCCAATGGGGAGTCCGACTTCTGATGCTGGAAAGTTGAGGGTGCGGACGATGATAGGGTAACCAGCGTTCGTGTCACGGTCGATGGAGGTTTGAAATGTGAGGGCGGTGTGTACGGTGGTGATGATGGTGGAGCGAACGCCGCGAGAGGCGAACAGCCGCCTAGCGGCTTGAACTAGAGGTATCATGTGGCCTGGAGACAGCACAGGGATGAAGACGACGTGAAGATCGGTAACCATGACGCTCGGATGTATTTTTTGTGAAATACTGTATTAAAGAGGCAATTGGGACTGGGAATTAGGAGTGGACTAAATATAGAATCATCAACAGCTGTTCTATAATTAACTATTCATAATTAGTTATATAATATTCTTAACGCGGTTCACATTGTGACAGTGATCTTAGTTATTACATCTTGGGACTAAATAATTGTGCATTGAAAGGCTTTAAGCGGGCAATCCATTTTTAAAATACCAAGGTGATGCGCACCCAAGATTTTTGAGTGGATTTCTGCATTTACCCAAAATTATGTTTCTTTACATTCATCTATCATGGAAACCCGTGCGATGCAGTGAGATTCAAAAACAGCTTGCATTACAACAACGTGATTACAACCGAAACAATAGCCTATATAAACCACTTGTTAATGGTCAAAGCGAGTCAGAGTAAACCGCATATAACATTTGTTCACTTCAAATGCTATAAATACATTCTGTCGTCTCAATCATTGCATTTTTCGCAGCATAGCCTACAAAAGAGACACTATTGTCGTTTTTTCACCATAAAAATTAAATAAACTTTTACATAATACAATGTTTATGTTTTTGGTCACCAATCTAATTTGCAAGTTTGAGTGTTTGACTATTAATTAAATCTAATGGTAATTTGCATAAACATATATAACAAGGTAACACTTTGATCAAATCCAAGCAGGACGCATGACCGAACACTAATTTTGACTTTGCAGTCTCTATTTACCTTTAATCAATTGACCTTGGATATGCAATCTGCAACATTATTAATTCTAAAGCGATAAGAAAATACCCATAATGCCCCTGATATGCAATCTGCAATATTTAAAACTAAAATGATCAGATCTGCTCAGATTTTAGCATGTAAAGTTCTTTGAAGCACAAAAACTAAATGTGCCTAACATAAATAACACAGCTGGTTTGGCAATTGGGAGGGAGCGAACATTATATGATAATATATATAGTACCTAACATATACGTACCTTGTTTTATTAATTATGTATAATTAATTAATTATGCAATTAAATATTCGCAATGCCAGCTCACAATGATCCTATTACTTAGACTATATATATAATTAGAAAGGTAAACTTCGGGCGTTACGTCGAGGTTAAGACAATATAAAAAAGACAATTGACTGTTGTGAAACAAGCCTAATAGCTATAACAATATGACAATATGACAATGAGATGTAGGGAGATGAAGAGAGATTTCATTAATAGATGTATATTACAAGGAGATGCAATAGAGTATATATAGGAGAGAAAAACTTGTAGAAGAAGCTAATCTATTTTAGGTGTTGATAACCATAATAATAATAATAATAATATATATTTATAACACTCCCCCTTGGTTATCAACTTAATACGCTTGGATATGCTGTCTCATTAAAAACCTTGCTAGGAAAACCCAGTGGGACAAAACCATAGCTAAGGGAAAAAGAGTGCAGCGCGTATTGTCTCCCCCTGATTTATGTATCCGTTAAAATGGTAAATATCGATATTCTATGAAAGTTGCCCAAAACTTTTGTAGTCAATCATTTGCGTCTTCGTCATTTAACATTTGAATCCTTAAGTTAAATAATGTTGTATGATCTTCACGTGAAAACTTTTATTGTTTCATCTGGTAAACACTATAATCCTGTTGTGTTTCTCTGCATCAACAAGACTAACCAAACTTGTTTTGATGTGTTAGTAAAATATAAGCCCATATATTTCTTACCTGAAATATGTGTGCTAACCCATTTCGATGTCCTATTGCTGGACACATACTGATAAATATGAATAAAAGATATATAAGTCATATATAATTAGCAATAAATATTAATGCACGTATGCACTTTAATTATGATATTTCCGAACCAATAATATTTCATATTCGGATAGGAAATAATATAGAGTCATTGTTAGATATCCTTTAACGTGCTAAAATGATTAAATTTGTCCATGGTAAAATGTCTCAACATTTCATAGATATTTGATGGATTTATAAACATATAATTACACATATACTCGAACTATAAGTCGAGTAATAATCACACCTTTTCAAGGTCTTTCAAAAAAAATTCTCTTTAAAAGTTCATAATTTTCTCTCGGTGATATATCATCATTGTAAACTGTGATTATAATGAAATTTTAAGAGTGAAATTTTGATAAAAATATGGCTAATTATACACAATTTATCTCCCTCTTTATCAAAATATCTCTTGATTTGTGTCAAGCTCAATTCGAATAGTTTAGTTCATACGTAATAAGCATAAATCCATGCATTTACTAATCCATCATGGACTTCTTTTCTACTTGACAAATTATGCATACGCATTCACTTTATTAGGATATTTGCTGCATAAACTTGCTCATTAACACATCACTTTGTATCACATATCAAAATCCATATTGTACAATTTCTTTGTTTATTGAGATATTGTACTCATAATGTGTAATCTCTTCTATGTGTATGCTTATTGATGCACAGAATCAACTAATCTTTCAAGTACTCAATTACCTTATGAAACTTTTTAGGAGTTTCATTTATGTTCAACATATTCAATATCGTAAAGTATCAAATATGACTCTATACACAACAATCATTATGTTCTCGAGAACTTACTTTACGTGATTTGATAATTCAAATCCTTCATAGATTTTCTTGTAAACTCTCAGTATCAACTTAATAACAATATTTATTGGACGCATATCAATTCTCTCTTTATATTACCAGACTGTTTAGTTATCGGAAAGTCATTGCTTCCACCATTGGAGAATGTGTCTCCTCATAATTAATTATGGGTCTTTGCAAAAATTCTTATGCCATCAATTTGGCCTTATATCACTTAATGGATTTTCATAACTCATATACAATACCCGTTTGTATCTAACACATTTTACAACTTTAGTTATACGGACTGCTGGTCCAACAAACTTTCCGTTATTTAGAGAATTCAACTATGCCCTATTTGAGTCTTTCCATTTTGGCCAATCATTTTATAGGCATATTTAGAATCTTAATCCTCATCATCATCATTTCAAGCGCTAATTATACATATATATATATAAAAGTATAACAACGTCGACTTTATTTCTATTCAATATATCTTTGTAGACATGATACAATATAATTTATTGAGAGCTCTTTGTTTTCAGGTACCTAAGGTTCTTCAAGAACCATCATATCTAATTTCTTTCAAGAGACCTTTTACTGCATCTCGACTTGACCATCTTTATTACTTGCTCCAATTTTCAAGGGAATTTTAACTTTGGAACCGATCAATCTACCAGGCTACAAGCGTGCATTAGAATTATTATCAATATGCATTTGTCCTTCAGGGACATTTATAAATTGGAGCATTAGCAGTTCGTATAGGTGTCTTAGCTAGACACTCTCTCTTGGTCAGTGAATCGTCTGGTAATTCATTCGCTAATCTTTATTTATGAATTATCCTTTGAACTTTTAGTTCATATAATTTTGTTTGAGGATAAATGATAATTCATTCCAATTAAATTTGTTTTCCAACTGCTTTAAATCTCCCCCTAATGTTGGGAATATTGATTCACTAAAGTGAAAACTAATGAGCCATAAGCAAATATCTCATTAGTGCCTCTACGTATATAATTATAAATAATATTTAATACCGACATAAATTCCCAACTTCCTTTGTGACCTCATCTTTGTGTTTTATGGTGGATTAATTTCAGTATATAACACACACGAAATATTAGATGAGAAATTCTTGGTTACTGACCAAAAACCAATTATAATGGGAAGGAAGTATCATAACTTGTTGGCTTGATGTGAATTAGTTTCTAAGACATGTAACATCATATGTACTCAAATTCAAACATGAACCTTTGTTCTTGTGATATTGCCTTTGCAACAATTTATAGACATTGAGTAATCGTCTTTAACAAAACAATTTATGTAAGAACATAATCTGTTATGAAGTTCAACACTTATTCCATATCGTTATTAACTTGGGAATCAAATTCATTATTATAACCGAATGTAAATATACCAATATGGAATAATATGCTTGCTATCTTATTAGCTAAGCCATAGATCATGCAAACATCAAGTTGCAGTCTTGATAACCATTTAGATGATGCATCGATTTTCAAAACACTAAATGGTATCATGTTAGGATATGTGTATCATTTTCTCAATTCCATAACATCTAGGGATTCACACCCTCCTTCAGTTGGTAAATAAATGATTTCACTTGAGAGCAATATTACATTACAATTATTATGAAGAATCTTTTGGTTCCTCAATAAATTTCACATCATTGACTCGGTGTGGTCGAACCGATCACGCCAAGATAATCATGATCCATAAACTTCAGGTTTATGATCATATATGCATTATGCTTCTTTAATGCAAATAGTTAAATATGAGAACATTGTATTACCTTTCTTAAGTGATCATGTGATTTCACTTTTATATTTCCACCTATATGATCAATCCCGTTGTCACTTCTGATGATTGATCGCATTATCAACATGAACATTATAAAAATTTGATGGTCGATCTCTTTATTAATATGACCATCTTCTCAATTTTGTCCATGATCACAATGATTAATATATATTCGCATTCATTTGGGGAATGGAGTAAAACCAAACCATTTTCATGGCTTTTAGTATTTTCTTGGACTAATGAATATGAACACATCTCAAACACTTCATACTTTTTTAATAATATTGATATATCTAGAGCATAAATGAGGCATGACAAACAAAAGTTGTGTCATCCAGTTTTTTCCTCATAAATAATATCCTCTTCACATTGTATCAATAAAGAAGTAATTACATGACACTTTGAGTGTAAGAAGTGTAGGTCTTAAATCTTACAACGTTTAATTAATACGAGACTTCGAGTGTCATATCAATACATACTTACTCTTTTATAAGAGTAGTGATTAATCAATCACAACTTTTGCTTAGTTGTTCTTATCAGTACAATCTATCTAAAAATAATAACGTATATAATAAAAGGTATACTTCAGCATTACACTTCATGACGTTATTACATGCCACCATATAAAACAAGTTATAATAAAACTTTATAAACTATTTTTTTCATCTCTTGCAAGTAAATAAATATATTCTATGCATAAATACTTGGTAGCATCTAAAAAACATACAACTGCAACAATAATAATATAGAACAACGTTAAGTTATTCACACCTTAATAATAAAGACAGTAGATGTGTGCTAAACTCAAAATCCATCTCAAAATAAAATTATGGTAAAGAAATAGACAATCACATATTAGCATGTACCAAATTATTAATCAAAATATATAAATCTGAAAACAATTTCTATATATTTTTTTTCTTTTTCAATCAAAGAATATGGTTACCAATTACAAAAAGAGATTTAGTTTGATATATATCGATCTATTTATTTCAAACATCATTTAATAAATTGGTATGTACCGTTGCTATTTAAAAATCTTACAACTTTTTGCTCAAAACAATCGTGACAACTAACGAATTAAATTTATTGACTACTAAAGTAGTGAAGGAATTACGAAAGCATATTTGCACCTTAATGCATTGAAATATGTTCTGTTCAACTAACACAAATACACAATTTATTATAAATCCTAATACAAGTCATGCATGAATATTAAATATACATGATATCATCAAATAAGCAAATAAATCATGTTGTAGCAAATAATAAATAATTTTACTTTAACAAGACCTTGAATTAAATGCACGTATAGCATGAAAACGAATTATAAGTCTTGTTATAAATCAACTTTGAATTTACTAATAATTTAGTAGAAAATATAAACAAGATGCAATTGCTATTCAATTATAAACAAACTATTATCTCGATTCTACTCATTTATTATAGTAGAAGTATAAACAAGATATTGCGATGAGGAATAACACATTCTGTTAAAAGTAAATGCACTCTCTCTTTTCTTTTAGATTCTAATAATTGATGACCCTAGCCGTCAATCAATATCTGTTGAATAATAATAAATATGTAAATTTCTTTTATAAGAAAACCGCCTGCCGAGTTAATTACAGATTTTGTAAAATTTATTGATTACCAAATAAATTTATCACAATGATTAAAATTTCAGTTTTCATCTACTTCACCTTTTATTGTAGGTGACGAAGGATAATTAAATAAAACTAAAATACAATAAAATAAAAGTGGCAAGGAAAATTGATCCCTTTTCATATGCGGTAAGCACCTACCACATATATATAAACGATCTATTAAATAAAGCTTGTAACAAAAACTTTTATTACCTTGTTTTGCAACTCACGACAGCCTATAAAAAGTATAGCCACTTCACTGGAATCTTGAATACGTCGCTATAAGATACCACGTTGTATTGAAGACTTCGAACAGTATGACCAGAGACCTCCTTCCCATCACGCTTATGCTTATTATATGTGATCAAACTCCAAAAGCTATTCGTGCTAATAACGTGTTGTGAAACAAGCCTAATAGCTATAACAATATGACAATGAGATGTAGGGAGAAGAAGAGAGATTTCATTAATAGGTGTATATTACAAGGAGATGCAATAGAGTATATATATGAGAGGAAAACTTGTAGAAGAAACTAAACTATTTTAGGTGTTGATAACCATAATAATAATATATATTTATAAGACAGATTTGTAAGAAAATACTAAACAACCTGAAGGAAGAAAAGTGGTACAAGTACCACAAAGTTATAAAATAATGTGACGTCATGCTGGTGGTTCACAAAATAAAATGAATCAGGGATTGGTGCCTAATTTAAGAGTTTTAAGTTCATCAATTAGAGTGTTCAAATTGTTTAGAGAAGAACCTCCTTCAACGGCATTCTTGGCTTTTATGGCCAACTCTTTTGAGTTTTTCTTGATGTTCTTAGCTGTGGCCGACCCGCTAGTTAAAATCTCAATGGCCTCTAAAATACCCTGCTTTCCGATAATTGGGCTAGTGATCATGTTAGTTGGATTCCAAACGTCCGCCCCAACTCCCACCCCTATTCCTAAAAGTTCCACCAACTTCTCGTTATAAAACTGCTCTACACACAACGGCCATGTCAATAACGGCACGCCAGCCGTCACAGCCTCAAGCATCGAGTTCCAACCACAGTGAGTCAGAAACCCGCCGATGGATAGGTGTCGCAAAATTTCAACCTGCGGGGCCCACCCTGTTATAATTAAACCTTTGTTTTCAGTCCTGATCCTCTCCGCAAATCCTTCTGGCAGCCCTACGTTATCATCCGTCTTCATCACCCAAAGGAACGGTTGCTTCGACTCTTCAAGCGCCAGCGCAATTTCAGTGATCTGAGCTTCAGGGAATCTAACCATACTTCCAAAACAAACGTACATCACTGATTGCGGTTTTTGATCATCAAGCCAAGTAAAGCAACTGTGTTATCCGACACACCCCGATCGTTAACAAATTGGAAAAGAGGACCTATATGCCAAATTTTCTTCCCAGTAATCTTCTTATAGTGATCTGCATAAGCCGGTTCAATCTCATAGAACGTGTTGTGCACTAATCCATAACTTCGTTTCTCCGATTCTCAAACCTTCTCCATCATATCACCCATGGGGGTTTTAGTCCAGAACTGGTGTGAGAGTTGAGATCTCTTCATGGTGATGTTATCCGGAAGACCGGGTACTATAAAACTCTCTGATTCTGATTTCACATTAGCGTAAGGAGCATAAACTTTCAAGCTATGGGAAATTGAGTGATAAATGAAATTGTTAGAGTAAAACAATAGTCTTGGAATATTAAGTTCCTCAGCAAGATCCACTGTCCATGTTGCCCACATATCTGAGAAGATGCAATCCGGAGCCAGGTCGCGAACTAATTGCTTCAAAGGTGTATGGAGCAGTTGCAGGCCGCGGAATAGTGCGGATATCATTTCTTCAGTAGTGCAAGCGTTATAACTTTCGATTCCAATGGGTAGTCCGACTTCTAATGCTGGGAAGTTTAGGGTGCGGACGGTGATAGGGTAACCAGCGTTGATGTCACGGTCAATGGAGGTTTGAAACGTGAGGGCGTTGTGTACGGTGGTGATGATGGTGGACCGAACGCTGCGAGAGGCGAACAGCCTAGCGGCTTGAACTAGTGGTATCATGTGGCAATTGGGAGGAAAGTGATCACTATATGATTATATATATATATATATATATATATATATATATATATATATATCTTGTTTTTGTAATTCACTATGTATAATTATACAATTAAATATTCTTAATGCCGGCTCACAATGATTATATTACTTCGACTATATACTTTTGTATGTATAGGACGGCTTTAAAGAAAGGTGTTCGATCGATCTCTTATATTAATTAAGTTAGCGGCAAATCTCTATTACATTACCTTTAATATTAAGCAAACTTATAATTAAGTAATTACCTCAAAGTTTAAGACGTCTAATTAGACAAAATTTATTACGTAGGGTACAACGTACAAGTGCATTATTGTCATTTGGTAAACAAAAAATGTAATAATTCAATCTACCTAAAGCTTTATGTTTTTCGAAACATTGCGTATTGAAGCTTAGGTGTCAAATTCATTTATTTAATTAATAAGCACTTTGTAATTTAAAATTATTTAAAGGAAGAGACGAAAGATACTCGCTACACATGAATCATGTTACATATATAATTTATGAGGTAACAAGAAAAGGCAAAAGCTACACGGCCTACACATGAATGATGTCACCCTCTAGAAATCTATATAATCTAGGAAGTAACAACAAAAGGCAAAAGATACCGGACATGAATTTTGTCACCCTCTTATAAACTATGAAATTTAGAAGGTGAGCCGTGTGCCGGCAATTTTGGTTTCTTGTTGTTTGTTTTTGGATACTCTCTTATTTTAATTTATGATTATGATTTTAATAAAATCAAACAAACTATAGCGGGTAGTTTTTTAAATAACAAAGTTAACATTTAATGTTTATAATAATGAACATACAGTGCCGTCTCCGAGGATTTAAATACATCGGCCAAGTCGAAATAATAAGACTGAGTAACAAAATATTGTCATACATACATGATATACATACATACTGTCATAAGTACATGGTATACTAGGGCTGAGCACGGTTCGGTTTTTAGGTGAAACCGAAACCAAAACCGAAAATTCGGTTTTTACATATATAAAAACCATTCGGTTTCAGTTTTTCGGTTTTTCGATTTTTCGGATTTTCGGTTTCGGTTCGGTTATATTCGGTTTTTTATTATTTTTTCTTGTTTTGTTTTTTTCGTTCTATTAATTGTTTTATGCAACTAGTTCCTATGTACAAAAATAAATTTTTACATTTACTATTTCTTTCACGAACTCTAATTTCTCATACAAATCTATTGAACCAACAAACTCCTAATTTGTTTCGGTTGTTGTCGCATATGGCTTAGTATAAATATATTTAATAATAATTTAAATTATTTATTTTAATATACCAAGTTAATCGGTTCGGTTCGGTTTTTTTCGGTATTTTTGAAATGGGTAACCGAACCGAAACCGAAATTTCGGTTTTCCAAAAAAACAAAAAAAAACCGTCGGTTAATGCTTCGGTTCGGTTTTTTCGGTTAATTCGGTTCGGTATTTTCGGTTTTCTGCTCACCCTATGGTATACGTACACACACATACATACGTACCATACATATACGTACATGGTATGCATACACACACAAACATATATATTATCATACATATATACATGTATACATACATACATATTGTCATACGTACATGGTATACATACACATACAACAAACATACATAAATAGATATTACACACGCGCGCACGTACATATTGTCATACATATACATGTGACCCTTATACATGCATGCATACATACATACACACATGTTATCATCTCATTGTGATCTAATTATCTATATATTGCATTTATCATCTCATAATCAGTGATCACGTCATGATCATCTCATTATACACACATAAAAATACATATATACATACCCCTGTCAAAAAAGACCATAGTACCCTTGTTATACCCTTATACATATAGAAAAACATACATATCATCTCATCATCATAATATGTTCATTATCATCAAATTATCATCTAATTAATTATACCCTTATACCCCTATCAAAAACACCATAATATGTTCATTATCATCTAATTATCTATTCATCGCATTTATCATCTCATGATCATACGCTGCATCTATACGTCGCATCTATAATCTCATCATCTCATAGTCATCTCATTATCATCTCAATCCATTATATACAGCCAAAAAACATTCATTACAACCTAAAAACAAACTAGATTGATATTATACAAACCATCTAATAGTTAACTTCATCATCCAACTTATTAAACCAACATAGTTAACTTAAAATGCATAATCCTACATAATCATACTCTAATCGTGGCAGTCCACGACCAAATAACCTGAGCAAGTCTTCAGCAGAAACTTGAAGTCCACAAAGAGGTGGGTTAACGGCTACAATATCAAAATTATGGTTAATCTATCAATCATGTAGTTAAAAACAAATAATCGATCAGTAGATCGTAAAATTCTCCAAACAGGCCGAATACTCAAATTTGACCAACGAAATTGAAATTCTTACCAATGAAGTATGGGCAGTTGATTATAGTTTCAAGATAAGTTTTACATCAGTCGAATCATATCATTCTTCTGATCAAAAGCCCTAAAACATTGGTTTGAAACTCGGAAAAAAACTTAACGACGTTAAGTGCTTTTTAACGAAGTTCCATTGAGACAATTATAGTCAGTGTTGCAAAAATCCCGACTAGGTACCGATTAATCCCCGATTAATCGCTAGTCCCCACTTCACAGATTAATTTTGGGCTAGTCGGCCAATTAATCGGTTAACGGTCAAATCCGGCCAAAATCAACTAATTTCGACGAGATTCCGACCAAAATCAGTGGTTTCCGGCGAGATTCTGACCCAAATCAACTATTTTCGGTGAGATTGTAGCAAAAACTAGCGGTTTCCAACGAGATGCCAGTCAATATCCGGCCAAAATATGTTTGTGTATGTATAAAACTGAAAATTACAAATAAAAATGTGTGTGTGTATGTATAAAAATGAAAAATATACATTAAAGTCCGATTCGATTAATCCCGATTAATCTCGACTAATCCCGTTTAATTGCTAGTCCCCATCCCACCGCCCGACCACTGACTAGCGATTTTTGCTACACTGATTATAGTTGAAAGGTTGTATCATTGATAGTGATTTTTAAATGTGGGATTATTATTGCTCAATACACTAAAGTTTTGATTATTTATTTTCAATTTTCCTTAAAGAAGTTATATAAACTATGAGTAAATGCAGTAATCCAGTCATTAACTGGGTTTGAATACTTTAAATTGGATTAGGTGCTAAATTTAATATAAGAGAACAACTTTAAGCCATCCTCTTCCTTTTACATAATTATATAGTCCAAGAAATATGATCATTGAGAACTGCATTAAGTATATAATAATAAGAGAACAAGTGTTCATCATTCCTATATATAAATCATATAGTCCACTCTCTCCCAAATACCAAACCCGTATTCTTTTTAATTCAAAGATATACATCCGTCGTCATGGTTACCGATCTTCACGTCGTCTTCATCCCTGTGCCGTCTCCAGGCCACATGATACCTCTAGTTCAAGCCGCTAGGCTGTTCCCCTCTCGCGTCGTTCGCTCCACCATCATCACCACCGTACACAACGCCTTCACGGTTCAAACCTCCATTGACCGTGACATCACCGCCGGTAACCCTATCACCGTCCGCACCGTCAACTTCCCAGCATCAGAAGTCGGGCTGCCCATTGGAATTGAAAACTTGAGCGCTTGCACTACTAAAGAAATGGAAACCGCATTTTTCCGTGCCGTGCATCTGCTCCAGACACCAATGAAACAACTGGTTCGTGATTTGGCTCCAGACTGCATCTTCTCCGACATGTTCTTGACATGGACCGTTGATCTGGCTGACGAACTTAATATTCCAAGACTATTGTTTTACTAACTTCATTTATCACTCGATGTCCCATAGCTTGAAAGTTCATGCTCCTTACGCGAGTGTAAAGTCAGAGTCCGAGAGCTTTATACTACCTGGGCTTCCAGATAACATCACCATAAAGAGATCTCAAGTCTCACACCATTTCTGGACCAAAACCCATATGGGTGATATGATGGAAGAGGTTAGAGAATCGGAGAAACGAAGTTACGGATTAGTGCACAACACCTTCTATGAGATTGAACCGGCTTATGCAGATTACTTTAAGAAGATTACAGGTACGAAAATTTGGCATATAGGTCCTCTTTTCCAATTTGTTAACGATGGGGGTGCGTCGGAGAAACATAGTTGCCTGACTTGGCTTGATGATCAAAAACCGAAATCAGTGATATACGTTTGTTTTGGAAGTATGGTGAGAATCCCAGAAGCTCAGATCACCGAAATCGCGTTGGCGCTTGAAGAATCGAAGCAGCCATTCCTTTGGGTGGCAAGGAAGGATGGTAACGTTGGGATCAATTCGCTTCCAGAAGGATTTGAGGAGAGGATCAGGACCGAAAACAAGGGTTTGATTATAAAAGGGCGGGGCCCACCGTGGAGATTCTACAACACCCATCGGTCGGTGGGTTTCTGAGTCACTCTGGTTGGAACTCGATGCTTGAGGTTGTGACGGCCGGTGTGCCGTTATTGACATGACCATTGTGTGCAGAGCAGTTTTATAACGAGAAGTTGGTGGAACTTTTAGGAATAGGGGTGGGAGTTGGGGCAGATGTTTGGAACCCAAGTTTCGATATTACTATCCCAATAATCGGAAAGCAGAGAATTTTAGAGGCTATTGAGCTTTTAAGTGGCAAATCCATTATAGCTGAAAACATCAAGCAAAACTCTGAAGAGTTAGCAATGAAAGCCAAGAAAGCTGTTGAGGAAGGTGGTTCATCTTTTAGCAGTTTGAACGCTTTAATCGATGATCTTAAAGCTGTTAAATTAAATGCTAAACCCTGATTCATTTTAGTTTATTAACTTAAGAAATGGCTTGGTTAATGTACTACTTTTCTTTTGAGAAATAAAATTATAAAAAAAATCGTTGTAGTTGTCCTACCCGCATGCTTCTTTACTTTGACTGATTCTTATGTTTATTTATTGTTTTATACGATCACCAACAGCCGCAATTTAGCATGAACCAAACATGTTCTCGATCATCTCTCGCTGGTTCTTTAATTGATCGCCTAACCCTTCTCCAATAATCTTTCACCGACTAAAGAGTGAGTCTTTTACGCCATCACACCATGCCCATTCTTCACAGGTATCGCACCGTACACCCCAAATCGCTCTGGTAACTCCACACCTCTCGCGGGTGATTGAAATTTCACTCAATGACTCGCTCCAGTTGATTTTTACCTGTGGTAACCTTCACAGCTCTACTAGTAGTATACTGATGATATTGTGTAATATAAAATGTTTGAGGAGGAGTGTTATAAATGCAAACCATTTTATAGCCCCAGTCTAATGTTTATGGGCATTATGGATTTTGTTGTATCTGACTATTTGTATATATATATATGACGTTTGTATTGTTGCTATTATAATCATAATGGATTAACGGTTTTCTCTCCAAGTTTCTCTCTAGTTCATTAGACGTTATTAGCTTGAATTGCTCTTACAGAGATTCATCAACATCCTGATAAATGATCCAACATTTACAAGAGGCATGCGGTTTATACCAAATTACGAAGAACCCAAAGACCATATATGAAGACAGTATAACTTTCATAGTTCCAACTGGATACGCCTACATCAAAATCAAGTCATGCATCAACGGTAGGAGATTAGCTTCTAAATATTTAAAGATTATGTTCAATTGAGGAGGAGAAATACATACGTTGTACTCTTTTTCCTTAAATATTTGTACCACTGGGTTTTCGATCGTAAGGTTTTAACTAACAAGGTGGCGTAACTAATCCAGCATTATTAGTTAATACCGTTTCAAAAGAACTGCGTCAATATTATCCGGCCGGTGGTATAATGTTGACAACGTGTAATATAAAATGTCTAAGGAGGAGTTATTAATGCATATCGTTTTATAGCCCGGCCCAATGTTTATGAGCTTTATGGGTTTAATTATATCTATATGTATATAATGTTTGTATTGTTACTACGATAATCATAATGGGTGAACAGTTTTGGTTAATAATATTAGTTAATCCAACAGTTGTAGTTAATATCTGTCAAAATAACTGAATCAATATTATCCAGTAGTATAATGTTGATAATGTACAATATAATATGTCTAAGGAGGAATGTTATGAATGCAGACTATTTTATAGTCCAACCTAATATTTATGGTCTTTATGGGTTTAGTCGTATGATAATCATAATGGATTAAAGGTTTTCTCTTCAAAGTTCTCTTTAGTTCATTACAATTTTAAATTTTTGTTTTGGGTTTTAATTTTGATTTTACATTTACATTCTTTATAATAACAAGAAAAGGAAAGGATACCTACTACACATGAATCATGTTACCCTCCAACTCTATAAGAAAACTATATAATGTAGGAAGTAACAAGAAAAGGCAAAAGATACATGCTACAAGTGAATCATGCCACCCTCTAAGACAACTATATAATTTAGAAAGGGAGCCGTGTGCCGGCAATTTTGGCATATTGTCGTTGGTTTTTAGATGCTCTCTTTAGTTTAATTTTTGATTAAGTCACAACTAATATTTTAAATCAAAACTACAATAATTATAATAATGGGCCTACATGACCTACGTAGAAAAGATATGGAGGATCGTAAGGGACGCGGCAATTTAGAAAATAACAATTGAAATTAAAAGTTTATAATAGCGACTTAGCACGCGCGGAAAAGAAAGGGGGGACAGTAAGAGACTTGATATCTTATTGCAACCGATGTGGATCGAGGAACGCCGCTCTTAGGACGAATGTATCCATAGGATGATCATATCCATAGACCATAGGAGACTATGAGAAAGAAGATTGGATAATTAAAATAACTAGATCAAAGCATTCCACTCAATTAAACAATTTTAAGTTCATCAATATCTAAATGTTTAATTCATTTTTAGAATGACCATCTTCTACAACTATCCTTTTGAGTTTGTTTTATTTATTAACTTAAACCTCCAGAGCTTTTGAAATACCACGTTTTCTAATTTGGGGACTAGTAATCTCGAAATTTGGGTTCCTAATACCCACCCAACTCCCACCCTAATATTATGTGTAGTGAAGGGTCTACAAAATGGGGCGATTTGCGTCATGTGGCGTCCATTCAGCAAATGATGGGTTTTGTTTTAGGAGTGTAATGTTGTTGTAGTCCATTATATATATATATATATATATATATATATATATATATATATATATATATATTAACGAAATCCAAAAATCATAAATGTCGCGATGTGGTCGCTCCCCACTTTTTTGGAGTTACCAGATTTGCTTGATTTTTAAATGAAGGTTTCTCATGCATTTGACCCGAATTCATGGGTATGGTCTTATCAAACCCATATATTTCTTAAACGGATTATAAAATCTCATTAAATTAAAAACTAATCTCACCAAAAATTAATATATGATTTATTTAAAAAAAGATATATATTATTTATAATTGAAAAACCAATTTGTAGTAAAAAAATAAACAGGTATTTGGTCTCATCAAACACATATAGCTTTTAAACCGGGTTATAAATCTCATTTATTTGTGAAAATAATTTATAATCAAACCATAAGTATATTATTAACTTTCATACAATAAAAAAATAGAAATTCAAAATAAATAAATATCAGAAACAAATAATATAAAACAACCCCCGTGATACGGGGGATAAAACTAGTATACACACACACACACATATATATGTATGTATGTATGTATGTATCTCACATACAACATATTATAATATTAATAAACACACACACTCCGGCGACTAATATTCCTCAACCCCCCCTCCCTCCCTCTCGCCCCAAAAATTGTCTGGGGGCGATGTTTGCGCCCGAAATCGCACATTCTCGTTCAAAAAAGACGTCCACTACACTTGGCCTAATAGCTAAAAGTTCCACAACTTCTCATTATAAAATTGTTCTAAATACAACGGTCATGTCATTCATGACACACCGGTTGCCACAACCTCAAGCATTGAGATCTAACCACAATGAGTCATAAACTCACCATTTAACTTGCGTTGTAAATTCTACATTAATTTATGGGGCAAAGGTTTTAATCATGATTTGGCTCAAATGTGAAATGGGTCTAACAAAGATTGAATGAGTTTGAAGATAAAGAGATTAGCTAGAGTTTGAATTTAAATGTTTAGTTTATTTGTTAGGGTCGTCAATTTGATTTAAACCAACCGTTTTAGCCCGAAACCCATTCTGACAATGGCCGGAACTCACCCAATCTATTCAATAGTCCTTACAAATAAAAATAATGATTCATATATATAATTATATGTAGTCCACTCCCTCCAAATTGCCTCTTCAAATATAAAATATACATCCGTACGTCATGGTTACCGACCTTCACGTAGTCTTTATCCCTTTCCCGTCTCCAGGCCACATGATACCTCTAGTTCAAGCCGCTAGGCTGTTCGCGTCTCGTGGCGTTCGCTCCACCAGCATCACCACCGTACGCAACGCCCTCATGTTTCAAACCTCCATCAACCGTGACATCAACACTGGTTACCCTATCGCCGTCCGCAACCTCAACTTTCCAGCATCAGAAGTCGGACTCTCCATTGGAGTTGAAAACTTAAGTGCTTGCACTACTGAAGAAATGAAATCCAAACTGGTACGTGGCCTGCAGATGCTCCAGACACCAATGGAACAACTATTCGTGATTCAGCTCCGGACTGCATCTTCTCCGACATGTTCTTGACATGGACGGTTGAATTGGCTGACGAACTTAATATTCCAAGACTCTTGTTTTACTCTAACAACTTCATTTATCACTCCATTTCCCATAGCTTAAAACTTCATGCTCCTTACGCGAATGTGAAATCAGATTCCGAGAGCTTTATAGTGACTGGTCTTCCGGATAACATCACCATGAAGAGATCTCAAGTCTCACACATGTAACATCCTAAAATATTCTAATAATAAATAAAGAAAGTTGCGTTAAATTGTCGTGTGTTAGATAATAGTAACTAGCATCTAATAAGGAAAAGATCATGGACTTGGACTAATTAAGATGGATTAAAGGGAATGGGCCTTAGGTCCATGGGCTTTAAGGGATATAAATATCCCCTTAAACCATCCTTAAACCCTAAACCCTCATTTCCTTCCATCTTATTCTCTACACACTCAAACACACACACCTACACCATATATATATACACGGCCGAGAGAGAGGGGTAAGATCCGAGCCAAACAAACGTTGATTCTTGATAGATCCTCGTTATACACAAGATATATACAAGATCTAAAGTCCATAACTAAGCCAAACAAACACGAAAAGGTATGTTTCGATCTTAAAGTTTACGTTTTTATAAACGTTTAGCCTTGAAACTTGAGTCTAGAATAGATCGGGTATAAACGAGACAAAAAGTTGCAAACTTGATAATAAAAATGAATGTAATGAACCCGAAAATGGAAACGGCTCGATGAAATGAACCCTTGAACCTAGTTGGAACGTTTTAGCTTGAAAAGATCAAACTTTACGATTCGTTCGGGTCAAACTTAGGCCGCAATCGAACTAGGGAACGATTGGGGCTAAGGCCGAACCATAATAAGGGAACACAGGTCGCAAAACGCGTGTTTTGGATTGACGAAACGAACTCCCACCAGTACATAGCCTCATCTTCAAATGACTGAGTGGCGTAACCCACTGCTTGGTCAGGACGGCAGTCGCTAATTCGGTTAATTTTGTCCATAGTGGTTATCCATTGGAGAGTCGCGATTGCGTCTCCTAGACCAGTCAGCTTCGGTGGGTCACATCCTTTGAAGGACTTGTAGTTACACCCACCTCGACCTCTCTTTCCATCATCAACTTTCACAGATCCAGCTTCACTCGAGTCACCCTTCACTCATTTGCCATCCTTCTTACCATTCTCTCCTGATCCTTCAGCAGTTCTTCCAGCAGATCTTTCGGGATTCCAATTCTTCATGGCAGTTGCCACAACTTGGTTAATGGCAGCTAGAACAGCAGGGTCGAGTTGATGTCCTTTGTTGTTGCTCGGATTTTCCGCACCAGCACTTTCTTCTCCCCCGGCGCTAGCAGCTGATTCAACAGAAGGTTCTCGGACCACCCGTGGCCTGCCACGACGTCCGGTGCGACCTCCAGTTCCAGCAATTTCTCCAGCTCCAGCCATTAGTATTCTAAAAGGGAAAACACAAACGTCATCACTCAAGGAATTATTTAGCACGTGATTCGTAAGGTAAGTAGTTAATGACGTTGATCAAGTGTAATTAACTATTTGCATTACTCCTCAGGTTCTACACACTTCCCTTCGTGATTTCATTTGTGCTAGTTTCTACTTTAAACAGTTAATCATTCAAACAATCAAGAAATCCTATCCCTAACATGCATAAATCCTTTATTTAACAATTAAGCGAACATCCTTATACATTATTTAACATACTTTACTGTTACTGAGCTCGCTTGAGTGACACATGGCTATCCTGAACTGGCATCTTCTTTCTTTTCTTACTTAAATCTCAATCTCTATTCGAGTCTAAGCATGTAGGATGCTTAAATCTCTCGAATTTTTGCTCTGATACCAACTTGTAAGGCCCCGTTCCCGGTAGCCCTACTTTAGCGTTGGATTTACTCATAAACACAGTTCTACAATTCAGAGTTTATTAAAACTTACGCGGAAACGTTAACTCAAATCATTCGTTACAAACATTAAACCTTTTTCTTTGATACCATAACACAAAACATTTTATTTAAAACATCTTTTCTTCCATCTTCAGATGCCAGCCGCTCAATCCATGCCATGTGCCATACTCATGCTAGCTCTTTCATCTACTCACCTGTGTGCATACTAAAAGTCAGCCACGCTGAGTGAGTTCTAGTTAATCAAGCAACTTTTCATACAACCTCTACATACAATATATACGTATCCGAAGACACATAGTCCATTGTCTAACCTGCTACTGCTTAACCACTTAATTACCCCTACACCTTAGCCTTTTAATTACCCCTACAGCTTAGCCACTTTATGCCACTTTAATAACGAATAACGTTATGCCACTTTAACGAAGTCACGTATAGGCTTACCCTACCACGTACTATCGTCATGCCACTAACACTCTTACTAGACCCTTGCAACTTCTATCACACCCTACTTCTACTTGTCTACAACACACTTTATATCATCACGTCATTTATATAGGAATCAAGTTACATCACAACATTTATATACACACTAATAACCACTTGGGGATCATTCCCGAATGACGGTACGCGCAATATCCGAAGATCGTTCGCACACCGACTAACCTTCCCTGTCTACGCGTGCAATATCCGAAGATCGTTCACGCACCGACTAACCTTCCCTGTCTACGCGTGCAATATCCGAAGATCGTTCACGCACCAACAGACATCCAATCATAACATATGTAAATATATCACATCAAACATTATAGCATACACTTACCACTTAAGGTAAGCGTATTCACACTTCACATCGAGTATGCACACAGCCCCGAAAACATAACACAGAAATGGGGCTAGAAACTCACCTGAACTTTGTTACTTCCTCTGCTATTGGTTATTCCTTCTCGAGCTGTGCGCGTCTAACTGTTTAATAATTGAATATCAAATACCACTCTAGCCATTCTCTTGCTACTTAATCAGTCTTACGCGACTAAGCCGGTTTTACTTAATTGAATCATTACCGGTTAGTTAATCGTTACTCGTTAACCTTTTAAAGGTATATTTCATAAGTTATCAAAGTCCAAGGGCTACTATGTAATTATCTAATTCCTTTCTAAGTACAGGAACCATTCTGTCATTATGCTAAACTTCTAGTTCGTTATTGGGTTCATAACGAATGACCCATTCGTTACTTTTATAATGAATCAAACCGGTCCATGTAGCGAACTGGACCCCATGGCGAACTAGTTCTTTGACGAATTGAACCCTGTAGCGAATGACCCCCCAGTAACGAATTGACCGTCTAGTTCGTTATCTTCCTTTAACGAATGAGTATAACGAATGAGGTTAATTCGCTGTCATTTCTATAACAAATCAGGATACGAACTAGGGCTAGTTCGCTAAGCTTTCATTAGCGAATTCACCTGACGAATCTCCCCTAGTTCGTTAGTCTCCTTTAACGAATTAGGGTTAGGGTTTGTCAGAGAATGTCGGAAACATTCTCTGACATCCTTAAATGCCCAGCCGTCGTGCCGGAAAACCGGGCGGTGGCCGGAAAAACGTGTTTCAGCACCGTTTTCTCTGTTTTTCGTCCCTTTTGATCCAGATCTGATCTAGGGTGATCCCTAGGCTCATATTTTGCTCGGTTAATACCCGATTCCACCCGGATCTCGTGACTTCAACGGTTTAACGGTGTCGGTTCATCGTTTCGCAACTAGATCTAACGGTTTTGGACCTCTACAATACCATACTATCATTACCTCGGGTCGGAAATCGGTTCTCCTTTATCTTTTTCTTGGTTTCGGCTTAGGGAGAGAGAGTAGGATGAGGGAGAGTTAAGTGTGTGTTTTGGTGGTGTATGGAATATGTGTGTAATGAATGGAAATGGGTAATTAAGGCTTATATAATTATGGATCATGGGCTTAAGCCCATGGTCCCATCCTTCTTTCCTTCATGATCCAAATCCATAACCCATATCCACTACCCAAAACTAGCCCGACCCATACCAACCCCTTCTCTATTTAATTATTTCCCGATAACCCGAGTAAACTTTCCCTCCATTATTAAATAATATAATTAATATTATTCTGAAATTTCGGGATGTTACAACGTTAATTCAAGGAAAGTATGTAAGAACATGTATGGTACAATTGCATGAAACAAAGAGACCAGACCCTAATAATATCTATGATGGTAGGGACCAAACCCTAATAATATCTGTGATGGTAGGGACCAGACCCTAATAATATCTGTGATGGTTGGGACCAGACCCTAATAATATCCGTGATGTTAGGGACAAGACCCTTATAATATCTGCGAGGTTATAGGGCGGAAGGCTCTTTAACTAGGATGGATAGTTATGAAAAGTAAGTATGAATGATGTACACCCCTTCGGGTATGTGTGCAAGTATGTGAACGGATTGTATGTTGTATGATTAACTAGAACTCACTCAGCGTAGCTGACTTTTAGTATGCACGCAGGTGAGTAGAATGAGACAGCTGGCTTGAAGGAAGGGACACATGGCAGATGAATAAAGAAGCTGGCATCTGAAGATTTAGTTGTTAATGTTTGAACTAAAGACATGTTTTAAGCTATGTTTTAAAGACAAGTTATGAATGTTTGTAATGACTGTTGATGTTTTATGTTATTCCGCGAAAGTTTTAATTAACTCTGATATTTAGAACTGCGTTTATTGAGTAAATCCAACGTTAAAGTGAGGTACCGGTAACGGGGCCTTACAACACATGTTCTGGAACAAAACCCCTATGGGTGATATGATGGAGAAGATTCGAGAATCAGAAAAATGAAGTTACGGATTAGTGCACAACACGTTCTATGAGATTGAATCGGCTTATGCAGATCACTTTAAGAAGACTACTAGTATGAAAATCTGGCATATAGGTCCTCTTTTCCGATTTGTTAACCACAGGGGTGCGTCGGAGAAAAACAGTTGCCTAACTTGGCTTGATGATCAAAAACCGAAATCAGTGATATACATTTGTTTTGGAAGTATGGTGAGATTCCCGGAAGCCCAGATCATCGAAATCGCATTGGCCCTTGAGGAATCGAAGCAACCGTTCCTTTGGGTGCCGAGAAAGGATGGTAACGTAGGGACCAGTTCGCTGCCGGAAGGATTTGAGGAGAGGATTAGGACCGAAAACAAGGGTATGATTATAAAAGGGTGGGCTCCGCAAGTGGAGATTCTACAACACCCATCGGTTGGTGGGTTTCTGACTCATTGTGGTTGGAACTCGATGCTTGAGGCCGTGATGGCCGGTGTGCCGTTATTGACATGGCCATTGTGTGCAGAGCAATTTTATAGTGACAAGTTGGTGGAACTTTTTGGAATAGGGGTAGGAGTTGGGGCGGATGTTTGGAACCCAAGTACCGAGATTACCAGCCCAATAATCAGAAAACAGAGAATTTTAGAGGCTATTAAGTTGTTAACCGGCGGGTCCAATATAGCCGAAAACATCAGGCGTAACTCTAAAGAGTTAGCATTAAAAGCCAAGATAGTTGTTGAGGAAGGTGGTTCTTCATTTAACAGTTTGAACGCTTTAATTGATGAACTTAAAGCTGTTAAATTAAACACAAACCCTTGTCCGGTTTAGTCTGTTACTCTCTTAACTTAAGGTTTAATAGGTTTTCTTTTAAGAAATAAAATAATTAGAAAATCGTTCCAAAAAGTCTTCTTCTTCTTCTTCTTCTTCTTCTTCTTCTTCTTCTTCTTCTTCTTCTTCTTCTTCTTCTTCTTCTTCTTCTTCTTCTTCTTCTCAGTTATCCTAATTGATTTCCTAACAGTCTTGCCCTTATTTTTTTCTATATAATAGTTATTATCTTTACAGATTATTTTTCATTTTGTTAGTTATGAATTTTAGCAAAAATCAAACTATTCATATATTAAAACTTAGGATGATATTATTACCCTATCTTATTAAACTCTAAAAAAATTAACTTGCATTCAAATTGTTAGTTAACCAGAAGAAGAGAAAAGTGAAACTGGATACCAAAATTAATTAAACACAAACACAATTATATGATCATAAGCTTGAGCATCAAAAATTTCATGAACTCGAAATAACTGGATGAATGACTATCACTCATATGCTCAGGTTTATTTAGAGATACAATATTTGAAAACCTAATATGATTCGTATTAGGAATCCCTAATACAATATTCGAATACCAATCGATATGGAAAAACAAATAACCGAAATAAAGCTTTCAGCCCAAGACATAGGCTCGTCCTCGGCCACCAATCCACCAACTACTCATAGGCTCGAGTAGGTTGGCCCATACCAAAGTTAAACGGGCTAACAAAAAGTAATCACACTACTAGAGAAGAATACAAATTTCATATAAGGCTAATGTTGTGTATATTCTAGCTAAAATGAATATATTCTGGCGGGGTTATTTGCGTGGAGAATCCCAGCTGAATTTGGTTTTCGGCAGCTTTTCATTTGAAGGTGCTGTGTTCTGCAGAGTTTCCTCCTTTCGCGGTGAAAAGAGTTCAACACGGTATAGCCTAAGTTGGTTATTGTAGAAGCAGTACTGAATAAGAAAACAATTTGTTTTTGTAGTTGATTTTAATTTTTGTCGCCATGTCAGAGGGTAAGGGACACCCCATGTCAAGCTTCAAACCCATGTGGTAATACTGCCACCACCTATGTACTCATGCATGGCTTCAAACCCGTGTGATAAACTTTTGCCAAAAACCCACACCATTTTCCTTTTAACCTCTAATAACCAATTAAAATAACAACAAATGTTTTACGGTACTTGTGGATAGGTAATTCTATTGATTTTGTGGTTTGTGGATAATAAGGTGATAGTACAGGATTGACCGATAAATAGATAGTAACCATGAATACCCCTCCCCCCTTATATAGTATGAAACATGTCTGAAAATTCATAGAACTTTGCTAATACTCAAACCAACGCGATTAGGTAAGAACACATATTTTGGTGGCCACTAGGTCTTCGAAGGGGTTAAAAGGCCGAACACTCTTAGAAAACTGAAAGATGGATTTGAACATGAGAATTTTGAGGGACTTAAACTCTCACCGCTTGTATATACTTCACGTGGTGTTTTAAATGAAAAATAACCCCGTCTTCTATAATTTATTTTTAACATTTTAGAAAGAATAAGGATGACATTAAGAAATTTAAACGCACCTACGACAAAACTGTTATTCCAACCTACGATGGTGACGATGATGTTAACGGGTGTAGCTAACATTCTCACTCCATCCTAAAGCCTTGTTCTACATATACCCAACACCATGTAACAATGAATTTAAACTCGAATAATAACGTGCATTAGCCTAAAGCACTTCCTTAGCAAATGGCTTTTGTAACTTTGTACAAAAATAAACGCCAATAACAACTAACATATTTAGTTTTATTCAATAAAACATATTTACTGACTGCTACAAAAATCAAGAAACCCCATGAATTCATGATTGTGGATCATCCTGATGCTTTGCTCAATACCAATAACCCCTGCGAAAGTAAGTACGACTTTGTAAGCGACTTCTGAAGTAAAATGTACAAGTTAATAGGATCTAGAAAGTTAATTAATTACCCATTGTAACAGCACTGGCAAAGATGACAATTGAAAGAATGAAGACAATGAGGGAAGCCCTCTTAAGAAATACAACTAGCTTTCTAATGGAACTGACCCCAGAAACCGGCTAAAACTGATACCGTCATTAGGTATAATGCTGCAAGAATAAAAACATATATATACATTATTTTGTAAGTTACGTGTTTCAAAAGTTAATTAATTTAATATGTGACATTTGGAAGTGACAGTTTTAACCCATTTTAATAAAAAAAACATGTTTTCACATGTTACCTAACCCAATCATTTTGTCACCTCTAGAGACGAGGATATACCATAAGGAATAGGGAATCTATTAAATAAATAAAACTCCACCACGGATAATGACGATGAAAACATCATCATGAATGTAGTTGTCGCGCTTGCCACCTACACAAAATAAACAAAGAAAAAAACATTAAAAAATGTCATTATCTAAGATGTGACAATCATTTGTGTAACCAACATCGGGCTCACATATTGAAGATGTGTTGTCATACTTGTTGTATTTTTACTTTTTTAGTAATAGTACATATACGATTTAACCCCGACCATCCTCATTTAAATTTTACTCCATTCAATGAATTAGTTAACTTGAATTAAATTATTTGATTTATTAATTGATTATTTGCTTGGATATTTTATATTTGAGTGTTATCTTGAAAACCGAAACTAGTTGATAGTTTAATTAGATCCTTAAAACTAGTTTGTAATTTATGACCAGACCCAACCCAAACCGGACCAAGAACTTTATAATATATATGCCCTTCAAAAATTTTCACCGCATAAAGAAATTGTATGGGTCCGTCAATGTGTGTAGCATTTATAAAACGTCACATTTTGTGTACCTGCGGTATAACACCGATCTCAAGTAAGAGGGGGCCGAGGATAAAGCCGCCACCGGAACCCAGAAGACTGCCAACAGTGCCACCTAAGATCCCGCAAAGAGCACAGAATATAAGGTTGGGCACTGTCCAATTAATGGTGGCTTCACAAACAGATTCCGTGTTCCCCAAGCTTTGTCTCTTTTTGCTTTCTTTGTACAACTTAATACATTCGAACCCGAACACTGCTAGTGTTGCTGGGAACTGAAAGAATTATGGTATTTGTGCATTAAGGGTTTGTATGGTACAACAAAGAGATGCAAGATGTTTTGAAAATACGATGTACCTGTGCAACTGTGAGTATCCAGTACCATGAACTGCAAACCACTAAACCGTTCTACAGATGATGCAAAAAGACTAAAGGGTTAGTTTAAGTGTTTATTTAAGGTTTCGAGATTGAGGAATGGATGAATGCTCATATACTGTTAGTGTCACATCGCTCATAATTACATTTGATATATAAATGTAGGTATAAGATCATATATAGGCTATAGCTCTAATATAGGGACGTATAGTTTTTAAATACCTGGTATATGGACACATACTCCTTGGTATATAAAAATCTACATATGTTATTATTATGTATATTAGAGTTATATATTGAGTTTCTATAATGCATGTATATATGAAATTAGAGATAAGCGTGTAAACGTCGGTTACTAGCATAGTTATTACATAGTCACGGGCTCAAGGCTATATATGCGAATATGTGATTCTGTATTAGTGTCAATGTTATGGATTGTTTGATGACGTGAAACAATGTCTCGTAATTTTAGTCCGTTTTAAATAAGTGTCAAAAAAAATTAGGCACATCACTATTTTTACATACTTGGAATGTAATTAATAATCTTGGCAAGAGATAAAAATAAATCTTGGATTTTTAATGTACCAAAATCTTGACAAGAGTTAAGAAAAATACAATCTTGTCCCTTTTATATTCCCAATTGTAAAATAAGGAAAAATATTGTTTTTATAACCTAAATTAATTCTAAAAAAAATATAATTAACACTTTCTCAGCATACCTTGATGACTTGAAGAACTAAAACGGCAGCCCATACTGCAACTAGAAGCATAAGTTTCTTCCACCTTAAATTAAACGTAAATATTTCCTGCAAATTAATTGGGAAAAATACTTATAAATTATAAAAACTTCTAAATAATAAGAAAGTATAAAACTCAAAAGGCTAAAACGGTCAATGCTCACCATTGCAGTTTTCTCTTCTATTGGAATCAAAGGGTCATAAGCGTCTATTAGAACTGTAAAAACGAGATAACAAATTATCAACGTGTATCACTACCACTAGAAAACAAATTTTTGCCGACAAAAAAATCGCCAATGTAGTATCCATCAGAGCTAGAAGCCCTCTATTTGGTATCTTCAGTGATGGATACATGATTAATCTTTCATCATAATAGCTTTCTAATTTATTGTCCGAATCAAGAATTTTTTTTGAAACTTACGTTCTCCCCGGGAATTGACAAACGTTTCTCGTGGTTTAGCCATTTCTTTCTGCATAATGATAATTGTAATAATAAGAAAAAAAAAAGATATAGTGAAAAAGCTTTAAATATTTTCTCAAGAAAATGTATATCATTTCAGCAAACAGTCATACCTTTAATATTGATTCTTCCTTCCACATTTCAATACCCTTAAAGAAAGACCTTGAAGAAGTCCCTGTGGAATTGTTTTGACATGTGTAAATAGCTATGTTTTATTATAAGTAACAAATCTGAGAAAACGTAAACCAGCGTTTTAAGAATAGAATACTTGAACCGCATAACATTTGTATATTTTATTTAAATGTGGCACGTCTAAAAATAACTGCTCATGATATGGTAAAAATCTAGGAATCAAATATTGTGGCATATTTTAAGTATAATACTGACAAAAAGATAACTTTAAAACTTTGTGGTACTACTTTAAAACTTGCAAAAATATATACTTTTCTAAATATTACATTTTTTTTAACGGCCAACTAAGTAACGCCGGGTAGCCCGAGCCAGCCACTAGTCCGGACGGACGGAGCCCCTAGCGGTCCACCTGTTGAGGGATTCACCGGATAAAACCCGACCCCTACGCCCGCCAAACGACACGACAGCGAGGAGCCGGTAAAACCGGGTGAGATCAGGACTCGAACCCTGACAAACCAGGGTCATCCCTCATATCTCCCATATAAGTTGGTGATAGTGAGGTTTGAACCCCCTTCCTCTCATTAGTAAAGTGAGTGCTCTACCATTGAGCCACATCCAACTTATTTTTTGAATATTACATGAATAAAAAGTATTATATGCTGAACATAATTCAGTTTTCGATTAATTGGGATTCAAATATAAAAAAGTGAGCAAACGAAGTATTTAGCATTATATTAATTATTAAAAAAAAACTAAATTACATCTTAATGAAAACTTAACTACACACTAACCTAGAAACTCATGTATTACATTTTTTGAATTAAAAAAAATACTAAATTAAATATTAAATGGTTGACGATAGAGATTTAGAAATTAAGAAAAAGAAGCAAAAACTAGAAACTAGACTTATTATTAGGTGAAGAAAAAGAAAATTGAAAACATAATAATAATAATAATAATAATAATAATAATAAAGATTTAAAAACTAAGAAACTGAAAACGAAAGACAACTGAGAAAATGCACATAGCTCACAAAATTGTGACAATACATTCAAACTAGTGGAGACAAACCGTGGGGTCAATTACTAGTTTACCATATGCTTTTGAATAAAAAAATTAGTATGCTTTTAAAGCCCACAATAGTTTTAAAATCAATTCACATCAAACAACAATATAGAAATCTTGGTTTCGTAATGAGTTCGTTACTTGACAATAAAATACATATAAATTTGTTGTGTTGTCAACTAAAAAATGCACATTACTAATTTACTATCAAATATAACTATTTTAATTATCATTCGGGAAGATAAGATTTAACACCTTTGCACCAAGATTTGTCGTTTTTGTAGGGTTGGCTAGATCATTCCGACCGGAAACATGGTTTCATATGTAATACACGACAATAAATGTTTTACCAACAATTGAGTGTTAAAACGGTTGGTTCTAAGTTTTAAATCATTAAGTTGTCGAATGAGGGACCCATTTGATTTGTTTTAATTTAGACGGTTCAATCAGTTTCAACGATGTTAATGACGAAGAAATTATTTTTGTTACCTATGAAAAGGATGATGATGAGAACAGTGATGAGCCAATAAGGAAAAACAACACTAAAAGAGCAACACCAAGTGTGATTCCAAGCATTAGCATAGGTTGAAACAAGAGTGCTAAATCATAATCCAAAATAGGTACTTCTCTACATGGATGTTGTACTCTCAAATTGTACCAAAATGATGATGCTGATGCTCCCATAATCATACCTACATCACAAATCACACATCAAGTCATCAATCACCAACATTCTAAAAGAATATCAAATCAATTTCACTTCTAATAAATTGTGCTAAAAGTAACTCATCCCACTTTTAACCATTTTTACACTTTCACTATAACTTATCATATCCGTAATATTCCTCTTCTTCAACTAATTATATAAGTAATATTTCTTTTTTAATTTATCACTTTAGTAATATTCCTTTCTTTTAACTTACCATATTAGTAATATTTCTTTATTAACTTATCATATCAGTAATATTCCTCTCTTTTCTTACTAAAAAACAAAGATTCGACGCGTACATTTGGAAAGAGCAGCAGCGGATTTAGTATCGAATCCAACGACTAACGTAAGCATAGGAACAAAAATGCCACCACCGCCAACGCCTCCCACCGTTCCACACGCGGAGCCTAGAAAACCGATTAATGTCGCCAACATGATTCTCCAATTGAACGCCAATTCCTATATTTAACCAACAAAAAAACATAAACCCTTTAAACCCATAATCAAATTGCACGACAAGAATTTAGTATTGAATTCGACAACTTACCGGCCATGTTTTGTCATCGGAATTAAGAATGCTGGAATTCGATGAAGAACGGAGGATTATGTGGTTGTTTTTGTGACTGTTGTGACCAGAGATTATGAACACCGATAACACGGCGGCTGAGGAAGCTGCTAAAAGGTATAATACAAAGCCTTTGGTGGCCATGAATGCTCAGAATGATACAAAGAAGAAGACAAGTTGCAGGCATGTTAGGCCTCACATGCCACCTGAATTTATAGAAGGTAGAAGCGTTAGGGAAGATATTTTTATTAGGAAAGTTTGTTTTATAACTGACTAGTTTTTTAACATAGCTTTTAATATATTTGGTTAGTTTTGTTATTTTCTTTAATAGTTAAATCTAAATCTTGATTTTTAATTTCATTTTTTGTTTACCACTTAAGTCATAGCTGTGTTACAGCTAAGACTTAGGTCAAATATGATCGAATCAAAATTTTAAATTTAGAAAACTCGTCTAAGTGATCATTTAAATTTTATACAAAAGAATTTATTGAAATGGTAATTTGATTTTTTTTATTTATATTTTTTTGACCTTTTAAAACATTACGTGCGGCTCTAAAAGTTGAAAAGAAAAAAGAATTACACTAGAAGGTTGCTTCGTTCCGGGACATGCGGTTTTGAGGGTGAAATCTAGGAGCGTTGCTAAGTATGAGTCAGCGTGTTTGGAGAATCAGCACGTGTTCATTCCATTTGCGGTCGACACATTTGGTTCCCTAGCTCCCGAGGCGGTTCGCTTTTTGGAGCGGGTGCAGAAGTTGGTTCACAATGACTCGCAGAGCCCGAGGAACCAATGATTGATATTTAGTAGAATAGTCTTTGCGATTCAAAAGAATATAGCGGCACACCTTGTTGCTCGCTTACCCATTATCCAGATGTAGCTCGGTTTATGTTTATATGCCAAAATTATATAATAATAAATATTAAGCACTAGAAGAATCAAGTCGATCTAAAAGGGTATTTGACCTATCGATACTAATGGATATTTTGTTATGGTGTTGGATAAAGTTTTGTCTTTTCAAAGTTGACGACTCAAATATCATTTTTTAAAAATGTAATAGTTAATGAGTAGAATTTATCTGTCATCGCTACAACAATCATCTCCAAAAACGAAAGTCCTGACTCTTGTATATGGCTAAAATAGTGAATCTCTCGGTATAAAGACTACTGGCCGGGGTGTGACCGCCACCATCCATCATTTCTTGTAAAGGAGTTACTTTTGTAATGTATATAAAAAAAAATCTTAGAAATGCCATTTATAATTTTGGAATGGACACATATTAATTTGTCTACAAGGTAAGGAGACAGTTTGCATTTAATGTTTTACGAATTCATCCACGTTACTGATTTACGTATGATTATATATTTGAATTTTAGTAAAATAATTAGAAAGCGAAAAAAATTATCATGTTAAGGTAAATTATTTGGGTTTTCTACATCTATCTCTTCTAATAAAAGACTATCTAATTATGTCACTTGTCATTCTCACAGCACTCCTCACATTTTTTTCACTTATTTCAATATATATGGTTCTTATATTTTAAGTCATACTAATATATGAATTCAAGTTTGTCTTTATTATATGTAAATCCTAGTCGATTCATTCATTAACATTAATAGTGAAATAAAAAAATAAGGAAATATTAAAATTGACGTTATATGTTTGTTAGAACATAAGTTTAAAGTCACAGGTAATTGCAAACTAACGCAAATAAAGGTGCATCATTGTCGAAGAATTTGGATTTGTATGGTAAACTACAAATTGTTTTTTAAACTGGGATTCGAGCAATTGTGCATCTTTTTTTTATATAAGATTGGTTTCAAAGTTGAATTTAAAATTTTCTCATATGCATTTGAACTTGGGAAAATGTGCATTTTCTTAATTTTTTTCTAAACGTTTTGTATAAATATTGCAAACATAGAGAATACATATTATATATATCTTGGTGTTTAGCATTAAATTATTGAAGTTGAATATTATAATTATAATCTATATGTATACCAATTTATCTATATGTACACCTATTATAAAAGGCTTTTATTAATAAGAAAATTAATATTTAGTTTTTAATATTTTCTTTTATGATTTATACGAAAATGCTTCAGAACATATATTTACACATTAATTTAAAAAAAAATAGTTAATTCGATTAAAAGTCATTTACCATGCTTCCAACTAATCCGAAATCTTTGTTTTTTTTATTCTATAAGTTTTTAAAATATATATCGATTAATTAAATATTCCAACAACTCCCGTAGTATTAACTAATATTAGGGGATTAATATTCAAAATTTAAACATTTCTTATCTAATACTTTCAACTATTATAAATAAGAATCACTATATTCACTTTATATACAACTTTAAATCTTCTATTATTCTGCTAACTCAGAATAATCACTTTTATATGAACATGGCTTTAAGGTTAGTATGTCTTTGTCATTTTCCATTAATATAATATGAAAAAAAAAATCATTTTGTTATATTTTAATTTCCGGTTTTATATGTTTCTTGATTATACAATTGTTAATTGTAAAATATAAAATCAAGTAAAGTAATATTATATACAACAATCTTTTTTACTAATTACCCGTGTAATATATGGGCCTCAAACTAGTGTATTAATATAATCATATACTTCACTAAAATTAGTTATTTTACCAAAAATAAAATTAGCTCTGAAACGTAATTTAATCCCTTAATATCATTAATATATATATTTCGTTGTGCTTGTAATACGTATCGTTATTCTGCTTTTTGTTGAACCTTTTATTTTACTTTTGCATTTGATATTTTTGGCTTTCTTGTATCTGAGGTTGTGAAGCTACTTAATCGTGTCAAAAGATCAAGAATCGTAATGTTATGACCCAAAAATCTATAAATGTTATTCTTAGTTTTGCTATTCAAAAGGGACTAGCAACGTGACTTGTTACCCGCTTGTATTTCATTTCGATGTAAACACTACTATTTAATGGATGCACATATGTGACAAATAATTAGATGATTTATAACTATTGTTTTTACATATTAATAAGTAAGAAAAGGTTTTACAGATGACATATTATTTTGAGACACGTTGACATAAACAAAATATTGGTAATTTGGTATACTAATGTTAACCATTTGTGAACATGATCTTTTATTATATTTTTAAATAAAGGTATATTGTTATGGTTATACCGATATAAATATAACTAAAATCATGTTTTTTTTCCTAGTCATCTCATGATAAACTCTTTTAAGTATTTTTTATCGTTTTCCATTCTAAAGAATAAATAAATTCATCTCGTGAAATATTATTGATGACGGGGTAGCCCAAGAAAATAATAAAATGGCTGGAACACATTAACGCTAAAAAGGTTAAAAGGTTAAAGGCTTCATTTCTCGCCCAAACTTACGTAAACAAGTACCCACGTGCTACAGTACGATGTCAACTCAAGACTCATATCACTGTTCCCTCTAAGAAAGGGACATGCTCAGATAAAGTATTATTATTTTAATCACGGACCAACGGTCCAAAGCTTCTCGCTCATAACGGTCAACCCTCTAAGCAAACTGGAGGTCAATTAGTTTGTACACTGGATAAAGGGCTTGGTCTCTCCTTCTATAAAAGGAGGACTTAAACCATAAACAAGGGATATATCATCATATCTGGAGTTAATACATACTCCTTGATCTTCTCTTCTTCCTTGAGAAATATGCTCTTAGCTTATTTCTTTCTTACTTCAAAAACATCATAGCTTCACCAAGAACATCATCCAAGAACCGATTCCAAACATCACGGTTCTTGATCCTCAGTGAACTATAACAACTAACAGCAAACTAGTGAACCTCCTTCTACGTTTTGCAAACGTAGAGGGACACCACGACCTGCGTTAGGTCAATCTGAACACTTGAAGCTTGTTAGCCTAACCAGTCCATTCACTATCAATGGTCTTATCTTTGTTGTAGCAACAAGTTGGCGCCCACCGTGGGGCTACGCCGCTTACTTTATCATAAAGAACAGTAGTGTAGCTCCATTCTCATCAGAATCTTCATGACAGAAGGTGAATCTCTCGATGAAGTCGACCAAGTGTCAAGAACACCGACGCCAAGTGCCGGCCAAGAAACTTCGGCAATAACCTCCATTTTTTCCACCCCGGGAAGTACTTCGACGGAACCTTTGTTCCTCGAGTTTTCACCTTTTCGAACTCCAACCCCTTCACGATCCGGAGTTCCCTCTCCTCATGCAGGAGTCATGAACACCCCGGAGCGTGTTGACTTGATGATGGAAGGAGTGTCACGGCATTTCTTGCAACTAAGACATCTCCTTAACCAACACGTGAGCCAAGAAAGAGAGAAGGGGATAAGATTAAGGCTGGAGTATGACGACCCAGAACCCTCACTGTCACTCGGACGTCCACCTTCCCCTCTAACTAGCTCACGGCCTGCCGCTTCTCATTTAGAAGCTGGTCCAAGTGTAACCTGCCAACCTTTTAACCCATCTCTTTATACCTATGCAAGACCAAGCCCAACGGCTTTCCCTTTGTTTACTTCACAACCCATTGGACATGAGACCACTCTCGACCAAATATGGCAGTCACCAGCTTCAAGTGTTCCTCCTACAGCCACTACATGGGAGCAGGCCATGTCGGTCTTGCCCTTGGCTCGAAGTGCAGCAATGAGCACTCCCATGGGGACAAACCCAACATCATCAACAGCCAAGCCTTCGAGGCTTGCCACATGAGATCTGTCGCTACCCCCAGATAAAGTTTCTTCACTATCACCAGAACGGGGGCGTTTCTTTGACAAGGACTCAAGCACCTCTTTAGCAACCTTCTCATCAAGGCCGGCTGGTTTCAAACCCTGCAACACAGAAAGGGGCTTACCAAAGCATGACGACACTTCACCCACATAAGGGTAAGTGAGCCGTTCCATTGAACGAACTGAATCCATGAAAAGCTTGTAAGCTTCATGGTTGAACAGGGGTGACTTCTCTATAGGCTGGCCAGACTCGTGATGACTAAAGCCTGCAACGAAGCCCAAATGCTTACCATGGGCCAACAACTTCGTATACACACCACCTAACACCGAGTTGAACTCATTAGAATGAAGCAAGTAAGTCACAACCTGTTGAAACCCGTCCTCAATCAACCACTTGTTGTCACTAGAGGTCTGGGTAACCGAAGCCTTCAAGCCTTCCTCTCCATCTCGAAGGCTCTCCTCTGCACCTCAAAGGCTTCCCGGTCAGCATCTATTTTAGCCCTGTCAGCTTCCATAGCTTTCTTCAAACCTTCCATCTCAATCTCATGTCCACGAGACAACTCTTCAATCCTCTTCACATACAACTTTTCCTTCTCCGAAAAACCTTCAACCTCCTTCTTCATGGCCGCCATAGAGGCCTTCATCTTTTCCTTCGTCTTCATAAATTCCTCATACTCCTTCATCCCTTTTCAAAACCGAGTGACACCCTCTGCCAAATAGGCAGAAACATTACAAGAGTTCAAGATTAACCTGGATAACAGGGAATCACCCTCCATCCAGGAAATAGCATCACTAACCCCTGGAGGAGCAAAATTGGCTAACGCATCATCACAAACTTCGGGATCTTTGAAGCTATCCCCAACCTTGACACTCCACTCTGGCACATAAACAGCATCCCCATCCAACCCTTGAACCATAGACATCGCAGCCTTCTTCCCAGCCGATTTCCTCTTCTTGGAAACCACCAAACCTTGCTCCTTCTCACTCTCCACAGTTGGACCTTGGTCTTCGGCAACCTGAATGTCATCACTAACCTCAACCGGTTTGTGAAAAGATGAGGGGCCAACCGACTTCAGTAAACGTCGCGTGGAACTACGAGTAGAAGACTTCGGAGCAGCGGTCTTGGTGAACCCTTTAACGTTTGCAACCCCAGCATACTCAGCATCCTCAAACCGACCATCCTTCCCCTGAGCCACCGAGTCATCCCCAACAACAGCCGCAACATCAGTAAAACTAACGTCAGATGTATCATCGCTCTTTAGGAAGTCCAAAGCCGACATGACTGCAAATACAAAAGAAACCTATTAACAAATATATTAACAAGATAAAGCAAATACGGGATAAACAAATGCATACCCTTATTATCCCTCATAAGCACGGGATCCCGATTAGGCTTATCCAAAAGTTTGCTAATTCCTAATAACACAAGAAGGTGTTCGGGAAAAGGACGAAGACGCGACGAATATTTCCTAATCGAGTTCAATAAAGCCTCATTCAACTCCGACTCGGTTGGTGATGGTCGGGTATTTTGTATATATATTAGTGTATTAATTATGTAGTTTTATTGAGTATATTGTTAGAACTTTGATACTTCATACGTGCTTTTGTATTTCAGGTAATTGATCATTAAAGATGCTAAATGCGAGACCTGTACGAGCATGGAATGATATCTCGGGAAGAACGAAGCATGATTTGATGTCTTGGAAAGTGTTAAAAGGATTCGGGAAGATTATGGATGAGAAATCATAAACCAGTGCTAAAACTGAACAAGATGGGTTGACAAAATGCGACCTTGAAGTAAAACGAGCATATTCTGAGCTAGAAAATGAGTTACGAGAGCCATAATATATGAATTTTGGGTTTCTCGACGAGAGGAATCCAAATATGAGGTTTTCTTAGGTCGCGGTACGTGACGGGTAGGGTCTATGGCCATCGCTATACGCGATGGTCTTAAAAAACGTGAAAAAACGGATTTTGACCTATATCTTCTATTTTCCGAACCCTAATCAGGAGGGACGACTTCCAGCATCTATTAGGCGATTTTGGGTGAATTCTAGGGCTACCAATAATCTCTTGATCAATCCTAATGGCCTTCCTCATCATAATTGAAGATCTATCGATTACGATGCTCGGCTAGTCTTCTCCGAATCATACCCGGGATGTATAGTTTGTAATTTTTACAGTTGTTCTCATGTGATTAAGAACACTATGTATAATTGTTTATGGTTGATATATGATTACTGATGTTTAGTATTTCTGTGTGTTCAGTCGGTTTAAGTTTACGTTGGTCTGAACGATTTGTTACCAGTTGCTAGATAATTGATCATATGATTGTTTGATTAGATTGAATACGATAAAACATATAATTACCCTTAACTGAGTCACACTGGCAAGGACCGTTTGATAACCAGTGCCGTGTGTAAAGCGATTATTGATGTCTAAGGTTTTGTCTGATTGATCAGTCTGTAGTTAACCAGTAATAATTAATCTGTTAGGTTGCATGAGATTACTATAGGTTGCTTACTTGAATTCTCGGGTGTGATTTGCTTTGTTAATTGATTGAAACTTGTTTACTCGTTTGCTTGTTTAACTCTAAATTTAAATCATTGCTTGTGTGATCAGCATTAAAATTCAGTTACTTCATAATTAGAAATCTGTTACACGAATACATTGACCACATGTAACACCCCGACCAAAGGCGGATTATACATCGGGGCGCCACATATTGTTTCATTACTCGTGACACTATTGGGTGTCAATATTTAATAAATATATTCATTCACGCATGCGCAACGTATACATAAGATATAAATAAACCAACTTAAATTAATATATTATAAATCAAAATATTCGAACAACAATAACTTGTCTCGATACATTTTAATCTAGGTCCAAAAGTAAAAACGTCCTATGTGTCCACAAGCTCCAAAACAGCTACTGCAAACCTGAACATGTGTTAAAATAAACGTCAAACACTTGCGTGTTGGTGAGAAATCAAGTTTAATACCATACATAGATAGCCATAAATCTGCGCGCAACACGTGTATGTCTGGTGTTTAACAAGGGTGCAATCAGATTGTGATCAAGCCTAGATAGATCATAGCTCATAGTTCATAGTTCAATCCGTGCTCCCAATTGAGCACAAAAACGAGAAAACATCTGTGCAAGTGTAAACAAAGAAAACCGTAAACGATAGGTCTCCCGTGTTCATCTAATGGATCCATGAAAACTTCGGAATAGGCCGAACAAAGCGGTTAATGATACACACATACAAATAAACAGCCAAGTAAACGTCCTCAACACATGGGATACTGCGCGACTAAAGTTCATAAACAAGTTTAAGACTCTAAGTTTGTACGAACACATGAACATCCCAAAACATTAAAAGCAAAAAGGGATTAGGTACGAGATTACTCACTTGATAAAGATGCGATGATAGATATGCAAGAATCAACTCTTAAACAAGCAAAGTTAACCTATAATTAAAGATTATTGTTTTAACGATCTGTTTTAAGTCTTGATTATAAGTTGGCATAATTAATAAGTAAACTATTATATATAATATATATTACCGGAAAAGCAGGAAGAACAAGGAGGAAGACGGAGGCAGAGAGGGAGGCGGCAGGAGGACAACGGCAGAGAGCAAAAAGGGAGGAAGAGATAATAAGTGTAGAGTGTTAAGAAAATACTACTATTATTTATAGGCAAACCCAAGGGGACATAAACCCTAGAAAAGATCTCCAAAAGTAAAGAAAAGATATCAACAGTAAAAGATTCCAAAAGCAAGATATCAAAAGATATGGCAGCAGGAAAAGAGGAAAAGCAAAAGGGAAAGCTGCCAGGGAACAGTAAAAAGCATGGGCAGGTCAGATAAAGGTACTGGATAAAGCATGGAAAAGCAGATCTCAAAAGATAATGTCAGTCACTTTTTCTACCAACCAATGGGGTTGGTACGCATGCTGCGCCGAAAGTAACTATTCAGACATTAGATAGGTTAGGTCAACAGCTCAGAAGATAAGACAACACAAAAGCATACAGGCTGGATAAAACAGAAGACTAGACTAAAGGGTCAAGCACGAGAAGGCTGAGTGCGCGAGCGCGAAGGCTGGCACAACAAACCTTAGCGTGCTGCGGGAAGAATCACAAATCCTTAGCGCACTGCGGGAAGGATCACAAATCCTTAGCGCGCTGCGCGAAGAACCTAGAATTCAAAGCGCATCGCGGGAAGAACATTCTTAGCGCGCTGCGAGAAGAGTTCTCTTCACGCATCGCAGGAACAAGATGTCTTCACGCAGGCTTCCATGTAAGGAGTCTGGCGCGTGGAGCTGCGCAGACAACCTTAGGCGGGAAGGAACAAAGGACAAGCAAAGAGTTAGAGGGAAACAAGGCGTAAGGGCGGGACGGCGACAATAGGGAAAAGAAGGCGGAAAGAGAGGAGAGGGACGGGACGGCGGAAAGAAAAAGAGAGAGAAAGAGGCGGGAAGGAAATATATATTATTATTATTAAAAGTAAGATATAAGTATAAATAAATACTAAATCATAAAAGAAAGAGATCGGGTCAGAGAAACGGGTACCTGGGTCGGGTCGGATCGGGGCAGATGTCACAGTCTCCCCTACTTTAAGAAATTTCGTCCCGAAATTTAACTCGAAGTAGGATGCGCAGAGAAAAGGTACGGGTACTTGATCTTCATTTGATCTTCCCTTTCCCATGTAAACTCGGCTCCGCGCTTGGACTCCCAGCGAACTTTCACGATAGGGATACGACTGCGCTTGGTTTGCTTAACCTCGCGATCCATAATCTCAACAGGCTTCTCAACAAAATGCATAGTTTCATCAACTTGAACTTCATCAAGTGGAATGTGAAGGTTCTCGTCAGCTAAACACTTCTTGAGATTGGATACATGGAACGTTGGATGCACATTACTGAGCGCGGGCGGCAGGTCAAGTCTGTAGGCAACTTTTCCCACACGCGCGAGAATCTTGAATGGACCAACATAACGAGGAGCAAGCTTACCTTTCTTCCCAAAGCGGACAACACCCTTCCAAGGCGACACTTTGAGGAGAACAAGATCACCAACTTGAAATTCGAGAGGCTTTTGTCTGCGATCTGCGTAACTCTTCTGTCGGCTTCTGGCAGTCAGCAGATGATCACGGATCTTGGCGATTTTATCGGTTGTCTCTTGAACAAGTTCGGGTCCTGTGATTTGAGTTTCACCCACTTCGCTCCAACAGATCGGGGAGCGGCACTTACGACCGTAAAGTGCTTCAAATGGGGCCATACCGATACTGGAATGATAGCTGTTGTTATAAGAGAACTCGATCAAAGGCAGGTGTGAATCCCAATTACCTCCAAAATCAAGAACACAAGATCGGAGCATATCCTCAAGAGTTTGGATAGTTCGCTCAGACTGACCGTCAGTCTGGGGATGATATGCCGTACTCATGTCCAAGCGAGTTCCTAGCGCAGATTGGAGAGATTTCCAAAAGCGAGATATAAAACGGCCATCACGATCGGATATGATGCTCAAAGGAGTACCATGGCGGCAGACGATTTCCTTGACATAAAGCTGCGCGAGTTGCTCAACACGGTAGTTTTCACGAATGGGCAGAAAGTGAGCAGACTTAGTCAATCGATCCACTGTTACCCAAATGCTATCATGTTTGCTTGTTGTCAAAGGTAACTTGGTAATAAAGTCCATCGCTACACATTCCCATTTCCACGTAGGAATTTCAGGTTGTTCGAGCAAACCAGATGGGCGTTGGTGTTCAGCTTTTACTTTAGAACAAGTCAGGCATCTAGCTACGAACACAGCAATATCCTTCTTCATACCGGGCCACCAATAAGTAATGCGCAAATCCTTGTACATCTTATCGGCGCCAGGATGAATAGAATATCGAGATTTGTGCGCTTCACTCAGGATATCGGCGCGAAGATTCTCATCAAAGGGAATCCAGATGCGATTAAGATAGCAGAGAATTCCACTCAGATTAGGCACAAAATGCGCTTCCGCGCCACACGCTAACTCGGCGCGAAGGTTACCATTACTGATGGATGCGCGCTGCGCGTCACGAATACGCGATTCAAGGTTGCTTTGAATCGGCGCGAAGTGAAGCTGGGTGCGCGGCAAGATACAGTTAAGCTGGCAGGGTTTTCGGCTGAGCGCATCGGCTACCACATTAGCCTTACCAGGATGATACCGGATCTCACAATCGTAATCGCTGATGAGTTCGTTCCATCGGCGTTGCCTCATGTTAAGTTCCTTCTGATCAAAGATATGCTGAAGGCTTTTATGGTCAGTGTAAAGGATACACTTAGTACCATAAAGGTAGTGTCTCCAGATCTTCAAGGCAAAAACAACTGCACCAAGTTCGAGATCGTGAGTTGTATAATTCTTTTCATGAATCTTGAGTTGCCTTGATGCGTAAGCGATAACCTTGCCTCGTTGCATAAGAACACAACCGAGACCTTGGTTGGAGGCATCGCAGTACACAACAAAATCATCATTACCCTCAGGTAGCGCAAGAACAGGAGCTTCACACAACAGACGCTTGAGCGTCAGAAAGGCTTCTTCTTGCTTCGAGCCCCAAATATACGGTTTACCTTTGTGCGTTAGAGCTGTTAAAGGCAAAGCGATCTTCGAGAAGTTCGAAATGAAGCGCCGGTAATAACCAGCTAAGCCCAGAAAGGAACGGATCTCAGAAGGAGAGGATGGCGTAATCCAGTTCTTGATTGCTTCAATCTTGGATGGGTTGACATGAATACCCATCTTGTTAACAACATGACCAAGAAACTGTACTTCATCAGACCAGAATTCACACTTGGAAAGCTTAGCATAGAGTTGCTCAGCTCTAAGCTTTTGCAATACCAATCGGAGATGTTGCTCATGCTCGGCCTTGGTCTTAGAATACACCAGAACATCATCGATAAACACAATCACGAATTTATCCAAGAAAGGCCTACACACCCGATTCATTAGATCCATGAAAACGGCGGGTGCGTTGGTTAAACCGAAGGACATGACCAAGAATTCAAAATGGCCATAACGAGTTCGAAAAGCAGTCTTCGGAACATCTTCATCGCGGATGCGCAACTGGTGATAGCCAGAGCGGAGATCAATCTTGGAAAAACAAGAGGCACCTTGGAGTTGATCAAAGAGGTCGTCAATACGTGGTAAGGGATACCGGTTTTTAATGGTGAGTTTGTTCAACTCGCGGTAATCAATACACATGCGAAACGAACCATCTTTCTTTCTAACGAACAACACCGGAGCACCCCAGGGCGAAGAGCTAGGGCGGATGAATCCTTTAGCAGTCAACTCTTGAAGTTGGCTTGCCAATTCTTGCATCTCAGCGGGCGCAAGACGGTAAGGAGATTTAGCTACGGGGGAAGCACCAGGGACAAGATCAATACGGAACTCGACTTCACGAGCGGGAGGGATACCAGGAAGATCATCAGGAAAAACTTCAGGGAAATCACGCACAACAGGGATATCGCGAAGCTTCTTTTCTTCAGCAGGTTTAACCACATGGGCTAAGAATGCAATACACTTCTTCCGCATGAGTCTTTGGGCTTCGGCGCAAGACATAAGTTTAAGACCACTGGGGGGTTTTTCGCCGTAGATGTGAAGATCACCATTTTCTCGAGGAATGCGAATCAACTTCTTGGCGCAAATAACTTCGGCGCGATTATTCGAGAGCCAGTCCATACCAATAATAACATCAAAGCTCCCAAGAGGCATGGGGATGAGGTCGATCAGAAAATCGTTTTCGTTAAGGTTAAGCGTGCAATCCTTAATCACCGAGTTAATTAAAACAGTTTCACCATTAGCCAATTCAACTGAAAAATCTTCTTTTAAGTCGCTGCGCGGTCGCGCAAGCTTCTGCTCAAACGCGCGAGAGATAAAACTTCGATCGGCGCCAGTATCAAAAAGTACAGAAGCATAAAATCCGTTAAGCAAAAATGTACAATTAACTACGTCATTATTCGCTTGCGCTTGGTGCGCGGTTATGTTAAAAGCTCGTCCGCGTGTCACTTGGTTCGAAATCTGGTTCACCGGATTCGCTTGCGTAATCTGAACTTGTAGTCTCGGGCACGCGTTCCGGAAATGACTGGGATCACCGCAGTTATAGCACGACCTGGGTCGTGGGTTTTGGTAGGTTGGTTGTGGGTTCTGCGGGTAGACTGGTGGTGTTGGCGCAATTGGGTTGGCGAGAGGGACTCTACAGTATTCGGCAGAGTGACCAACGCGGCCACATCGGTTACATTGTCGACACGGGGTTTGGGTTGGGTGGTGAAGTCTACAGGTTGGGCAAAAGGGTTGATTTCCTGTGTAAGGTTTCTTAGGTGGCGGGGCAGGGAGTGCGGGATTGGTTAAGGCATAGTTGTGGACTATAGGGGGAGTTGGGTAGGCTGATAGTGGGTTAGGCGTGAAAACTGGAGGTTGATAAATGGGTTGTTGGGTAATGGGCGGGTTGGTAAGCGCATAGGCCTTGCGCCTGCGCTTGAGGTTGTTACGGTTTGAGGGTTCTGGTTTGGTTTCTGTTGGTTCAGGGGCAGTCTTGGTGAGTTTGGTCTTTTCTGTTCCCCGCAGGAACAGGGTTCCTGCTCTGACATGGTTGTCGCTGAGCACTGCGGCCAACTCGATGGCGTCAGAGAGGGTTGCTGGGTTTCTGGCCCATACAGAATCTTGAATTTCCATGGGGAGACCCCCAAGGAATTTCTCGATGGCTCGGCGGGAAGGGGTAACAAGGTGAGGGACCAGTAAGCTTAGCTCGTGGAAACGCGTCGCGTATTCGCGCGCTTCACCGCTGTATTGCTTCAAGTTCCAAAATTCCTCCTCCAGGCGCTTAACTTCGTTGGGAGGGCAGAATTCTCGCGTAAGAATTTCCTTGAATTCCTCCCATGTCATGCTAGAAGCAGCCTCTGCGCCACGCGCATGAGCTACTCCATTCCACCATGTAAGCGCTCTGGATTCCAGGACACTGGAAGCATACAGGGTTCGTCTGTCTGAGGGGCATTGGGTGTGGAGGAAAGTGTTTTCTATCTTCTCAAGCCACTGGAGCATCACGGTGGCTCCTTCAAGACCTGTGAACTTTGGAGGGTTACCCGCGTTAAAGGACTTAATGTTATAACTGGAGGTATTGTTTTGGCTCAAGGCTTGGGCTATTGCGGCGGCCATTTCCTGGGAACGTTGCTGTCTACGCATGCGCGAGGCTTCTCTTCTCTGAAATTGGCGAGATAGCGGAGGCATTCTATAAAAATTTTAATTTTAGTTAATATCTTGGTTTTAGCACAAAGTATAACCTCGAAAAGCTTGGTTTCACGGAGTTAGATACTATCAAAAGTTAAAAGTAAAATAAATGACCCTAAATGCAGACTTAATAAGGGTAACAAATTCGAATCAAGAATCGACAATTCATGTATCACCATGACTTTCCGAATTCCCAATTTAAAATATACGAGCAAACGAGTATTGGAGATTGACGATTCATGTATCACCATGACTTTTCAATCTTCAATATAAAATATACAAGAAAACGAGTATTGGAGGTTGACAATTCATGTATCACCATGACTTTTCAAGTCTCCAACCTCAGAACATAATCGTAAATGGAAATTGAAAATCAACTATTCATGTATCACCATGACCTTTCGGATTTTCAAATCCAACAAACGAATATGTAAGTAAAATCAATAAAAATCGAAATTCAACAAAAATCGAAATATCGCGAAATAAAACATAAAATCATATACTGCGCAAGCGCGAGCATATTCATAAATAACGAGTAATTAACAATAAGCGCGCAAACATGAGATTTCTCTCATGCGCGAGAAGGGACTCTTAGGTATTCTAGGCCGTTACGTCTAACCACCTATCCTAAAGTCAACGAGCTCTGATACCAATCTGTAACACCCCGACCAAAGGCGGATTATACATCGGGGCGCCACATATTGTTTCATTACTCGTGACACTATTGGGTGTCAATATTTAATAAATATATTCATTCACGCATGCGCAACGTATACATAAGATATAAATAAACCAACTTAAATTAATATATTATAAATCAAAATATTCGAACAACAATAACTTGTCTCGATACATTTTAATCTAGGTCCAAAAGTAAAAACGTCCTATGTGTCCACAAGCTCCAAAACAGCTACTGCAAACCTGAACATGTGTTAAAATAAACGTCAAACACTTGCGTGTTGGTGAGAAATCAAGTTTAATACCATACATAGATAGCCATAAATCTGCGCGCAACACGTGTATGTCTGGTGTTTAACAAGGGTGCAATCAGATTGTGATCAAGCCTAGATAGATCATAGCTCATAGTTCATAGTTCAATCCGTGCTCCCAATTGAGCACAAAAACGAGAAAACATCTGTGCAAGTGTAAACAAAGAAAACCGTAAACGATAGGTCTCCCGTGTTCATCTAATGGATCCATGAAAACTTCGGAATAGGCCGAACAAAGCGGTTAATGATACACACATACAAATAAACAGCCAAGTAAACGTCCTCAACACATGGGATACTGCGCGACTAAAGTTCATAAACAAGTTTAAGACTCTAAGTTTGTACGAACACATGAACATCCCAAAACATTAAAAGCAAAAAGGGATTAGGTACGAGATTACTCACTTGATAAAGATGCGATGATAGATATGCAAGAATCAACTCTTAAACAAGCAAAGTTAACCTATAATTAAAGATTATTGTTTTAACGATCTGTTTTAAGTCTTGATTATAAGTTGGCATAATTAATAAGTAAACTATTATATATAATATATATTACCGGAAAAGCAGGAAGAACAAGGAGGAAGACGGAGGCAGAGAGGGAGGCGGCAGGAGGACAACGGCAGAGAGCAAAAAGGGAGGAAGAGATAATAAGTGTAGAGTGTTAAGAAAATACTACTATTATTTATAGGCAAACCCAAGGGGACATAAACCCTAGAAAAGATCTCCAAAAGTAAAGAAAAGATATCAACAGTAAAAGATTCCAAAAGCAAGATATCAAAAGATATGGCAGCAGGAAAAGAGGAAAAGCAAAAGGGAAAGCTGCTAGGGAACAGTAAAAAGCATGGGCGGGTCAGATAAAGGTACTGGATAAAGCATGGAAAAGCAGATCTCAAAAGATAATGTCAGTCACTTTTTCTACCAACCAATGGGGTTGGTACGCATGCTGCGCCGAAAGTAACTATTCAGACATTAGATAGGTTAGGTCAACAGCTCAGAAGATAAGACAACACAAAAGCATACAGGCTGGATAAAACAGAAGACTAGACTAAAGGGTCAAGCACGAGAAGGCTGAGTGCGCGAGCGCGAAGGCTGGCACAACAAACCTTAGCGTGCTGCGGGAAGAATCACAAATCCTTAGCGCACTGCGGGAAGGATCACAAATCCTTAGCGCGCTGCGCGAAGAACCTAGAATTCAAAGCGCATCGCGGGAAGAACATTCTTAGCGCGCTGCGAGAAGAGTTCTCTTCACGCATCGCAGGAACAAGATGTCTTCACGCAGGCTTCCATGTAAGGAGTCTGGCGCGTGGAGCTGCGCAGACAACCTTAGGCGGGAAGGAACAAAGGACAAGCAAAGAGTTAGAGGGAAACAAGGCGTAAGGGCGGGACGGCGACAATAGGGAAAAGAAGGCGGAAAGAGAGGAGAGGGACGGGACGGCGGAAAGAAAAAGAGAGAGAAAGAGGCGGGAAGGAAATATATATTATTATTATTAAAAGTAAGATATAAGTATAAATAAATACTAAATCATAAAAGAAAGAGATCGGGTCAGAGAAACGGGTACCTGGGTCGGGTCGGATCGGGGCAGATGTCACACCACATACTCCTTGTGATACGATACCCTACTTGCTCTAACTATTTAGAATAATTAGGTTTTTGATTGACTCAAACGACGGTCATCAGCTGGCTCCGGTTCATTTAAAACAGCCTCGGGTTGTCGCCAAACAGGTTTAAATGGAAGGATAGAGTCGAAAACAAAGAAAAAACGGTCCTTCCAAGTACCAATGGTTGTAACCACCGAGGAAACCAAACAAGTATCGACCTTAGTATGTTCAAAAGTATATCAATCGTTCTTTGCTAAGCGAAAGAAACGGCGAAAACTCAACAAGAAAGGGTCATAACCTAGGGCTCTACACAAAACCTCAAAATGCAAAAACCTAGCAAGCCCTAAAGGATGGATTTGACCGAACGATACACGATAATACTCTAAAACATTCAAAACGAAAACTGAAAAAGGGTGCCGGAGATTAGAAAATTCAAAATGACGGCAATATAGAGCAATGAAGCCTGCCGGACAATGATCAATCGAAGAATCGACCGGCGGAGCAATCGGTTTATACTTTAACCCTATCCCCCACTCAACACAAAACGATTCAACCTCTTCTTGGGTTAATCGAGAAAAACTGACCGAAAGATCCTTTTTGGCAACCATAATTTTGAAGGAAAGATGAAGGATCGAAACTAACCTGATAGAAGACTGAAAGGAACTTGAATATGTTTATGATGGAAACTTTAAAGAAAAATCTGGAAGGAAATGAGTAGTTATCCTATTAATAACTATTAATGAAAAAGCAGTTATTGGGAACTGCAATATGGCAGTCATCAGCTGTCCTTTCAAATTTTCAGAATATAACCAAAATTGAACAAAGCCTCGAAGCTTACAAGCCTTGAAGCCTTTAAGCAATAAACAAAATGTGCGCAAAAGTCAGAAGCCATTGAGCTTACCTCTCAAACACCTCTGACTTGGGGGGCTGATGACGGGGTAGCCCAAGGAAATAATAAAATGGCTGGAACACATTAACGCTAAAAAGGTTAAAAGGTTAAAGGCTTCATTTCCCGCCCAAACTTATGTAAACAAGTACCCACGTGCTACACTACGATGTCAACTCAAGACTCACATCACTGTTCCCTCTGAGAAAGGGACATGCTCAGATAAATTATTATTATTTTAATCACGGACCAACGGTCCAAAGCTTCCCGCCCATAACGGTCAACCCTCTAAGCAAACTGAAAGTCAATTAGTTTGTACGCTGGATAAAGGGCTTGGTATCTCCTTCTATAAAAGGAGGACTTAAACCATAAACAAGGGATATATCATCATATCTAGAGTTAATACATACTCCTTGATCTTCTCTTCTTCCTTGAGAAATATGCTCTTAGCTTATTTCTTTCTTACTTCAAAAACATCATAGCTTCACCAAGAACATCATCCAAGAACCGATTTCAAACATCACGGTTCTTGATCCTCTGTGAACTATAACAACTAACAGCAAACTAGTGAACCTCCTTCTACGTTTTGCAAACGTAGAGGGACACCACGACCTGCGTTAGGTTAATCTGAACCCTTGAAGCTTGTTAGCCTAACCAGTCCAATTACTATCAATGGTCTTATCCTTGTTGTAGCAACAATTATATACAGTACAAAGTAATTTTGATGGTGTACAAAAACTTGTACGGGTGAATAATTGTGATCATAAAAAGGAAAACGATTAACAGTTAACACTCACCATGTGACTTTGACATAGTCTATATCTTATTTGAATCATCACCGTGCTTTAAGGGTCACATGTCCATAAATAGTGTATATGATTGCATTCTATCTTACATAATCAACCACATGAGGCAATATTGTATCTTCATTGTCATTATTGATGAAGGCGGAACTTAAAAATCACTTTAGAGCAGTGTTGCAAAAATCCCGACCAAGAGTCGATAAATTCTCGATTTTGGGCTAATCGGTTAATGGTCAAATACGGCTAAAATTGATGGATTCCAAAGAGATTCCGACCAAAGTCAGCAGTTTTCGGCTAGATTCCGACCAAAATTAGCGGGTTCTAGCGAGATTCGATATAAAACAAGTGGTTTCCGGCGAGATTCAAGCCTATTTCTTGCCAAAATGTGTGTATGTATGTATAAAACTGAAAATTACATATAAAATTGTGTGCATATGTATATGAAATTGAAAATTATATTTTAAAGTCCGATCTGATTAATCGCTAGTCCCCATCCAACCGCCCAACTAGCGATTAGCGATTTTTGCAACATTGCTTTAGAGGGTAATAATAAGAAAATTTATTTAGTTAAAGTGTACCGGCATAAGTTTCCTTTAGACATAATAATAAACTCACGTTTTCCTCCTAATTTACAGATTTTGGAACGTGTCTAGAATTTTATTTCTTCGGCCCTCAAAAGTGTTTCAAAAAACTATATTCAACCCCATTTCCTATGTCTCATGTTACATCATGTTCCTCGACCACGCAAACTTTTTAGTTTTGTGAAAATAAATAAGTAAAGCTTTTGGTTATCAAGTAAAATTAGTTTTCCCCCTTTTTAAATATCTTGAGAATCCGACATAGAAGATTTTAAAGTATACTGCTTTTAAAAAGACGCAAATGTGGTATAGAAAACGAAATTGAGTTATAGACTTATAGTTAAACCAATTGCAACTAGAATTAATTTATTTATTTGTTCTTATCATAAAAAAAATCATCTCTTTATTTTAGATATTAGTTTTGATTGTCAGGTTTAAAAAATAAAGTTGATAAACACATTTGTATACAATACTTTAGACTGGCAGAAACTAATTTCTTTTTGTTGTAATTAATATATATTGAACTTTTAAAAAACATCAGGATAAACCGATAAAGTACAATGAATCATTACACATTTTTGTCACATAAATGTTTGTTAATTGCATGGAATGGAAAGATAACTATCCACCGTATGTCATAGTTCTGTAAGTCTAACTTAGTTTTATAATTTTTTCGCTTCTTTTATTTCTCTTTTGGTTTAATATTATTACTAGTTTTAAAACCTGTGTAATACATGATAAGCTCAAAAAAATACAATTAAATTATAGAAGTTAATGATTAAATTAAAAAAAAAAACTTATATTTTATCAATTAAATTATTTGATAAGTTCAAATTATATTTTCCTAATGAAATATTCAAATGAATACATGATGCATTCTCACGCAATTTATTCACGATCACGAAAAAGATGCATTTAGTGATTTTATAAATTGTAATTATATTTTTTAAAAGAATTACGAATTCTAACAAAAGATAATTAGATGTTTCATTATAAATGACTGAAAAAAACATCATATATAAATTAGTATGACTGAAACACGTTTTTATATTACAAATTTGAAAGAGATGGATAAGAATCAATGGATCCATGGAGGTAATACGTGAAAATAACATTGCTATTTATTCATATTTTTTCTTTTTTTTCTCTTCTTAGACCTATAATATCGTTAACTAATTTTTACCACATTCATCTTTTACACTGAAAAGTGTTCATAAATCTACCTAATCTAATAAAAGAAAATAACTGTGACACATGTCAGTTTATGGTTAAACCTCACAACTTTTTTCCCTTCAAAACCAAGATCTTAGTTGAACCTAAATATGTCATATTCACTTTTCTTTTACATTCTATTCCAAATTAAATATTAACATAAAAATACTTGGTGAAATTTGAAAACTAACAACAAACCATGTTTGTTAAATATTGAAAAGAATATAATTTCAAATGTTATCATTAATATATTGTACTATATATTATTGAAGATTATATAGAAAAACAAAAGTCGAATATGCTTTCATTTTACAAAGCAATTTTTTTAATCATTAAATTATAAATCTACGCGTAAAAGTTTATCCATTTTTTTTAAAAATCAATCCATTTATCTGTTGTTATTATTATTATTATTGTAAATTGTTATATAAATTTATAATTTATAAATATGTGCTTTAAATCTATCAATTTATTTTTTCGGTTAATTTAGCAAGCTATATATTTTTTCGGTTATTTAGTAATATACCAATCACTTTCATATGTAACAAAGTATATCATATTTAATTTGTTGATATTTTTTATCAAGGATTGATTATGGTTTTTTGGATCCTAAATTTGATTTTACAGTCAAAAGTTGGTAAATAGATTGTTTGGTACACGTTAACTACATTTGAGTCAAAAATTGTTACGGGTCAAAATAGGGAAATCGAAGAATTTTTTAAAATTTAAGAATACAAATAGATTTATCGTTTTGTTACGGGTTCAAAGTGTTGACTTGAAAATGCCAAACGAATGAAACTTAGAATTTTAAACATGGTTCGGGTTTCAAATTTACTTTCAATGACATTTTGGAAATAATCAAAAGGTTCGGGATTTGACAAATTGACTATTTTCCCCTCGATTATTAAAATTTAAGAAAAAATAGTGAGCACTTCTGACATGCCACCCTCATGCCTATCAAGGTTCTAACTTTTATCAAATTTGAAACATTTGTGTCAGTATTAACTTTTCATTTAATGATGATCAGAACGTTGTATGAGAAGCATGTCATGCAAAACTATGCTCGAATGAAGCAAAATATTTACAAAATTGAATGAGTTGACATATTAGTTTTTATGTTGTCCATTGTCATTATGGAAAAGTCGAGAAGCCTATGAAAGTTATAAAAAAATTTACATGGTGTAGCTCAGAAAACAGTGTTCATGAAGAACATCCGTCGTTATAATTTAATGTTCTCATTTCCTTCTATGTGTTGTAAATTGATATATATATTTCAACCAAGGTAATGCTCTTTCGGTATTTAGGCTGAGTGGTCAAAACAACTATTATATGAGAAGTCTGCTTCCTGAATTCTTTCAATTATACATATATTATACTGACATAAAAGTTTCAATAAAAGGAGCATTCTCTGGTACGTTTTTGCACGTGGATTTTTTTTATTAAGTTCATTTAAAAAAATCATTTTGTGATATAAATAAAATCAATTTATGTACACATACATAGTATGGATACACGCATAAATGTAATGCATTTTTTATATACGTTATCTATTATTTGCTTTACTTGTAATTTTATAATTTATATAGTCTCGTGTGTTATACGTGCTATAAATCTAGTTGATTTAATATAACAAAATGTAGATATAAATTCATTAAAGATATAATAATTTTTGTTATTTGATTAAATGATATGTATTAATATGTTTTAATTACACTGACATAAATAATTTTTTATTGCAAATAGAAAAATAGTTTAAGCGAAAAAATTTGGCAAAAAATTAATCTTTCCCAGAAATTTAACTTTATTAGAATAGTTTGATAGATTATTATCATTATTTTTGTAAATTTGCAACGTGCAAAACTAAAGAAAGTTTTTCCAATTTACAACACAAGTCTCCTTTATTCAACACATATAATACATTAGTATCTAACCAATTATATAATATATGTTTGTGTAGCATCGTGAACCTAGCAAAGGGTCGAACTCTTTTTTTAAATGAGCTTTAATTTAGGTTAAAGTTCATTTAAATTCGCCTACATTAAAACTATAAACAAGCCAATCTTAAGTTCCTTACAAATAGCTTTCGTTTACTCCCTACTCAAAGTATGACAGTTTTTATATTGTGATATTATAACAATAGATGAACTTTTATTTATTTAGTGTGGTGTGGTTTGTGTAACTTTATAGAAGTTTAGGGGTATTAAATCCAATTTTCACAAATAAATAAATCACTATATTATTTTAATTTATTCTTCAACAATAATAAATTAGGAAAAATTCAGGTTAAAAAGCCACTAATATGTAACAAATTGCACTATTTCTTTCGGAAGTTGCAGAGTTTTTTTTTTAATTATTTTTATTTAAACGGGCAGGTTGCAAAGTTCAAATTTGCATCTAACTTTCAGTAACTGAATAGTAGCGATTATATTTTGCGTTACGTTAAAGAGTTTGATCCTAACTAATATGTAGTTACTAGTGAAGTAAGATGATGAGACAAACAATATGCACTAAGAAATATTGCCTCCGTACAAAACACACCATGTAATCAATATGCGACATGAGTATTTTAGACGAAAGGTATATGTGTACGTATAATTACACAACGGTGTAGTCATCATGTAAATAACTACACAACATATGTATATAATTAATTAGTCTTATATCAGTAGCATCAACGTTTTTTTTTTTTCTATATCATTTTCCTCATTAAAATATAATAATAGTATGCATATACAAACTAAAGATAATATTTTTTTCTGTAACTTGTTAGAAATAAACAAATTACATAAACATTATATGATTACAAAATCATATCGATGCAAGTAAATTTAAAATAAAAACATCTTACAATAGAAAACTCTATGTTTGGCTCTACAACTACTTTAAACTTTTATGAACATTTATTTTAATCTAAAAAAAGAAAAGAAAATGCAATATTTAAAAAGCAATTGAATATATAAATAATTAACAATTTGCATATGTAGTCCATATGGCGTAGGAGATGGACAGGCCATCTTATTCCTTCTTATCACCGCCAACAAAACCAAAGTGTTTGTGACAAGGATGGGTGCAAGTGTACGACAGGGATCAAACATCCAAATTTTGTATAGTATATAGGGTTGGATTGAAAAAAGAAACTCCAATCAAACGTGTGTAATGTGTTCATGTGTTGTGTACTTGTGTTGAGTCATATTTCCACGACCAAAGTAGTTTCATGGTCAACATACTATGATTTGCATGTCTGCCATGACAAGAGACAAAATAAATGTTAAGACGAATATTAACAATGCCATGTGCCCATGTGGGATCGTTCGGGCGTGTCTATATGGACGATTTGTTGGCCGCGCTAGCAAAAGTAGGTGACGGTTAATTCTAGTAACCTTGTTATGGTAACAAAAATAAATCGTCGGAGTAGTTAGGCCACATGTAACTGGAAAAAAAGTTGTTTCTGACAGTCTAATTTGTATATCACAAGTCTAATTTGTACGGATTGAGAATCCAAGATGAAGTGATGAGACTTCCGAGAGAAAGTATTGTGGTGTACGAACTACAAACTATAGATAAGCCTCCGACTTAGGCAAAGTTTCATCAGAAAGAAGTGTAACATATTTTATTTTAATTATAAAAAAGTGTAAAGAGTCGTTAACAATATATTTTAATTTATCATCTATAATAAGAACAACATATATATTATGACTTAATTAGATATTTATCAGCTTTTATTTTATTTTGTTTTATAAAATAATAATATTATTGAATATCATTTGTTAGTCGGCGACTCGGTGTGGAAAGTCCCTGTCCAAGTGCACCAAGTTGATCTACGTGGATCGCAAGTATATGTGGAAATAGGTATTTGCAATATTGCTTGATATTCCAATTTGCAAGTTTTTATGTAAATTAAATATCTTTTTATTATTATTACTTTTATTTTATGTATACGTGTGTGTATACATAAAGTAATAAAGGCCACCTTCATATTTTATTTAGTGATTACAACTAATACACCCTTTGGACATTTGATTAATACATATAACTAACTAGTGGATAATCAATAATGAGAAAGCAAAACTGACATATTATTTTATTTTTTGAAGATAAAACCGTATTTAATAAAAAAATGTTCATGCTTTGAAAATAATATGCACGGAAATCAGTCACGTTTTAAGTTTATAGTGTTTGTTGCCATAAGTAATTTTTAAAATTTTATATTATAAAAATGATGATGTTATTGAAAAACATACCTTGAGACCGAAGTTGTCGAATTTGACAATTTTATTAGAAGTTCTTAAGTGTCCTTCCAGAGTTGCAGGTAGCAATTGCAAACAACACATGGTCTCTACTATGGCCCAAGGGCTTTCATTTCACATTTCCATCATTTATTTATGTTAAATTTAATCTAATATGCCAAAAAAAAAAAAAAAACTATGGCCAGAATGCGTACGAGGTTGACGCATCATTATTCTTGATGCTAAATGTACTTTATACGGAGGTAGAACTGTAGAAGTACCGTATAAATGAATCAGGGCGCACCATTAACCCGTTGTAGGCACCAGTTTATTCGAACACTTTAAAAATTACTTCCAGATATGAAGAAAAAAACATTATGCTCGAGTTATAGAGATTAATGGTTGCTTTTATGATCTCTGACAATCAAATAAAAGTCATTATAAAAGAAAACTTTGTGTGAAGCAAAATGGATGATTGAATGCCTAAAAAGATTTATATATATATTAAAAAAATGCCCAAAATGTAGGTTGACGCACATCGTTATACATGTTAAATGCATCATGTTGATCGGCGACCGATTCATATTCACCTAAATTAAATTAAATAGGGTGTCAAACCAGAAAGAGTGATAGGTAGCATGGGCCGGCCTTTAAATAAAACTAAACCCAAACCAAAAATGGGTCATTTTGGATAAAACCAAACCCAAACAAAGAAACTGCTACGTTTTCTACTTTTCTGGTTTCTTAAAACCAATGAGATTTTGTTTTTACTGGTTTTGGGGGCCTTTAAGCCCAAAAAGCAAAACATTGTCGTGACTCGTGGGCTTGGGAAATTATGAAAAAAAGTCTATATGAACAAAAAAAACTATACAAAATTTGACTGAACAAAAAATAAGTTGCTATGAATATTATATAAACTAGCTTTTAAACCCGTATATTACACGAGATTTGTCAAATAATAAAAACAAAAAGATCCGTTATTTGAAAGAAATGAACAAAAGTGAAGGTAAAAAGAAAATAAAATATGCAGTACAAACAGTAAGAAGTATAGAATCTCAAATTTATAAATTCAAAAAAAAAAATTAAAATTTACCAAAATGGTTTTAATCCATTACCCAAAGATAGATTTGATGAATAATATGAGAAATTAAAGAATAGAAGAGAAATTATAACTCGTTTCTCAAAATTGTTTTGACCATGACCCATGGATAGGTAAAATAAATAAGATGAGAAATTACTCAATTAGAAAATTTGAAATTAGATAATAACCCATTTGTCAAAATTATTTTTACCCTTTGATAGTTAGAATGAATGAGATGAAAGATTAGAAAATTATTAAAGAAGTTATAACCCATTTGCCAATATGGTTTTGCCCCATAACCCATGGATACGTAGAATGAAGGAGAAGATAAATTATGCCAAATGAACGTGAGATTGCCACATCATCATCATTATTTTCTTTTATTAGTATAGTTAGATTAGATTATATGAAAATATAGAAATTTCCGTTATAACGTCATTTAATAAATTTATTGAATATTGAATAACATATAGTTTGGGTCGGGTCTATGGAAACTTGATTACCATTCTATGAAATTGTTCCTATAATAAATTTTGGATAGCTAAAACAGTCCAACTAGATAACCCGTCGTTTGGATGTTGCATCAAATAGGATACAGCTATAGAAAGAAGGCTCCGTGTATTAAGATATTCAAGAATACTGATTTAGTTGTCGTTTGTATGAAGATCTTCACTGTAATAGTTTATAATCGTTTACGTCCGAGTTCGGCCCGTTTTTAACTATATTTATAAAGATCAAGCATAACTTGTTAATTACATTAATAATATATATCCCAATAAATTTCGCGCACGGTCCCGTGGTTTGAATGAATATAGAAATTTACGAATTTGGTTTTTGAAATTTTCACATATGGTTCTTCGATTTAACAAGGGTTAATTTGGTCAATTAATTTAAACTCGATTCGATTCGAGGACCTGACTAGAGCGCATTTATTAAATGAGCTTCAACTTGAGACCGGACTCAATGTCGGTTGACCTTGACTAGAGATGAACAAATGGTAGCAGGTATTTTCAGTATTAATTCGGTACCCACTTCTTAAGGTTTCGGAATCACTGTACCAATTTTTTTTTTGTTTTTTGTACCAATACGGTATCAAGCATTTTTGACTTTTTGGCATCGGTATCACTACCCAACTTTACAATTTTCAGCTTTTTTATCTTTTTAAACTCGCTTATTTCGTAAGTCTTTACACACCGGTCGTCACAAAAGAGTCGTCCTATTAAGGTGCAATCGTCTTCACCTCCATTGCACTCACTCACTCGCACAACCATCCATCAGATCAACCACCTTACAGGTACGCTTTCACTCCGATTGATTTATATATATACACACACACGACATATATCTAATTCCGATAACCGTTAACTCATTCCTTGATCTACAATTTTACGATTCAGGTGTCCTCAAATACCTGCACTCGATCCAGTCGTCATTGAAGCTCGATACGCTCCAAAATGGTAATTAACATCATTAGATTTGAAATTACGTAATACTTCAATTGATCTACGGTTTTGCGATTTAACTTTTAGGGTTTCAGTGGTTAATTGTGTTTATTCGGATTGTAGGTTGTTCTAGCGGCATCGATTGTTAGTAAATCTGGCAAAGGTGAGTTGTTATTTTGATTGTGAGTTTAGATCTTGTAACATATTCTGTGTGATTGTGATTTGTGGTTATTTTCTGGATCTGAATATAAAATGTAGACCTAATGCCTAGAAGTTATGATAACATTTAAGATCTATATGAGAACATTAGAATCGAAAGAAGTAAAAGAACACGGAAGCTAAGATCAACACACAAACACAATTGCTTTATGCTTTCATAGTTTTATAACTCTATTAACAGGTTTTTTAAGGCTTGTTTTTTTCATAGTGATGGTTGTAAAAGTCGGAATAAATTGACGTTTAGTCGATGACTAGCTGCTACTCTACCCTGTCGATTAATTTTTTGGTAACCGTCGACATTAATCCCGCTAGTTGGTGCCCAAATTTCGGCGATTTTAGTTTTGAATGGGCTGAGGATGTGTTACAACCTGTCTACTTTAAAATTTTACATATAAAAAAGTGTGTGTGTGTGTAAAACTGAAAATTTCGTATAAAAATGTGTAATCTGATTGATTGCTAGTTGGTACCCCACTAATGATAGTTTTAGTAGATGATTAGATGTTGACTAATAGTTATATTTTTTTCACAGTCCTTGTTTCAAGGCAGTTTGTTGACATGTCTCGAATCAGAATCGAGGGGCTTCTTGCAGCATTTCCAAAGTTGGTTGGAAGTGGGAAACAGCACACCTATGTTGAGACCGAGAACGTTCGTTATGTGTACCAGCCAATCGATGTTTTGTATCTGCTACTTGTGACCAACAAGCAAAGCAATATTCTTGAAGATCTTGACACACTGAGGCTGCTTTCCAAAGTTGTATCCTTTTTTATGCATAACAAGTTTCTATGAATTGTATTAATGATTTAATTCTCTTGGTAATAAGTTTATATAGCGTTGACTACTTAACCATACATAGGTTCCTGAGTATTCTCCTTCACTGGATGAAGAAGGCATTTGCAAGAATGCTTTTGAGCTCATTTTTGCTTTTGATGAAGTTATTTCACTTGGTCACAAAGAAAATGTAACTGTAGCTCAAGTTAAGCAATACTGTGAGATGGAAAGTCATGAAGAGAGATTACACAAACTGGTGTTACAGAGCAAGATTCAAGAAACCAGGGATGTTATGAAGAAAAAAGTTACTGAGATTGAAAAAAGCAAGGCAAGTTGATTAGGTTTCAATTAGGCTTACCAAACGAACATGGACAGAGTTTTCTTGTTTGTATTCGTTCGTTAGCAGTATAAACGAACGGTTCATGAACGAACATAACTGAGCTAAAACTAGTTGAAAGTAATGTGAAAACGTGTCAGGCTTTAAATTTTATTAAAACTAGACTAAGTTGTCATGAACGAACATAAATGAATGAGCGTTAACAAACGTAAACTAGCGAAGTAGCGAACATAAATGAACGAAGGTGAACAGACAAAAATGAATGAACCAGACATGTATTCATGTTTACTCATTTAACTAAATAAACAAACTTCCCGCTGAACGGTTCTGAACTGTTCGCTGATTGTTCATTTTGTTTATAAGCCTGTTTTAACTGAAACCTAAATATTCTTCAATTGTCATATATGCTTTAACCTTTTATTTCTGCACAAATAAACGTTTTGTGCGATTTCTGCAGATTGAAAGGGGCAAATTGGACAAAGGTGGTTATTCATCTTTACAATCAATGGGTTCAGTTGGGAAAATGGATAGTGGATTTGGTAATGATTCTGGTATATCTAGTGGTGGTAATTTTGGAAGTGGTTCTGGATTTGGATTAACTTCTGATGTTGACTCTTTTTCAACCAAGTCTAAAGGTCAGTGCTTACTTTTAATTACCCTTTGGTAGGGCTGCAAACAAACCTAACCCAAACCTTGCTCATGTTCGTTCGTTCGTTAAGTATTTATCAGACAGTCGGTTCACGAACACGAAACTGAGTGGAACTTTTTGTTTGTGTTTGTTCACTAAGGAATTGATTTTTTTTTTCTGTTCGTATGTGTTTGTTCGTTAAGTTTCTAAATGGACACAAACAAGCCCATGCTAATTGGAAAAATAAAAAGTACCATTCTTAGACTCTAAGCATTACACAAAAATCACTCAAAATAAATATGAGGTTAAGTGCTTGACCTAATTATCTCAAAATTCTTGACATAATAATCTATAAAATAAAAAAAAAAATACCAAACACAAATAAACGAACGTGAACAAACGTAAACGAATAAACATTAGCAAACAGAAACAAACGTAGATAAACGAACACATTACAAAACGTTCACGAACACATTTAAACGAACGCAGCCTCTGTTCATGCTCATTCATTTAATTAAACGAACAAGTGTAAACGAACGGATATTAACAACGTAAACAGTTTGCTGTACGTTGTTTAATGAATTTTAGTAGGAGTATTTTAATATTATAAACAAAAACAATATATAACTATAGAACATACATAATAATAAAACAATAACTTATGTATGTAAATTCTAACAGGTCGACCGAGTGCAGCGGTTGGTGCACCAGCTAAAGGAATGGGAATGAAACTTGGTAAATCACAAAAGGCGAATCAGTTTTTGGAATCACTGAAAGCCGAAGGTGAACTTATTGTGGAAGATGTTAGACCGATTGCTAATTCTAGCCGTCCAGCTGCACCACCGCCCACTGACCCAATCACCTTAACTACTGAAGAAAAACTTAATGTGACACTTAAACGAGATGGTGGTGTCAGTAACTTTGATGTTCAAGGAACTTTGTCTCTCCAAGTACTTAACCAGGATGACGGATTCATTCAAGTTCAGGTTTGTTTCCGAACACCCCCCCCCCCCCCCCGCGGGTCCTCATTTGGACTTTTTTACTTTTTAATAGTTATATTTTCTCTAATAACTTGCGGTTCTGATGAATATTTTTTCTCGCCATTTCAATTTAAGTTTTATTAAAAACGAAGTTGTATACGAAGTAAAGCAGTTGTTTAGTATTATTGTAAACTGTACCTAGTACCGGTACCGTTATGAACCGAACCAATATTGATCAAACAACATCGGTACCAATGTTGGTATATCGGAACTGGTATCGGTATTTGTTTCTATGGTTTTTGGTTGAACACGTGTCGGTGTCCTTTTGGGATATCATGAGTTTATTTCTTTGTTACGCGAGACAAATTCTGTGTAATTAAACTGTTATAAATAAACATTTTTGTTTAATAATACACAATTTGAGTGATTGATGACTATCCTTGGTATCACTTTGATGTGTACAGATTGAGAGTGGGGATAATCCAGAAATCAAATTCAAAACACATCCAAACATCAACAAAGAATTGTTCTCCAATGAAAACATTTTGGGATCAAAAGATCCCAACCGTCCATTTCCTGCTGGCCAAGCTGGGGATGGTCTTGGTCTCTTAAAGTGGAGATTGCAAAGTAAAGACGAGTCAGATGTTCCTCTTACAAGTAAGAATCATCTCAAGTTCTCAAACCATTTATCCAAGACAAATTATACGTATATTATAATATTAATTAATTTATTTTAATTATATTAGTTAACTGCTGGCCTTCTGTTTCTGGAAATGAAACTTACGTTAGCATTGAGTATGAAGCTTCATCATTGTTTGATTTACAAAATGTTGTTATTTCTGTACCTCTTCCTGCTCTCAGAGAGGTGCCAAGTGTAAGGCAGATCGATGGTGAATGGAGGTGATTTTTTTTATTTTTTATGATGCACGTTTTGCTTTTTTAATCCATTTAAATTGATTTTATCCTCTTTTTAGGTGCTAAAAAAATTCATATTTTTCTTTTCCCACCTGCAGATATGATTCCAGAAATTCAGTGTTGGAGTGGTCTATACTTCTTATTGATGATTCAAACCGCAGGTTAGTTAAAAAATTTTTTTTTAAGGTTTTTCTGTGTCTTAACAGGTCAAATAGATCAAATATAAAAAAATTTACTGATATGTATTATCTTGACAAAGATTCTGCACAATAAGTTTTTGGGTGGAACCTACGTGAGCCGACCAACTTGTTTTGACCCTTTATCAAACCTTTGGTTATGTTGTGTTTGTTTACGTTCATTTCTGCTGTTAATAAATGAACACGAACACGCTCATTTTCTTTGACAAACTAACAAAAAAAACTCCTATGTTTAGTTGTTCGTGTTTGATCGTTTGTTCGATTAAAGTTAAACGAACGAGCACGTGCATTCCCTTTTATGTATTCATTTGGTTCGCTTTGACATGATATGTAGCGGGTCGATGGAGTTTGTTGTTCCACCAGCCGACACATCAGCCTTCTTCCCCATCTCTGTTCGGTTCTCTGCAACAAGTACTTTTAGCAACATGAAGGTATTTTATTATATATATATATTTATTTTGTATTTTATTTTTTGTTAAATAAAAGAAAAAAAGTAAAAAACAATATGATGAACATTAATTGCAGGTTGTGAGCATCATCCCACTTAGAAATGGGTCTGCTCCAAAGTTTTCTCAGAGGACACAATTGGTTACCGACAACTACCAAATTGTTTGATTAAAGTTTTTTATTTCTGTTATCGTGTTATTGTGTGCTATATAGTTTTCTCGACATCAACGGATTTAAATAGACATTTGTCTTATTTACCGAGATTTTAAATCAAATAAACATGTTTTAGTGTTTGGACTATGAAAATTGTTTTATCTATATGTTAATGTATGTGTTAGACGAGATCTTGAAACCAACTATTTTGATTTTAGGTTTTGGGATTTACATAATTTGTGTTGATTCTAGTTTTGACTTTTATAAGTTGGAGCTAGATTTATAGTTGTGTTTTCTTGTGATCCTGACTTGGGTTTTGAATTTGCATTTTTATTTGCAATTGCAACGGTTGTTAGACCACCTGCAATTAGAGGTTTAAAAAATAACCAGTTCTGGAACTTTAACCGGTATTGAAACCGCATATGAACCTAAACGAGTTGTTGGTTTTGTAATCGGGGCTGGGAATTCCATTGAAAACCGGTTTAAATCAATACTGGTTAGAAATTAATTTTGACTTTTGTTGACCCAAACTACAATGTAACGTGAGGGATGAGTCTGGATGACCATGGACCGGTGAACGGTCCATGGTCATACAAGGCTGGGCGTTTCATTGCGACGATGACTAGTTTTGGATGGTGTTGGAGGTGATGCTAGTTGATCATAATTTTCTATTTTTCCATATTATATGATGCTTCAACATAATTGTCATTTTAAGCGTCAAGTTGGCTGATAATTGCAACACACATAAATTCTCATTTAATCTTCAAAATTTTGACCATTTCATCCATTAAAAGAAAGGGCTCATCCACTTTGTAGTGGAACAATGAGAATAATCCATGATCGATAAAATGGAACAAAGTTGAATTGTCTCTTCTCTGTAGTTACATGAAATATGTGATTAAATTTTATGTATCTATTTTACTTTGCATGTCATCATAATTTCTTTTTTCTTTTTTGAAGTTTACACATTTGACTCGTTTTTTAAGAAAAATACAGTTGACATAAAACACATAGTTAAATTATCTTACACGATCTCAAAAATCTATTAAGGGTACAGAGACAATGAATGGCACAATATAACACAATGTCAAACTAAATATAACACAATGTTGATTAATATAACTCATTGTCAACAGTGGCGGATCCAGGAATTTTTTTTGGGTGGTTCACTACTTTTATATGTTTCAATTTCACCGAGTCGGGTATATAAAATTTCGGGTCGGTTTGAGGTTCGGGTCGGTTCGATGGTTCGGGAAAAGTTCATTACATAATCTTGTTTTCACCATCATTTTAGCAAGATCGCCTAAGCCACTCAAGTTGGCAAACCGCTTATCTTCTTTCACGTTAGTAATGTAGTGGCCAAGTTCATATACAAGCTTCTCCTTTTCATCAAAATCAAAATCACATGGATACATCTCGGCCAAGTTTATCAAGTTTACTTTACTAAAGGCACTAAAATTACAAGACGGGCTCAAAGAACTCATATTAGTAAGCAATTTAGTGGTTACCTCATTAAAGCGGCTTCCAAGCTCTTGAATTTGCATGTCGAGAACCGTGTTGAAATTATTAACCACATAATGATGACGATTGGTGATACCGGTCTTCTTTCTTTTAAATCTCGGGTCAACATTCTCTTCATATTCAAAATACCTACAAATCAACAATTTCAAACTAACAAATTTAAAACTAAGAAACTAACAAAAACTAACAAACTAACAAATTAAAACCAATAATCATTAAGGCTTTATTTGAAATAAATAAAAAAAATAAAGGTATTCACATAAGTTTATTTAGTGAAATAAATAAAAAATAAAGTTACAATTACAAATATCAAAACAAATTTTCACTCAGACAAATCGTCGAACAGGTGGAGGGCATCCCTGGATTCGGGAATCGTCATAACTCATAAGAATTAAGAAGGACTGGGTTGGATCAATATGAATCGGATAACTAGAATACAACACTCTCTTTCAAAAAGATTTTCACAAAGCAAACTACTTTCAATAATCATTTCGAATGGATTAAATAAAATGAATCATACAAGAAGCAAAAAAATACCTAACAGGAGGCGGACGGCGGTGTGCCACTGCCGGACTAGTGAGCAGAGCAAGCAAAAAAAGGTTTTTGTTGGAATTGATTTTTATGGGGGCAAGGATTGGTTCAGGGGTTTGAAACCAGTGACTGATTCAATCAGAGGCGGAGGCGGACGGCGGTGTGCCACTGCCGGAGTGGCTGAGCTGAGCCTGAGGGTGGAGCGGTGGACAGAGGACAGAGGCGGCTGCAGCTGCTGAGGACCATGAGGACACGGATTGGTTCAGGGGTTTGCCTGCTTTGCTTATCAGCTTATGTTATAAAAAACCCTAACAGGACTTAGGGTAACTTAGTAAAAAAAAAAAAACTGTTAAAAACGGGAATAGAACCTGCGACCTCCGGGTTACAAAACCCACAAACTACCATCCGGGCAAGCACTTTATATGTTTTTAAGATGGTTCCTGTATAATTTATAGGGTGGTTCCTTTATTATTTTCTATATATAAATACACTATAATTTCGAAACTCGGGTGGTTCCGCGGAACCACCCGTTACTACCGTAGATCCGCCCATGATTGTCAAGGAAAAAAAACACAGTAAACAAAAGAAACACAATGATAAATAAGACACAATGATCTGAATAAAAAATCTAAAATCTACAAGTTAGAAATCGAAAAACGAAAACCTAAAATTTAATATAGAGAGTTCAATGAAACGGTTTCAGTCTAGTTAATTTGGGTTCATATGTAGTCTAATTAATACTCTACCTACGATTTCTTAGTTTTAAAAATCTATGTATTGTGGTATTTCCTCAAACTTTTTTTAACTACTAACCAGTCAAGTTTTAATATGTTCATTACATTGAAATTTTTATGAACTTTAAAATTAAGTGACTTAAATGAAGTTTATCTCAAAATTAATTGCTAGTAATATTTCGCTTCAAGTAGAAGGTAAATTTTTAGAGGAAGTCAAGTTTATAAATGCCATTTAAATCATTTAGTTTTGAACAATTATGAAAAATATTGTTGTAATTAAACGATTTTAAAACTTAATTAATATTTTAAGATGTTTTCTCCTAAATAATAAATACGAATGCTTTTAAAAAGATAATATCAAAACTTGATTATTATTTATGATTTTTCCCAAACAAAACATACAAAAATAAAAGTGTTCCCAGGAAAATTTCCGTAAGTATAAGTAATATGTTTATAACCAAACTTTCAGCGTAAGTATAAGTAATATGTTTATAACCTATTATCGAATCGAGATCAACCACTTATCGGTAGGGGAGGCATTGGGTCAAACTCAGACCGGTCTGGACCAAATCAAACTGGGACCAAATCCAAGTTGGCTTGGATAATGGATATGAAACCATCAAGTAAACAATTTAATATTTCAAACTTTGTATAAAGTTTTGATTCACTAATTTGGTTGTTTCATGTGTGGGGGTTAAAATAGTGTTTGTCAAGAAGTTGAAGATTTGGACCAAAGTTGTAGATGTTGTGGTAGCTCATGGACCGGAACGTACTAAAGTTGTTTATTTACTAGTAAATATTTTTGTGTAACCTTTTTTAAAACGGCGACTCTCTTATATTTAAACTACCTATTTTCAAAATTCTACGTATTTTCTAAATTTAGAGAGCACGAGGCAATTAAGTATTTAATCTTAGTTTTATGTATTATAAATAATATTTGTGAATATATATTTAATATATTATCTAAATTAAATAAATAATAATCTCAGTTTTAACTCATGATGTACTCAAGCTCGGGCTCATTATTAAACGAGCCTATACGGCTTCTAAAATCTGTTCAATTCAAGCTTGTTATAAGTGAATCTAGGACTATTTATTTAACAACCCAAAAATAAATAAATAAAACCCAACCTAATTTGAACGACAGAAAGTTACAAACAACCTCTATTTTCCTACTATGCACCCCTTTGGCCCATAAAGAAACGAGAGCTAACTCTCACATAATGATTTCTGTCTAGGCCGTTAAGAATCCGCAACACCTTGAATTCGAATGTTTAACCGCCGAAGCCAAACCGAATGCAGTATCATATGAAAAACATCATACCTCTTTGGCGGATAATTAACCTCGAAATGTCGTCGAACTTGTTTACCACGTCTTTGCATCCTTAGATATTGTCTTGTAGATATTCCGGTTAATATGTTTTTAAGATTTGGGATATCTTCAACCGCGAGTATAACCGCAAAAGATTTCCAGTTTAGGACATCGCTAAAAGGGGCCACGTAGTGGTCCTTAATGAGCACGGGCACACAACCCGTGTAGAGTGCTTCAACCATTCGTGGGCTCGCCACTTCATACCCACTAGGGGAAATGCAATATTTACTTTGTCTCAACATACCCATGTATGAAACACCCTTTGGTAGGTACTTGTGAACTTGCACGTCGGGGTCCTTGTCTTGCCAGTGCTCCAAAAGTATTGGCCTGATAGGACCATGGACCCCACCAGCAAAGAAAGCTAGCACAGGTCGATTCCTTGGAGATGGCCCGTCTAGTATCCCATGGGTCGTCCCATCTGGGAGTAAGATTTCAGGGATTGACACGTCTTTTGAGGGATTAAACCCTTCAGAGGTATTTGCGTTGCATAAAGCTCGGATGGAGTTCTTGAAGAGGTACGGGACAGCTTTTGATAACTCGGGACCCTACATAACACCATTTGTTACCATTTAACGATGAATGTCAAATACAAATTAAGTAAATTAAGCACATAAAAGACTTTACTCACCCAATCATGGCACGCTACGGTGAAATGGTCAGCTCCAAGGCTTCGGTTCCAAAATGGGTACTTGGAGCCAACAAGATCAACATAATCTTTAATTGTTTGCTTCATGGGAAGCCAATGGTCGACATGAGGATCACGCTCGAATATAAAGTGTACCATCATCGTTGCACTCATCGGTAGGAAAAATACGTCAGCTTTTTCAGGGTCTCTTGTGCGAAACTTAGTAGTTTCCATATGGTATATAAAATTACCTTCCATTGAATATATGCTTTTACAAGGACCATCATGAAATATGGGGGGTTCTCCTTCTTCGTATACAAACACCTTGAATTGCTTCTCCATCTCTAAATAACTCCTTTAAAAGTCAAAACTAGAGTCAACTTTCGAGTTATGAAACATCACATAGTACAATCTTTTTATGCATAACGATCTATCAAAAGGTTTGTACCTATGAAACGAGGCAGCGTTCCAATACATTGGACCTTCCGGGACATAATCCGGATCGTGAGTTCTGTTACTAGATTCAGCTTCTTTGATTGCAGCTCGAACCCGTCCAAGACGGGCTTCAAGTTTATCCAAACTAGTGTACTTCTTGTTGATTCCTCCATCTATAGGAAATACATTCGCTTGATTCGCGGAAACATATATGTCCGGCCCACTTAAAGTCACATTCAAGTCGTCTTCCTTAGCAACAACCTGTCAAAACACTATAATAAGTTAACCATACTATGGTACAATAAGTCTTTCAATTTTCAACACTTGAATAATCAAGCCAAACGATCTTTCAAAGCATATTTTGTATTTATTAATTTTTAGGATGATAATAGCTTATTAGACATTATCAGAAATAGGAAGTCATATATCGTTTTGGCAAAACTTTACAATATTAATAGTGAAATTAAATTTGAAAAATTGAAGCAAGAGATTCCAATTTCCGATTAATAGAAAAAAGTTGACAACAAACTAACGCTGGCGTAGAAAGAATATTTTCGAGGCTGGTCCTAAAACATCCTTATCTCCAATTACTTCATCAAATTCAAAATAAAATAATAAAGCTCAACAATATAATTCTTCTTATATATAATATCCATGAATCTAAATTAATATTACCTACAATATAATGTAGTTTCACACAATATTATTATTGTATATATTATATTACAAATAAGGTTATCATTTAATCTGTTCGTGAAGATACAACCATGTTAATCGATTCGTGAACTCCGTGAGACGTCGGTCAAATGTAAAGACTTATCGACGGACCATCGAATGACACTCGACTAACCGACCACGGAAATAATATTCACCGTCCACCGATCAACATACATAAAGTTTCCTAATGGTGTAGTTGTGACAAAAGGCTAAATTAAATAAGTTATACCATAATAAACCATAATGAACAATATAAATACAAAATATACACTAGTTATATATGTCAAAATAATTAATTAAATATTAAAGAAACAGATTGAGTTTACACCATATAATTAACATATTATGATTAATTTTAATCAGTGAAAACTTAACCACAAAACTTTCATTATTGTCCGTTTCTCTTGTTAACCAAATCTAAAAAATAATAATAATTAAATCAAAATATTTCAAAAAAAAAAAAAACTTACAGGCAATTCAACATCCATTTCATCTTCCATAGCCAACGGCGGATAAGAAGAATTCAACACATAACCACCAGCTGACGGCACCTCCGCCACCTCACCACCACCGTCCACCGCCGTCGGCCGCCGCCCAGCCACCACTGCCACGTCATCTTTAACCACAGAAGATGAATAACTACTAACTGAGCTCCACACCCATGGATTATAATACTTTGACCGGTCAACCCAGTTTGACTTTTTGACTCCGATGATCACCGCCACCGCCATCAACGGCAGAATTAGCCATAGAAGCCTTGTTGATGTAGATCTTGAATTCCTCCATGAACCCATTAATAACAATAATAATATTATTATTACTCTCTCTATAGAAACTAAGCCAAGCTTAATATTACTATCATTTCATTTGATGTGTTATGTTATTAATAATATCATGAGACTTATGGAATATGATACCTTGCCAAAAAGTTATAACAGGCTTGGTTCTCTCTCTAGAATTGCATGGTTTCTCTCTCTAGAAGAAGTTTAACAATTGGTGAAAGATGGTTGCGCCACCACGCCAAGCGTCTTGTTATTTTGATCTCTGTTTTCGTGTTCATGCAGAATATAACAAATTAATATTTTACTAATACTTTAATGTTTGTAACATGTATTTACGATTTTGCCACTTTATGCTTTAACCGATGATCTCATAAATTTCTTGGTCTTTAGTATCAGCTGTTGGTCCACGCTCTTGGATAAAGGGTGTAAATCACGCGCTTTGTATAACGTTGGGTTGTGGACATGTGTAGAGTGTTTCGTATATAATGTGCAGTTGTACTTACATAATAATAATATCATATTTTTAAACAACTAGTTTATTCGGGTTTTTTTGGTTGACCCGAAACCTAGAAATCAGGCTAAAATTTCTTGGTCTTTAGTAACTGGAATTACTTCGGTTCAGGTTAGCCTTTTTATCGGGTTCCGAGTTTTTTGTGTCGGATAGTTTAGGTTTGGGTTTTCTCAAGTCGGATTTTGGATTCCGGTTAAACGTAACAACTCTACTTATGTTGATTTATGTTTTACTTAGAAATATTTGGTAAAAGATAGTAGATGTGCCATAAAAACTATAAAATATATAGAAAGTTAACTCAAACTTGGACTAAAGTTTTAATTAAGTTGGCTTTTATAACCGACCGTTACATGTGTTACATATTTGATGCTTGTTCACGTGTGTTTGAATATCATGTGTTGTGTATGGTTCACGAATGTATTTATTTTCTAGTGGATATGTTTTTAGTTATTGATAGTTTATATTAATGAAGCATTATTTTAATTTAAGGTTTTAAAAACAATTTGTTATTTTTGTTTTCATATGAATATCGAACATGAGGAAGAAGTCTCTCTCACACATGTGAAGTATGTGTCACGAACTAGTAGTCGTTCGTCATTACTCATTAGACTTGTATTAAAACGCAAAATCACAACCATAAGCAATTTTATTTTCTAATTTCTTATTGTTTAGTTATATGTTTAAATAGACAAGTATTAATTTTGTTGTTTGCATTTTATAAAAATAAGATTAATTTGAATCCAATTATACATAAATAAAAAACACAATATATTTTTTCTTTTCCTTATCCCTCCAATTCAAATTTTGTGTCATATAAACTGTTCATGTAATTAAGTACATAACAACAGGGTATCTACATTCTACCTTCTGCATGGACGATACCTACTTTCTACTGGACGACCTAATAAAAATGTAATCGACAATTATTTAGTCTATAGTTTAACATAAGGTTTCAAAACAGTGATCGTTGTATTATTACATTCATGTCAAAAATATATATTGATAAACTAGTTATTTCCAAATTTCATGTTACCTTGAGGCATATATAGGTGGAATAATTTTTTAATACATGAGTTATGTACTTATGTTATTGAAATTCAATTTACCCATGTTGACCCGTATAAGATCACACTAAAAATCAAACTTATGCTCGATGTAATGTTATGGTGTATTAACCTTTTTTTGTCTTTATAAAAAACAAACAAATGTTCAACTTTTAATATGGACTAGCCATTCATTTTCGTTCATGTGGTTAGGTCTTTCATCACTTTTATCGATTTTTTTTTTCAATTTACGTGTTACTCTTTAACTTGTTTAAAAACTAAAACTTAAAACTTTTATTTAGTTTTATCAAAATGTAATAAAATAAAAATTTATAAGATTAGTTTTATCAAAATGTAATAAAATAAAAATTTATAAGATTAAGTTGGATATTTCGATAGAGGATTTTACAGTTAATATATATAATAATACACTCAAATTTAAATTTAAGTGATTTAGTTATTGTTAAAGATAAAATAATTTATAACAGGAAATCATTACCGTGTCTTCACTCTTCAAATAATGGGTACGTTTATTTAATATTTTGCTAGTCACTGTCATATAATTGATAACCCGTTATCTTGTAATTAACCCTGAGTCTTGCCTATTTTATCTATTTAACTTTTGAAGCTTTAAAAAAACCCAAAAGGGTAGTTTAGACAATTTCGATGGAGAGTCCATGAGTTGCCACCGCTGACCGCAGCGTCACGGTCACACCTCTGTTCCTTATTTATATTTACTATAAATAAATGGTAAATGGTAGCCTTAGAAAATATAGGAAGGTGTAAATATGGGAATTCATGAAGTGCATTAACCTCAGCAGTCAAATGAGAGCTTTTATTACACATGGACGTATAACGGCTTCATCTGCTTTTTATTAAATTAAAGATTTTCGGGATATTGACTTATAATGCTTTCTAGTTTCTAACTTTAATCGATAGTCGGTTTACAAGTTACTTTAGTTTTGCTTGTGTAAAAACTTGGAAAACTAGCGATATCAATGTGTTTGATAAATCTTACCTCTTCAAATGGCGAGACATGAGAGTTAAGTTCTCATAATTGTATAATTCACACTCAAATAACTTTCATAAACTTTATTATCCTATAAAGAAAATATACTTTAAACTCCAAATGGAGATGTATAACAGTAAAACATCACAGTTTCTTAAAGAGTTGTAATAGAGTTTGTGACATGCAAATGATACGTTCAAACACGTTCACACGGTGAATATATATGTCCAAGTACGTATTTGACACAACTACACATTTACGTGAGTAAAATACTAAAATACATGTATTAATTCTATTACTCTATAGATGGAGTGAAATTGTAACATGAAGACATGACTCGATTATTAAATAGGTCAATCGGACATGACTTGTATAATAAATGGGTCAATCATATATGTGCCGCTTAATAAGTTGATTTTTATCTATTAACTTGTTTGCAAGTTCTTAGAAAAGTTAATTTCTAGAATTTAGAGATAAAAAAGTGATAAAAGTTAAAGTTAAGTATACATGTCCGCTAAGGGTTGAAAAACTCAACAAGTTAACCCTAAACAATAAACTCCCTACCTCTTTCACGTTGTTATTCTCATTTTATTTATTTATTTATTTATTTATTTATTTCTATCAACACCCCCATCTTTTTTAATCATGTCCATGTCCGTAAACGTATATTATAACAATAATAAAATAGTAATAAGAATGATAATATGTTTAATAATCATAAATATTAATAAACATGTTATTTATTAACTAGTATTTAAACCCGCCGCGTTGCGGCGGCGGGCCCGTAAAACCGATAACACAATCTTATCACTTATTTGCTTTGAGCACGCATCTCATATGATGTCAATGAATTCAACCCTGAACCATAAAAATTATGTAATCCTTAATACTTAAGATTATATATAGTCATTTCTTTGCTTTGAGCACTCACAAAACATCAACTAATTCAGGCAAGAGTAGCATGCTTCACCTTGCAAAGTATTCTGCAAAACTCAAAAGGAACATATATAGTCATTTCTTTTTCAATAAATAATTAATAAATTACTATATATATTGAAAATTCATACGCAACCAATTGTTCTATTAATAACCTATGTTATGATTATAAGAATTGGTCAATCTAAAGGCAATAATCCATCTCTCTAAACAATTATTTGTAACTAATGAAGGCCAGGTTTTAATCTAATAATAAATTTTGTAATAACATACATAGTCAGATGCATACCAGAATCGTCTTCTTATTGATCTTTATAATTCGCTTCATCAGTAGCCATTATGTACTTCTTGATTCAAGCTTTCATATAGATCATATCCATGTTTCATCGCCTATAGTTGCCTATAGTTAAAGAGCGATATATTCTATTGAACCCAACAGATTAGCACGTTTAAGCCAATTGGTTCACACGTTTAACCCAATTACGCATTGAAGACATCAACATATGAACCCACAAAAGCTCAACCAACATCATCGCCTATAAAGATCGGGAAACAATCACACCTTTGACATTTACCCCATTTAGCTGGTGGTTATACCAACCTGTTTTATGATCCAACAATTAGTCAATTACCATGTAAAATTAGCTAATAACAAAATAATATGATTAATTGGCACGCAGCATTGGAAATGAAAACATCCAATAACAACATAACTATTAAATTTCCCAATAGAAAAAACATAAAAGCACTTAAAACGAACCTGCCAACTTAACGCTTTCGTAACAATACAATCAGTATGAGTATGTGCGCTGCACGTTTCAGCACCATGTATACGTTATCATGAAATCGGTCATTGATTAGCATAGCAAATAAGACTGTCCAAAAAATTATTAAAGCAAATAAATAGGATTTGAATTCATTAGCAATGCAAAAAAACATCGAGTGAAGATCCAAACACCTCTCAGATGAATCTACGTTCACCATCATTGAGATAAAAGCTAAAACATCGTGAAAAGCCAAAACATAGCAAATAAAACTGGGGCTCGGATGAGCCAAGGCCCGTAATCATAGACTTAGCATCCAAAAAAGATATGATTTATATTCATTTGTAACGAAAACCATCGAGTCTAGATCCGAGCACCTCTCAGATAACCAACCATATGTTCACCATCACCTCTTAGATAGCCATATGCCAACCATCAGCACACACAATCGGCCAACACCACTTCATGGGCGCCTATATTTCCAAATCGGAACCGACAATGATAACAATTTCCCACCACAACAGATAACGGCCACCATCGCCGTCATTTGACAACAAATTTGAAAGCAACAACCCATTAAACCGAAAGCCTAATTAGGGAAATACATCAATCCATAAGCTGTTGTACCATAATCAGCAACACATGTACATGCAGAAAGTATAACCCAAAGCCAATTGCAGAGGCTCAGATATGCAACTGGGTAATCAAAATGGCTGCAAAATCACAGTTGCATAGTCCATGACCATGCCATCCAGATCTTGCCTCGCCACGACGGAGCAAGCAGCCATCGGCCAAACAAATGGCAACACCACATCACCGCCACCAACAGTCCAGAAACTGAACCCGGCAACAGTGGTGACGACAATGAAAGAAGAAGATGTACAACGTTTCCTAAAAGGCAGAGAATGAAATCAGGATCATCAAATTGATGAAGAAAGGGCACGTGTCTCCTGATGTGAAGGCGGCAGTGAAGCAGGGCTTTGCCACGTTTAGTCAGCAAGGTCAAATTCTGAATTAAAACGTGGATTGTAAACTTTGGAAGCTATGTATGTAAGAAACTTAATGCAACCAAATTCTTGTACGTATTCATTCAATAAAGAGAGGTACATTTGATTTGTAAGGCACAACAAATGATGCATGATGTACAAACCCTGATGCACTAAATCCTTTGAAATTGTAATATTATAAATTAACAATATTATATAAAACCAATTATTTTTTTATACTAATAATTTAATTAGTTGAAAACTATTTTAAAATGACCTTTAACGTATAATAGTTTTTTTTTCTTAGATGTTGATGTGGATATTCTGGTAACTTCAAAATTGGAATCGAAATAGATCCACCATATGAGTCATGGTGATATGTTCCTGATTGCATGCCACCTCTCAAGTTATGTCATAACGATTTGGGTTTCCCAAAGATTTTATTAAAAGGCCAGAAAGTTTGGCACTTTGCTAAAAATATACATCTATGGATTTTTTATTTTAGTTTAGTTTTTTTAATAAACTCCATAAAAAGAATTAAACATTTAGGTTGATACACCTTTAAAGTCCACATGAAAACCATTTGGGTGCAAGTCGAAATTGTTATCGACTATTAAATGTATATTATGTCCTTTCTTTAAACTAAAAACAATGGCTGATGATAGTTAATTAATGGCTAATTTAAGATCATTAATTTGCTCATCTATTACTATTATTTTTTCTTTAAGCAAAGTTTTTTGAGTCTATCTATAACGGATTTGAACCATCTCTAATTATCTGACACTTCATATTCGACTTGCAAAATCCCCGTAGACGGAAACCCCAACAGCTGAGGCTTGTATTAACGAACTCTTCAATTCTAGGAGAAGCAATCACGCTAACACTAAGCCAGAAGATTCGTATATCTATTGCTATTATATAAAAATAAATCATCTTATGTCTCTATAAATTATATTTAAAAGACTTAACTATTTAATTTTTATAGGCTAACATTACTTATAAGGTAAACTGAATTTTAATGTTTCAAACTATAATCTATCGATCGATGATAAATCATACTGTTAATACAACTAACGACTCTCATAGCTTTCACATTCATTACCAACGGCAGTCAAAATGAAAAAGTAATTATGTTAGCCTATAATGAACAACTGAGTGATTTTCATCGTAAGTTGTTTTGAAATTACATGAAAGTTAATGGCAGTCAGAATTACTTTTTCGTCAATGCGACGAAATTGCTAAACACAAACAAAGTGAAGGTTAATACTATCATTGTTCATTGTTCATTGTTCACATGGGCCGTTTGAAATGTTAGTTAAACTAGTTATAGTTTGAATTACTAAAAGTTGAGATCAATTTAATTTAAACTATTTCATTATTAAGATGCAATGCCCACTACAAAAAAATTGGTTTAAGGCAACTTTTATTTCACAAAAAAAGCTACATTAGGTGAAGTTGCATTAGACCTAATGTAACTTTTTTGTTAAATAACGCAACCATTTCTTTCAACTGCAACTCTTTAAAAGTGTTGCATTTAAAAGAAACAGTTGCGTTATCTAACAAAAAGGTTGCACTAGACCTAATGCAACTTCAACTAATGCAGCTTTTTTTATGAAATAAAGGTTGCCTTAGGTCAAATTTTTTTTAGTGGCTAGACCAAACCGTGGTGAAAAGCAAAGCCCCAAACTGCGTGTTCCACACTACGTCATAGTGTTTTTTTTTGTTATCAACGTTAATTTCAACAACATAATACTTTCTTTTCGAGAATATTAATGTTGAGTTAAAGGTTGCTGACTATTTTCTTAGTTGACTTGTAATCTTTTATTACTCCTCGGCTCTTCACCACTCGGTTTACCTCCCAAAGTCCCAATAACTAATCAAAACTTATTTGATTATTGATTATTAAGTAAGTTGAAAAAGATGTAACTTAAAAGTAGAATATAGAGTTCGAGTTGTCATTCAAATAAAAGTTCTTGATTATAGATTCAACCATGTTTAGTATAAAATCTGGTAAATTAATATCGGTCCAATCTATATTTTATATCAAAACTTAGAACTATAAATACATTACAACGTTTAATCACACCACGTTTTTTCGCTACTTCACATATATGTACCAATTATGCACAATTATAAACATTATTTCATACAAACCCGAAGAGACCTATTTTTAATCCATAAACCACAAACCTATCGACTCAATCAAACTTAGAAAACAAGTATTTTCAAGAAATCTAAATAGAAAAAACTTAAGATGTTTAACTTCTTCCATATGTGTTGGGCTAACCAAATTTTGAGAATAACCTGACCACATAAATCCACAAAGTATAAAGTTCAACAAGTATTTGGTTTTCAAAACCAAATCACAAAACTAGAGCGACTGATGAGTGTTGTACTGGTTGATTATAATCAAAAGAAATAAAAGCGATCCACAGACACCCAACACGTCTTAGACTTAGAGTATAAACGAGCTAAGTTGCTCGTGAGCTACTCGATATTAGGTCATTGAAAGCTTGAATCGAGCCAAACTCAAGCCTAAAAGTAAGCTTATTTAATAAACGAGCACATGCCCGCGAGCTTCACATATCAAACTCGACGTTTATATAATCTTTTTGTTTAATACAGTAAATATATATTTGTTCAATAACTATTTCTATAAATGAAATTATAATAAAAAAATAACTAAATAGTATTTATTATGTTGATTGTTGAATACAAAACTTATAATTTAGATACTCATATAAAATAGTTAAAAATATCAAAAAGATTAATTAATAAACAATAAGCAAGTCAAACCCAATCCAAACCGAAGTTTAAAAAGTGCTTACGAGCCAAGCTCTACACGTTTACAAACACTTCGGAAAACAAGAAATATTGAAACAAAATAAGTTGAAAGTCTTTTAGCCTATCCAATTTTGGGGCAAACTAATAACGGGCCGGATGGGCCCAAAAGATCCGATCCAAACTAAACGGGTAATACTTTCGGGTCACCCAAATCCTCATAACAGAAAGCTTTTACAGTTACACTTCACACTGCTTGAGTTCTGTCGTCAATATTCATCATCTTTTGATAATTATTAAGGTACCATCACATCTGCTACTAGTAATTGTGTATTCTATATTTTATAAATGTAAACATAATATTGCATAATGTAATTGTTTGAATATCTTATTTAATTCTTCAATTTGTAATTTAGGGTTTCGTTTGTAAAAAAATCCCCAAATTGAGTTTCCTAATAGTTGTTAGGGTTGCATTCTCAACATATACTTTTTAAACAGCTGTTGGGTTGGGTATCGGACACGATTTTACAACCGAGTATGGAACTGGGATTACCAATGCCCGACTCGAACCCGGCCCATTGTCATCCCTACTCCATTTTGATTTTAATAACAAAACCTAACTTTTTCTTGAATCGATTTCTCAGGAAAATAAATTTGTTCTTCAATGACAGTCTGTGCAAGTGTTACCTCCATAGATCTTATCAAATTCAACTCGAATCACATAACAAAATTTTCAAGTATATCTTCAAGATCATCATCGTCATCGTTACCATTTAAGTTTTCAAGAATTAAAGCTGTACAAGACACTGACGGAGGACGTAGGCGATTAATAGACATCATCCGGCTTGTTCCCGAAATTTCTAGAAACTACTTCAAAAGCCCGTCTAGAAGGACGCTATTTGGAGGCATATCGCTTCTTGGCGGGTGGGTTTTATGTCGCGCAGACAATATCATTGTCGTTTGGGGCTTTAGGTGTGAACGATGTTATTGCTGCGGTTGTTTGTGTTCTTCTGACTGAGTACGTGACACGGTTTTATTATAGCAGGCCTAAGGTTACATTCCCCATTGCTCTGCTTAATAATTTCAAGATGGGGTTCACTTATGGGCTTTTTATTGATGCATTTAAGCTTGCAAGTTGATTGTTCAGATGATTTGTATGTATACATATATTATTTGAACAAATTTATTTTTGTACACTTTACAGGTGGATTATAATTTTGATGTCCTGTAATTAGTAAACGAGCTCGGGCCAACCCGTGTCATCTAACTTAAAACTTTAATTTTTTTGTTGTAATTTTTTTTCTTGCATTAATGTTATGTGAATATGCCAAAATTTGTATTAGATGTATTTATCTGGAGTGGGATGTAAGTAGAACACAATAGAGGTGCATATACTGGTTAATCGGTTTTTGAAATATCGTTTACTAATCGTAACTGGTTATTGCCAATAACGGGTTATGGTTCCTCACTGGTTTTTGAGTGGAATAACACTAACTTTTGTAACTGGTTTGGTTTGGTTAATAACCGATTAACCTTATTAACACTTCGGTTTCTACTATACTGGTTAATAACCAGTTTCGGTTTTGGGTCAGGTTCAATTAGATGTTTAGGATTTGCACCTCTTCCGTACATTTTTATCAACAAATATCCACCTTTGCAAATCACATCCTGGGTTTAATTATAAAATTAGAACAAAAATTACATTATATAACATTTCCAACAAATAGTTTCTTCTGTTAAATTCAAATAAAATAATTACATTGGATACATTTTGGGTATTATTCATTCAGTTAGTACAAGATGAACTCTTTTAACTGAAATAGTTGTTGTAAAACATGACAGTTTAGTGCTTATTATCACCAAGCTTCATCAACGCATTAAAAGCTGGAATCCTTCGTTATCACTTTCGATCTCATAATCGTATCCAAGATTGTTGGCAAGACCGCGAAACTCAATCAGATCGTTCGATGGAACTTGAATCCCGACCAGTACATTAGCACCCGATTCTCCCTTTAAAGATAAAAACCATACATGAAATTAAATCTTGAATAACAAACTGTTTTCAAAAACATTGTTTAAAACTACTAACATGTGAACGATAATGAAACATGCTAATATTCCATCGAGGGCTAATAACATCTAAGAACTTCGACAATGCCATGAGGGCTAATAACATCTAAGAACTTCGACAATGCCATGGGTTTCTCGGGAAAGATAAATCGACAAAGAAGTTCGTTTTCAACGTGTGATTGACCACCCATCTGGTCACTCAAAATGATTCAGTAAGGAGTACAAAAAAAAGTCTGTATAGACATGAATGGAAAAACGTTAATTACCAGATGGCGTAAATGATCTTTGACCATGTCGTTATTTGTAAATTCGATAGTGTCTAGTTGAAATGAATTCATCCTCTCCTTCATGGCTTCTAGTTCAGTCTTGATATGAACACCAACACTGTAAGACAAAAATTCAATAATACTACTAATAATAAAATTAGCTACTACTAAACCTTTAGTCGAAAATGACCGCTTTGTTGGTTACTTAAACCGTTGTTGCAACCCACTATTGCGACCGAAATACTTTGTGATCATATTTGGTGACACATTTAACGAGTGGGTGATAAGAGGACCAAGTTTGTGACATGTCTTACCTGTACAAAACTAGAGCTCTGTTTTTGTTAGAATCGAATCTATACTTGAACTCGGTGATACTTATTGGTCCAACCTATAAAAGAAAGTTATTGTTGTTGGTCATCTTATTAAAATAGGATCTTGCATACAACAATATAGTTGGATCATGCTTGGTTAATATAACGGTCCAACCATATTTTTGTATGCAACATCATATCGGTATAGTTACTAGCAACATGGAACTTGTGTATAATAATACGGTTATGCAAACTTACAAGATTGCAGAACTGTTTGATGCTTCCAGGCTCCTCAGGCATGAAAGTAGCTAGCACGGCCTCTTGCCGCCTACCAACGTTTGCAAGCTCACTTACCACTCTTAATCTATCAAAGTTCATGTTAGCTCCACTGGTTATGACTACGACGTTCTCGTCCTTAAGGTTATAGAACCTGCAGTATGCTTCGGCGCCAGCAAGAGCAAGAGCACCTGCTGGTTCTAAAATGCTCCTTTTCTCCTCAAACATGTCCTTAAGAGACAAAAAAAAAGATATTATTAACAGTTAGTCACTTACTAAAATTAAGAATATGACATTCCAAGAAAAATAAGGAGATTGAGTTAGTTACTTTAATGGACGCGCAAATGGCATCGCGATTGACAAGAACTACACCATCGATTAGTTCCCTGCATAAGCGATAAGTTTCGACACCAACCTCCTTCACAGCAACACCATCTGCAAAGCCTCCTACTTGATCAAGCATAACTCGTTGGCCAAGATGCAACGACAAAGCCATTGCATTCGCATCAGCAGGTTCTACTCCGATGATTCTTACCTGTGAACGCACATTTTGGTAAGGTAACTAGCACTCAAAGAGGTTTATAACATAACACATAAACATAAAACATACCTCTGGAGAAATCCTCTTGACATAGGCTGCAATACCAGCTATTAAGCCGCCACCACCAACAGGCACAAATATGGCATGAATTGGACCTTGCGATTGGCGCAAAATCTCCATCCCGATAGTTCCTTGACCCGATATTACATCTGGATGATCGAAAGGGGGAATGAAAGTACGATTCTCCTTTACACCCCTTTTCTTGGCATATACTTGTGCTTCATCGTACGAATCTCCCTCAAGAACAACGGTTGCACCCAATCTCTTAACCGACTCCCACTAAACACATCATTATGAAAAAAAAATGATCACGCAAGGGCGGATAACAAGTGCAAAAAATAAAATAAGGTTAAGGATTCAATCCTGTAAAGTGTAACATTTAGCCGTTAAAAAAAGAGGACGGATAACAAGTGCAAATGACATTTCAGTGGCATATAGAATGCTAAACAAAATTAATCTACCTTGATACGAGGCGTAGTAACCGGCATAACAATCACTGCATCACATCCTAATGTCTTAGCTGCTAATGCTACCCCTTGAGCATGATTTCCAGCAGAAGAGCATATGACACCTTGTGCAAGTTGTTCCTCTGTGAGCTTTGCCATCATGTTATATGCACCGCGAAGTTTGAAAGAGAAAACCTATAGCGTCCTCGAGTAAGATATTTATATTGTATATTTCCGATCAATATATAAACATTGTACATTATGAATCAGGACTGCGGTTTGAATTCCTTCTTTCACATATAGTCAAAAGATAAAATCTTGATCAAGCATTTGCAAGTAAGATATGAATTTAGAACTAGGTACCAACAATAAACCTAATAAATAAATTATTAAAAATGCCCATAATAAACACTCGTATAACTTTTGATAAAAATATTTAAAAAGACGTATAACTACAAATAAAAAATAGCATCTCCAATGTTAAAAACATCATTAACGTACCATAAATGTGTCACTGACTCACCGTTGCAAACAAATCAAATTTCATAATTTCACATAATCGATCACTACCTTTAATTACTGCCTTTCATACTATTGTTTACCATCAAAAATTTTTTGTAATAAAGTATTTTTTTATTTTGTATTAGTTAAAATAATAGAATATATTTAAAATGTATATTTTAAACTTAGAAAATATTCTGAAATCACAAATTAAAAACTACATAACCTTAAAATAAAAATAAAAATGTACATAATTAATAATATAAAGAAAAGTTACAAATAACAAATATCTTTATCTTAAATATATATAAATAATACATTTAAAAGCTCTCTGGTTAATTACCACAATCTCTCAAGTAATTAGGTTGTTTTATTTGTAAATGAATGTTTCTTATGCATTTAACACGAATTCACGGGTATGAATCTTACCAAACTCGGATTGCCCTTAAACAGATTATAACATCTCATTAAATTAAAAATTAATCTCTCAAAATATTTGATATGAACATCAAATAAAATAGAAATATACTATAGACTAATTTCCTATTTTTTTAAAGATATTATTTATAATTAAGAAATAATTTTATAGTAAAACAAATAAGCTAATTATGGGTCTCACCAAATCCATATAGTTTTTTAAACCGGGTTATAACATCATATTTATTTGTAAACCGTTTTTATCATCAAAGTCTAAGTTATTAACTTCCTTACAATAAATAGAATTAAAACACAAAAAATATACAAATATTATAAGTGAATAATGTAAAATAAATTCATAATACGAGGGATAAAAGTTAGTAGAGTGATAAAATTAACATAATAATATAAACAATATTAATAATTATAAAATAATAGTAATCAACAACACCGCCTCTCTACTTCAACAACTGTTAATCTCATGTTTCTCTAATAAAATTTGTGTTCCGATTGAGAATCGTCGGTGCTCAACCAAGTAACCGTGACTTTCTTTGTCGTCGTTTCCAGCAGCCTTTCTGTTGGACTTAATTCCCGTCATCGAGTCAATGAGGTGGGTTGGGCTGAACCATCGAGCCTATGATGGATTGCTGTCTTGTTTATCTAAAGAATCATTGCCTTCATCTTGTTTGTTTCTAGAATTTAAAAGGAATTTATGTCTAACTCATTAATCAGTTTGGTTAAATTCTAAGGTTTTTAGACCATCTGTAAGAGAGGACGGGGCACCCATATAAGTAGCGTGTATGGCTGTCAAACCACATGGCAACACCACCTCATCTCATGTGGGTAAGGTGCATGACTTTATTTCATGGCAAAGGTTTGCTACACAACATTGATTCATTATTGATCATTGAAGAATTAAAATGAATTAATAAAGTTCTAGGGTATTTGTGGGTAGATGTTGCCTATAAATTTGTGGTTTGTAGGTAATAAAGGGTGAAAATGATGTGACAGTTCATGATTGACCAACCCATGGGTAATACCCATGAGTGCCCCTTCCACTCTAATGATGTGAAAGAGTTTGGAATAAAAACTCTTCTTCTCTCTCCTACTCACCCACTAACCCCATTTAAACTCTCGTTCTCTCTCTTTTCTCCTTTCTTTTTTCTTATACACTACTTCTCATCTCTCTTTCATATGACCACTCTCTTTCTCCTCCAACTAAGATAGTGGACAATCTCTCATTAGAGATGCCCTAAGGGGGGAGGGGGTGGTTCAATTCTCCTCACACATCACACCCAATGGTAGTGTGTCACATCACCAACCCCAAATCCATCACATTTGATGGAATTTGGTATGGGTGGTGGTGTGGTGTGGTGTTGTGCGATAGGAATCCACCAAGTCCAAACCCTCAACGTTCATATTTTCTTGGAAACCACCCCCTCACAGCGTGATAGCCATCACACAAACACCCCCCATCAAGCTTGATGAGGCACCGGCGACAGTGTGCGTGAGGCCATCACGCGTGATGGAGGCCAGTCACGCTCCAACCCGGGTCCCCTAATAGCATATGAAAAGTATCAAGCATAAACAATTAAGTTGTTAAAACTTGAGTGAAAGAGAATGCCTAAAATAATAAAACAAAAAAAATAAGTAAAGTTTTCACGTGGGTCATGATAGTTACACTAAAAATAGAGAGTTCAGCTACTAAGGCTAAGGTGTATACAATGATGGGGGTTGCCCACTGGTCCTAGGTGGCAACCATGTGGCAGCCACCCCTCACTGGTCTCACTTGGAAACCCCCCTCCCCCTACCGGTCACGCGTTGCGCTTATAGTTAATCTAACTGATAATATACATATATATTGTTTAAACATAATATATCGTTATATACAATAAATTAAGTTAATTATGATTTTGTCTCTCTGGTTTACCTCAAGTTCTTGGAATAATTCAGTTTTTGTTTTCCTGTTACATTCATTCATACGATCTTGTTTTATTATTTTGTCATTTCAGTCCAAAATAATAAAAACATGTCATGGTGTTAACGAGTTAGTATAGAATGAAATAATAATAATAATAATAATAGTAACTTGTATATATAAAATACATAGTACTGTATAATTTAGTAGTTAATTGATTGATTTAGTTAAGTGGTTATATATTTGAATACTTCAACCAGTAAAATGATTCTACTAATTTTGCTTACCGGTTGAACATCTTCCCTCTTCAACCATACATCTACGCCCAACCTCTCCAATAGCTTCTTCGCGCGTTGTAGCGGGGACTCTATCGCCACGTCATAAACCTTCGACGTCAATATGCCTGTCAAGTACTCCATTGCACCAACCGATGACTCTGATACCAAACCGTCTGGCACCGCTCCTACCTTGCCTTGTTCATATTGCAACGAATCCGGAGAAAACTTTAGCAATGTCTGAGGCGGAGCAGTGACAACACTGCCATTGGTTTTAGTAGAGACCGCTTGTGCAGCCAGTCTGGACATGGCGGCCACCGAGAATGAAACCGCCATCATTGTGTTACCAGTGATGTTTTTGTGGTGGAGAGGTGGTGGAATTAGGTTGCTGGGACATGAGGCTACTGCCATTGGACTTGGTTGATTATGTTTAAGGTGATGAACTTGAAGCATTCAAGGCTATCTTGTTTCTTTTATACGTAGTAAGAGTGTGTTTGGATTATTTTCTAATAATCCATGAATCATGTGTCATTAAAAAAGGAGATGATGACGATTATCACTTACTTTGTTCTAAGTTATAACACTAAACTTTACGACTCATTTCACATGGCTTTTGAAAATAAAATAAAACTATCACATTAGAAAAAACAAACGAGTCTCACCTACTGACACACATGTTAGAAATCCCTAAGTGAAATTTACTATTAATAAAGAAGACCATCGTTTGTACTTGCAAGACTCGAAGCCAGCATAAACCAACGTAAGACATAGTCACAATCCCATAACAACCACCTAGTCAGAAGTTAATTTATGTTGAATGTGAAAAATGTCTTTTATATACTAAACATAAAACTTTATCAAAAAGCAAGTTTGTGACACTAACTTTCTACTTTACTCTATATAGATAATGATTCGTCGGTAATATATTCTCCAAAGACCCAAGACAAGCTAGTGGTTTTAAAAACTAATTAAAGACACATAAAATTATTTGTATGAATTTAAAATCGTTCAAAAAGTTATAAACAAGTAAATTTTATCCCTATTATAATGGTAATTTGTCAATTAATGTTTTCATAATTTCATTCGATCAATTATATACGTGTGTGTGTGTGTTATACATGTTAAAGACCAGAGCTTGTATGATCGATAAAAATAAAAACTATGTGGTTTTTATGTGTAAAATGTTATTAATGTACTTTTACAAGAAAAAAGTTAATAACATTCATTTTTATGCATAAAAGAGATTTTTACGAGAAAAACATAAATTATGTTGGTTTTTTATGTGGCTATGAGAATTAATAAGAATACATAAGTTTTACAATTTATGTTTTCCCCCAGTTAATATTTGTAACAACTCTTTTTCTGTCTAAGTTTTTGGAAGTAATTAAACTGTTTGACATCAAATTTCAATATAATATACTTAATTAGATCATTATGTTTACCAATAATATGGTTACATACATGTGGGAGCTTAATTATTTATTACCGTTATTTTTTTGAACGGTGACTTTCATAGTGGTTGAATATTCAGCCACAGCTTTCGGAGAGAGCCCCAACCGCCTCACTCGGGCATGGGCGGATCTACAGTAGTAACGGGTGGTTCCGCGGAACCACCCGAGTTTCGAAATTATAGTGTATTTATATATAGAAAATAATAAAGGAACCACCCTATAAATTATACAGGAACCATCTTAAAAACATATAAAGTGCATGCCCGGCTGGTAGTTTATGGGTTTTGTAACCCGGAGGTCGCAAGTTCTATTCCCGTTTTTAATAGTTTTTTTTTTTACTAAGTTACCCTAACTGATGTTAGGGTTTTTTATAACATAAGCAAAGCAGCTGCTGCGCCTCTGGCCTCTCTTGAGAGTTGAGTCTCTTCGCAAATCGCAAACAAACAACACTACAGCACGCAGCCAGCCACTGCCCAGCCGGCAGCCCACTGACCACCGTCCACCGCCGTCCGCTGCCCACTGCCCACTGACCACCGTCCACCCTCAGCCACTCCCGCTGCCCACTGCCCACTGACCACCGTCCTGTCGTCCACTGCCCACTGACCACCGTCCACCGCCGTCCCTATCAGTCTCGAATCCTCCCGGCTGCCGGCTCCCACTTTGAAGGTAATAACTTATTTTTAAATGTTAATTGTTCATAAATCATAATTGTTAAGTGTTATTAACACTTAACTGTTAGATTATTGTTCATAATTGTTAGGTGTTATTAACTACTTAAATGTTAAGCTATTTGTTAAATTTAGTTTTAGTTTGTTAGATTATTGGTTTTAATTTGTTAGTTTGTTAGTTTTTGTTAGTTTCTTAGTTTTAAATTTGTTAGTTTGAAATTGTTGATTTGTAGGTATTTTAAATTTGTTAGTTTGAAATTGTTGATTTGTAGGTAATTGTTAGGTTCTCGATATGCAAATTCAAGAGCTTGGAAGCCGCTTTAATGAGGTAACCACTAAATTGCTTACTAATATGAGTTCTTTGAGCCCGTCTTGTAATTTTAGTGCCTTTAGTAAAGTAAACTTGATAAACTTGGCCGAGATGTATCCATGTGATTTTGATGAAAAGGATAAGCTTGTATATGAACTTGGCCACTACATTACTAACGTGAAAGAAGATAAGAGGTTTGCCAACTTGAGTGGCTTAGGCGATCTTGCTAAAATGATGGTGAAAACAAGATTACACATTGATTATCCGTTAGTGTATCGTTTAATAAAGTTATCATTGGTTTTGCCGGTTGCAACGGCAAGTGTTGAAAGATGTTTTTCTTCAATGAAGAATGTGAAAACGGATTTGCGTAATAGGATGGGTGATGAATACATGAACGATTTTTGCATTTATTACATTGAAAGGAAATTCCTCCAACAAGTTTCGGTTGAAGAAGTAATGCAACGATTTCAAAAGATGAAGACTCGTAGGGAACAACTATAAGAATTTTTTTTAATTCATAAAGACTATTGTATTGATATTATGTGTTTTTTAATTTCTAATGACGGTGTCTCTTTTATTATTTTATCGTATTTTTATTAAGTAATGAACTTTTCCCGAACCATCGAACCGACCCGAACCTCAAACCGACCCGGAATTTTATATACCCGACTCGGTGAAATTGAAACATATAAAAGTAGTGCACCACCCAAAAAAAATTCCTGGATCCGCCACTGCACTCGGGCCAAAACTATGTTGTTTTAACCGGGCCAACGCTTGGCATCCGAGTTTGGCTAGGCGTCCCACGAGAAAATTTCGAGGCCCCTGCCACTTGACAGGAGTCAGGCCCGGCTCATGGGCAAGTATAATCAGGCGGCTGCTTTGGGCCACAAATTGTGAAGGGCCTCCAATATATTTAATTTATTTTATATACACATATTAATTAGTCCAGGACTTAAGACGGCCCTGACAGGAGTTGTCCGCCCACAAGAGCAAACTCTTTGGGAATTGACACTCTAATAGAAAACTCGTGTCACCATAAAGATTCGAATTTGAGAGGCCAACCGACATCAAACTCTTACCCATCATTTGGCTGGCCACTTGAGCTAGCCCAAGTGGTATATTTATTAGTGTTATTAGTTTTATAAATATAATTACTTTTTATTGATTTAGGGGCTGTTTGGCAAACCTCTGAATTATTAAGTGCTGAATACGTAAGAGGTCTGAATGAGTAAGATGATCTGAACCAGTAAAAGCTGAATGAAATGTATCTGTTTGGTTAGACATCCGAATAACTGTGCAAAATTACTATTTTACCCCTTTGCGTAGATTTGGTATTAATCTCATTCAAAAGATCTAAATAATTTTAAACAAACTAGATTTATATTCATTAATGAAAAAAAAATATCAATGTATTTTTTAGTTCTTTAAACAAAAAACGGGAAATTAGAAGGAATATTGGGTTTTAATAATCCCTATTGAATGGTATTGGCCGATAATAATCCCTATTCATTTTCACTGACGGTCCCAAATTCAAAAAAGTTGGCTCTCAATGGTCCCCCGTTAAATATGACTTAACGCCATTATAGTTTTTTCTGAATTTCAAACCAATGTTTTAAGACTTTTAATCGTTAGAAGGATACGAGTCGATTGGTGTAAAACTTAGTTCGAAACAATGCTTCAAAATGACGAAGCAATGCTTCAATTCGGGTGTTTGAACTTACAATTAACCAAAATCAAGTCGTTTAGATCATTGTTTGGAGCTATGTTTTATATCATTCAACTCGTATCTTCCTTTCGATTAATAGCTCTAAAAAGTTAGTTTGAAATTCGGAAAAAAAGTATAACGTCGTTAAGTCCTTTTTAACGGGGGACCATTGAGGGCCAACTTTTTTGAATTTGAGACCGCCACTGGCGATAAAATGAATAGGGATTATTATCGGCCAATACCATTCAATGGGGATTATTAAAATCCAATATTCCAAATTAGAATCTATAAGTATTATAATGTTAAGAGCTTTTAAACTATTTATAGAAATAATATAATACTAAACAAAATTGTAACAAAATTATTATATTAATAATACAATACTAAACAGATGAAGATAGTAACAAAATATACTGTCCCCAGTTTGTTCAGTTTCCAACTCCAAAACCAGAAACCGGTAACGGATCTCCACCGGAGAACCTCAAGAAAGGCGGTGCATGGCGGCTAGTGATGGTGGTGTGTTGGCAGACTCTTGTTGAACAAAATAACCTTTCCCCTTCGTCTCTTACCCTTTTTCTCTGGTCAAATAAAGCCCTATTGATTTTCCGGTGACCTTGTTAATGACGGAATTGGAAGGGTGGATGCAACAATAAATGGTGAAAGGTGGCTGTGTTCGGTTGTGGCTGGGGTCGGTTTTACGGCGAGAATGGGTGACGGCTAGGCTAGGGTTCCCACCAAGAGCCACATCTCCGGCGAGCTCTTGTTGGTTCTCCGGCGAAGACCCATCACGCATGGTGTCTAGACGATAATGGAGGGTAATTTGGTCTTAATTCCTTTTAGCAGCCATCTGATTCATTCAGCATCAATTTCACACTGAACCATTCAGAGGTAAAGTATCTGACCGAATCAGACCTAAGGGTTGAACCAAACGCTCTGAATCTGACCGATTCAGACGTTTGCCTCTTAATGGTTCATATTCAGACTCTATCAAACAGCCCATTAGTTATTATTATTATTATTATTATTAATGTTATTATCTTACTTTTTTTTTCTTATAAAGTATTTTCATAACTAGAAAATGATTTTATTTTGCTTTGGTTTAATGAATTTAAAGTACAGCTAAATTTTATTGTGTGTTTGTATTTAAATAAATCCCAGTTTTGGTTGTTGCTGTTTTAGTTTTTAGTAGTTGGATAAACGAACTAGTTAACAAATTTTAACCACGTGAATTATGCATATACCATCGGCTATCGTCTGAATCAACTAGAGTAATTATAACTATCAATATCATCTCAATTATTCAAAGTGTTCGTAAGTTAAGACATGTGTATGACCGTATGTATATGTTATTTAAAATGTGTTGGAATCATTAACTTACGTCATCAAAAGAACCACAAAATCAAAGAGAAATAAAAACTTTGTGCTCAATTGAGAGGTTACAAGACCACTCATGGTCACTGGTAAAGAGGTTTTCCTAAAAGCACCTTCTTGTCAAGGGTTTGAGTTTTGAGAGGTGAAAATTTGTCAAAAATACCTTTATAAGACAAAGATGTATTTATTGTTAAAAAAAGATTACAAGGAAAATTCATCACTATTCATTAAAGTTACTTAATTTTTTATACAACTATATATATGCTTCAATGTTATAATATGTGTTTTAAATGTACGCTGTATATTTTCTTAAAAGTAAATGATCTAAATAGAACATACATGAATGAGTTATGGTTACTAGTTAGTAATCAATTTTACAAATTAAACTCAAGGGTTTTACTATATTGTCACGGTTTTTACTATGATTTCTAGTGTATTTTTTTATAGTTATATATGCCTTTTAAAACTTGATTTTACTATGTGTTTTGTATGTGTTTTGTATGTGTAAATATCATATATGTGTCTTGTATTGTATAAAATTCAATACTAAATTGAATTCAGAGCTAATAGTATTATTTAGCAATTTTATTTTTTCATTTATGTATTAGCTACACTGAATAAAATTTTTTAACTCACGCTATCCTCAATTTTCTTCTAGATCCGCCTCAAAAATATTCGTTAGGTTTAAACTTTAAATGTTTATCACAATTCAACCGATAAAAGGATCAATGTAATATACTAGCTAGCTAGGGCTTACCGGTTGAACATCCTCCCTCTTCAACCACACATCAACTCCCAACCTCTCCGAGAGCTTCACCGCATGTTGCAACGGGGACTCCACCGCCACGTCGTAAACCTTCACGTCAATATGCTTGTCAAGTACTCCATTGCACCAACCGATGACTCTGATACCACCCCGTCTGGCACTGCTCCTAACTTGCCTTGTTCATACTGCAAGGAGTCAGGTGAAAACCGTAGCAATGTCTCCGGTGGAGCCGTAACAACACCGGTGACTTTAGTAGTGACCGCATTTGTACCCGACCTTGACATGGAGACGGTGGATAATATTATCCTTGTGTTACTAGTGAATATTATTTTACGGTGGAGAGGTGGTGAGGGTAGGTTGCATGGACATGAGGCTGCTGCCATTTGATCTACTACTACTACTAGTAGCTTGGTTGTGAAGAAGGTGAAATTGAAGAAGCTATATGGCGGGCTTTTATAAACGTGGTGAATTTGATCTACTTGAGTACTTGGTCTGGCTTATATATATATAAACCTGAATATTCATGTGTGATTAAAAAAACATGAGTTACACACTTACACCAACTTTATTCTATTTTATAATATTATAATACTAGACACTAGTTATGAATAAAATGACAAGCTTGCATAGTTGCATGTGATTTAAAAAATTAATGTTTTTGAAAACAATGGTAGTAAAAAATAACAAAAATAATCAAAATAAAAAAATGTTTGAAGCGTATTAATGTAAAATTATTTGAGAGAGAGGTGCGTTTACTAGCTAAAAATAAAAGAGAAGGTACGTTTAAGAACACTTTAAAAACGAACGTAAACATATGAAAGACTTGGTAAAATTTAAGAATGTAAATATTCATAAAAAGTTTTAAAAAATGTATGTTAAAGTAGGTACAGAAAATTAATTAACATTATTTTAATATTTTGTAAAATATAAAAACGAACATATTTTCTATTTGTCCCCTAAAGTCGATCTATTAACATTATTTTAATATTGGTTTACAAGTTAAGTGAGTGTCAAAAACTCCTTGGCTTTAATAGAGATGAATTATTTATTAGATAACCACACCTTATTGTAATGTTTTAAAAACCGGTATTTTACTTGTACCGGATTGAACTACAAAATGGTATAACCGGTTGAACCGGATTACACCGGAAGATTCAACCGGTTGAATAATTTACCTTATAATTTTCTATAAATGTGACTTCAATCCAAAAATATCCAAAAGTAAATGATTCCATAGCAACAAATAATCCAAAAGTTAATCCATATTAAAAAAATAATGCAAAACACTCAATTATTAAAAAATTAGTCCTAAAGTTTACACGTTTAAATGTTAATTGTTGGGTAAAAAGTAATTTTGATAAAATATGGGCCGCAAATATCAACAATTTCTCGGAAATAAACTGGTTTGTCGGTAAAACCATTATTTTAGACCAAAACCGCCGGTACGATTATATAGCAAACCGGCCAAAAATACCAGACTTAAAATACCAGCCTGCTATCCAAAACCTGCCTTAGTGTAACTTATATATGAAATTAAGGTTTAATTTTGTATAAAACAACAAACATATATGAGAAACCTTATCTACTACGAAACATCATCAATATTACAAGTTTTGTATTAATGGAAATGATTGAAGACAACTATCTATACCAGCAACATCACATGCCAAAAAATTATCCACTCAAGAGAGAAAGTTGATGGGTATGCTAATTAGGCTTCAATTATTACAATATTCATCTATACCTCATCTCACCATTGGTACTACATGAGTTTAACATCGATGTCACTGCAAGGATTTGACAGTATGGTGATGTGGTATGTAGTGATGATATGGCGGTGTTGGCATAGCTTGAATTGCAACGGCGAGATGTCATCACCATAGCCTAGGCGGGGATTGTGAAAAAAAATACGCGCCATTTACGAAATAGGTATCGTGACGACATGTCGTCCCCATAAGATAAATTATACTGTTTTTTTTTTTTTTTACTTTTCATTTATTTTTTATTAAATGATAAGGTGTCACATATAACATAACTTGTGCAATGAATTTTTATTTAATCAAGAATAAATGAAAAGTAAAAAAAAAACAGTATAATTTATCTTATGGGGACGACATGTCGTCAGGATAAGGTGTCACATGTAACATAACTTGTGCAATGAATTTTTGTATTCTGAATATTATATGCTTTCTTTAAAAGAAAAACATGATGGATTAGTTCCATAACTCTTGTAAACCTGTCAACTAACATTCAGATTGGTTAGCTGATGACGATGCCAATATGGCCACGATAGAATGCACTATTGACTTCATACTTACTCTACTCCTAAAATCACCACATCTGCACTTTGCATGATGCGAACCCACGACCAATTGACTGGGGTGCAAACCACATACCACTGAATGTCTCGTTCGAAGCAGATCCATCTACTTTTTAAGTGTAGATTTTATTGTTGGTTTGATATGTTTTTTCATACACATATATGAAACTTTGGAACGTTACTGGTTACATGTCATGTATGTATAACGTATATGCAAACTATGTATCAAATCACTTTCTGATTTACTACCGTTTTGTTTCGTTATGTCATAACTGTATGCTCTGGATTGAAATTTGGTATATTACGCATGTGTAGGAATTAGTTACTTATCTTCATAACCAGTAATGGATTTAGGAATTTACGTGAGTGAAGACTAAGATGGGATGAAAGGCCTGCCGGATCGACATTAATAATATAATTAGCTAAGGGTAACAAATAAATTTAATTTACTAACTGGCTTCCATATGGTATCTAGATATTTAATTAACGTTATATCACTCAATTAAGTACATTTGGACGCTTTTGTGAGATAACTTATAGTTTTGTAGAATGAGGTTTTAAAAGAGAGAACCCAAGTGGATTATCCACTTTTTAACATATTAATAAATCCAAATATAAAAGTTACATGGGCAAGCCCAACTCGTCCTGACCCATTTTACTCGTGACATTAGTTCATCACTTGATCCAACAAATTAGCACAAACAATTAAACAAATGCAACTTTGTGTAGAATATACATTAATCAAAAATTCTAAAAAGATATAGCCTACCATTAGGCTATGTATTATGAAGCCTTTCAAGAAAAGAAAAAGTCATGTGCTATGAAAGATGTGAGGGGTGAAAACATAGATAAAACGTAAGCGCTACATACTTTAAGGGGCTTTCACATTTCACACTCATTAAAATCTGTTATACGTGGTGTGAGTTGTGAGATGGTTTTAATCATTTGACAATAGTCGGTTATTATAATATTTATTTAATAACATTAATTGTAATTAAAGACTTAAAAATGTGAAAAATTTCATAATAAAAACTAAAAAGTATTTTAAAAAAAACATTAAAATTTCATTTTTTTTGGTGTGGGTGTGGTTTGTGTCTCTGGAACCCATTTGAGTGTTGGGTTGGTATGTACCGTACCAATTGCCTAAACCATTATTGTATGAAGTAGGATGTGTAAAATTTTTAGCGAATAGACAATCTTTTCAAATGCCGTTAAAAAAACACAATCTTTGTAATCGCGCAACCAGTCAACGATCTTTATATTGAAATATTTCAAGCTAATTATTTATTACTCCAAACAAAATAATTAACACTTAGGAATACTCGATTATTTCAAGAAATCAATCATTGAGGCTGACTGCAAATCTCGAGCCTTGTCACTTCCAATCTAACCACTAAAGTACTAACAGGTTCGGGACCCTTAGTTTAACATAACTTATCTAGGCTATGTGTAAGTGACGCCTAGTCAGTATAGGAAGAATTTTTGTTTTATAGGTGTAATATATGTATATTGGTATATATATGCTACACATAAAATAATTAAAATAATATATATATTTTCAAACATGGAACGACAACAAATATTCGCCCCCCCCAACCCCTTGTCGCCCATCTTATCGTGGGGGGCGGTGTTCCTCTAAAAAGTCGTCCCTTATGCCCCTTTTGTATCCCCATCACACACAACCTTATAACTTCAAAATACACCAAAAGCGTGTTATTATTAAACAACAAATCATCACACTTCTTTGTCCATGCCTTTTCTTTTGTTAATCGGCAACAACTCTTTCAAATGAGTTACTGGCTAAATTCAACACATCAGGATAAACTCATCTTTTGATTCGGGGGGGGGGGGGGGGGGGCTCTCTCCAAAAGCCAACGCCCGTGAACACTCGTCCGGAGACACGACAATACGATAAGAGTTCACTAGTTGGATCCTTGAATTAAACGACGTCTCATGTTATCACTTTGATGCGACTGAAACTAAATGCTGAAAGCATGAATCAAACCAGGACTACATATAACACAAAGTCCTCATATAACACAAAGTTTATTCTTTATCTATCCACCGCACTGTGTTCCCGAGTCTCATTTAATGAGGGGAGGGGGAGGAAAAGAGAAGAAAATATAAAAAAATCATGTTCCAGAGATTTTTTAAGAAAGTGAAGGGGGTGGAAAAGAGGAAAAATGCTAGAAAATTTAAGCATATTATCATCCTCCCAAATTGGAGAGATTATGAGAGAAAATATTTGTGTCTAATTAAAACTTCTATCAATTCCTAAATTACCCTTATATCTAACTCCATTTAATAATTTACTTAAAGGGTATAATAGGAAAATGTATCTTTATTTTCTTTTCCTCTTAACTCGGGAACACCTAAAATGTTTTATTTTCCTTCCTTCTCTTTCCTTTTCATTAAACTCGAGAACACGAAATAAAATCATAAATTTTCTTTCCCTACCTTTCTTTCCTATCACAATTCCCCTTCCTTCCCCTCCCCTCGTTAAATGAGACTCGGAACACAGCGTACGTGATGAGTTATGGAGAGAAAGGAAAAGAATCATTTCCGTTCCTTTCTTTTCATTTTCACATTCTTTCCTTTTTCCCTTTCCTTTCCTTTCATTTCCATTCAATTCTTTCCAATTTGGAAAGAAAACAAACTCATCCAATTTACACTTCATTTACCTTCTTTTTCCTTTCCTTTCTTTTCTTTTCTTTTCTCTCCTTAAATGAAACTCGGTAACACACATTTCCTTGTTTCTTTTCCTTTCCTTCCTTTAGGCAGTGTTCTCAAGTCTCATTTAAGAGAAGAAAGGAAAGGAAAGTGATGGAAAGAACAAAAGAGGTGTGTTCCTGAGTTTTTTTTGTGGAAGAAAATGGAAGGAATTAATAAAAAGGGTGTTCCAGAGATTCATTTAAGGAAAGGAAAGGAGGGGTGTTTGAAGAGTAAAATGGAAGGAAAGTGTTTCTTTCCAAATTGGAAGGAAAGTGAAAGGGAAAGTAAAGGAAAAGAATAGAACGGAAAGGAAAAACTTTCCTTTCCTTTCATTTCCATTATTTCTGTTAATGAAACTCGGGAACACAACATCCCACTTCTTTCTCTCCATTTCCTTTCCTTTCTTTCGTTTAATGAGACTCGGGAAGTTCACTTACGTTACAATAATAATACTTTTACTCTTGTGTTCCCGAGTCTTGTTTAAAGAGGGGAGGGGAAAGAAATGAGAAGAAAATGTGAATGAATCATGTTCCAGAGATTTTTTAAGGGTGGGAGGGGAGGGGAAGGGAAAGAAAATACTAGAAAATTTAAGTGTATAATCATATTTCCAAATTGGAGAAATTATGAGAGAAAATATGTTTATATCATTAATTGCCTATTAACTCCTACATTTTCTTTTCCTTTCCTTCCATTTTCATTAAACTCGGGAACACGAAATAAAGTGACATATTTTCCTCCCCCTCTTTATTTTCTCTTTTAAGCTGTGTTCCCGAGTTCATTTATGAAAAGAAAAGGAAGGAAAAGAAAATTTTCTCTTCATATATTTTCTTTTGGTATCTCCTCTTTCTCTTCAACATATTTTCCTTTCAAATCTTTCCAATTTAAAAAGACATAAATTCTTTTATTTTACTTATCATTTTCTCTCCACTTCCCTCGTTTTCTTTCGTTTAATGAAACTTAAGAACACATCTTTTAAATTTTTCTTTTTTAAACGAAACACTTGATAATTTTCCTTCTTTTCTTTTGTCACATGTCAATATAGCAAATCATCACCTGCGCACAGTACACATACATTTCATTCGATAAATCTCAGTCCTTGTTAATTATCAGCCGCCTCATCATCTTACTCGATCAACAAACTCGCCATGGCAGACGACAAGACTGAATCCAGCAGCAACACAAAGCCTCTAGTAGCCGCACGATGGGCTGACGAACCAGACGATGAACCAGAAGACTCTAACTCCAACTCTAACTCTAACGCTGCTGCCGATGACATAGCTTCACTCGCCATCGATGGATCCAAAAAAGTTAACGACTTTCTTGACGATCCTGAAGATTCTAACATCCAAGCTGTAATTTCCATCATTTTACCCATACTTTTCTTATTAATTGAATACCCTTTATGAATCTAGGGTTTTTGAATTGATATTTTGGGGTTTTGAATTGTTTTATAGGTTATGAAATTCGGGTTTTTGAATTGATTTTTAGATGGTTTTTGAACTGATTTTTAAATTATGAATTTTGGGTTTTTGAATTGGTTTTTAGATTATGGATTTTGGGTTTTTGAATTGGTTTTCAGGTTATAAATTTTGGGTTTTTGAATTGGTTTTTAGGTTATAAATTTTGGGTTTTTGAATTGGTTTTTAGGTTATGAATTTGGTGTTTTTGAATTGGTTTATAGGGTATGAAATTAGGGTTTTTGAATTGATTTTTAGGTTACATCTGGAGAGACACCGTATACTTCTGCTCTAAGATTCGAAGATTTGAATCTTTCTGAAGATTTATTGAAAGGATTGTACGTGGAGATGAAGTTTGAGAGGCCGAGTAAGATCCAATCGATAAGTTTGCCGATGATACTAACTCCGCCTCACAAGAACTTGATCGCTCAGGCTCACAACGGATCTGGGAAGACGACTTGTTTTGTGCTCGGTATGTTGAGTCGCGTTGATCCGAAGCTAGCTGCTCCTCAAGCTCTTTGTATTTGTCCAACAAGAGAATTGGCTATTCAGGTAATTCAAAGTTTCAAACTTAAATTTGTTATGTGTGTTTATCATAAAGTTTGTAATAATTTCGTAATGTTATCTTGATGGTGCAGAATATGGAAGTGTTATTGAAGATGGGAAAGTTTACTGGTATAACATCAGAACTTGGTCTCCCAACTGACAAAGCTAATTACATTCCAGTTTCAAAGAGGGCACCAGTGACTGCACAAGTTATTATTGGGACACCTGGTACGATTAATAAATGGATAGCAGCTAGGAAGCTTGGTACATCTAATTTGAAGATTCTTGTGTTTGACGAGGCTGATCATATGCTGGCAGAGGTGATCTTTTGGATATATGTTTGTTGAAACTTGCTGTTATTTATTGAGTTAAGTCATTTTGTTTAATGTGTCTTGGTTTATGTTGGTTCAGAGTGGATTTAAAGAAGATTCTGTGAGGATAATGAAGGAGATTGTGAAGTTCAGTCCCAGATGCCAGGTTTGTTGTTGCAATGATTGATAATTATGTTTATTGAGTTATACTCTTTGTTTGTGTCCGTTCGGTTAACTTTATTTGAACATAACAAATAGTTAAGTGAACAGATCTTATTGTTTGTGTTCGTTTATTTAGAAAATGAACGTGTTTGTGTTTGTTTAATTTAGTAAATGAACTTGTTTGTGTTCGTTTGATAAACAAACACCAGCTAAAGTAAACGTTAAAATCTGTATTAAAGTTTATGATACCATTATCATTGCATCTAATATTTAATAAGCAAGCAAAGAATCAATGAAAAAGATCTTAAGATATGAAAATTAAATTGATTTTAAAATTAGTATCAAGATATTCACTCGTTTAATGAAATTAATAAAAGATTGTGCCTGTGTTCATTTGTTTATCAAACTAATGTTCATGAACCCAAATGAGCGAACAAGACACGTCTTCATGTTTGTTTGTTTAATTAAGCGACCAAAGGTTGGTGTTTACGTAACAAATGGACGTTGATCAACTCAAATGAATGAACAAGAAACATCTTCATGTTCGTTCATTTCATTAAATGAACAAAAGTTTGCATTCACACTCGTTTTTTAGTAAATGAATGAACTTTCAACCGAACACCTCACGAACAGTTCAATGAAACTGTGAAGGCTTTTGATGAAATGAACGGTTCGCTGATCATTAGTCTGTTTGCAGACCTAAATAGCATTGTTCTTTATTTAAAACCATATTATTTTTTTAGGTGCTCTTGTTTTCTGCTACATTCAATGAAACTGTGAAGGCTTTCGTATCAAAAATCGTGAAAGATCTTTTTGTTCAAGATTACAACCAACTGTTCGTTAAGAAAGAAGAACTATCTTTAGATTCAGTTAAACAGTATAAAGTCAACTTACCCGATGAGCTTTCAAAGATTATGGTCATCAAGGATAAAATAATGGATTTAGGCGAGAAAGTCGGACAAACAATCATATTTGTCAAAACGAGAAGAAGTGCGGGTATGTTACACGAGGCACTTGTTAAGTACGGTTACGAGGTGACAACAATTCAAGGTGCACTTACACAAGAAGATAGAGATAAGATAGTCAAAGAGTTTAAAGACGGTCTGACTCATGTTTTGATATCAACCGATGTTCTTGCTCGAGGGTTTGACCAATCTCAGGTTAATTTGGTGGTCAACTATGATCTCCCGGTTGTTTATGATAATCCTACCGAACCCGACAATGAAGTTTACTTGCATCGTATTGGTAGAGCGGGACGCTTTGGTCGCAAGGGTATATTATTTTTCCTCCTTTTGTTTTTATGTTCTTTGGTTATCAAGGGGCAAACGAGTAAATTTGAATTATCATGTAATGTAACAGGAGCTGTATTTAACTTACTGTGTGGGGATAGGGACAAGATGATTATGGAAAAGATCGAGAGGCACTTTAATCATTATGTTGCCGAGGTAAATATTTTTACAGTCGAAAATACAACCGTTTAATAAATGGAAGTGCTAAGGTTTTGTGTTGTTAAATACACAACCCGTTTAATAAAAGGGTTGTGATCAAGTTGACCTGTCAATCCATTTAGTTAAACAGGTTGACTCGTCAGCCCATTTAGTTTAACATGTCGACTCGTCAGCCCATTTAGTTTAACAGGTCGAGTTGTCAACCCATTTAGGTTAATTCGTCAACTTATTTTATTAAACAGATCGACCCGTCAATCCGTTTAGTTAAACAGCAGGTCAATCTGTCAACCGGTTTAAGCAGATTGACCTGTCAACTTGGTTAATTTAAAATAGGTTGACCCGTCAACTCTTTTTTCAAGCAGGTCGACCTGTCAAGCCATTTACGAGTCCTTTTGACTTATTTAACACAACCCTCTACCCTGTTTTATAAGTTTACAACCCTCTACCCTATTTCAAGTAAATTAGTAAATTACAAACCATAGTTAGGAATTTTGCAACTGAAACAACCAACTGTTACAGTTTAGGGTTAAAGTAATAACATATAGTCTGCATTAAATGAACACATCTTGTAGGTTCCTTCATGGACAAGTGATGAAGACTTTAAGGATGCCTTGAAGAAAGCTGGATTGATGTAGAAGTTCCATCTCATTATCTTAAACACAAGTGCAGCAGATAAGTTTGTTTGGATGAACTTATTAATGAAAAAAAGACAAAAAAAAAAAAGATGTGTCGAGTGGCAACATGAAATCAGTTTTTTTGTCTTTTCACATGTTCATTTTTCGTTTGTAAGCTTATTAAATTAACTTGTACAATGTGAACTAGTAAATTGAATCTTAAGCCCTGTTCTCCTCGTCGGGTTCTCCCTCGCCACAACCGTCAACTACTATGTTCCTCGTTGGGACAGCCACCACAATAATGACAAGAAAGTCAAACTCGGTTATTGGTGAAACCGGTGGGGTTCCAACCCAGTTTGTAAGGGGAATGGATCGGGTTTCAATCGTTTTCCCTGGTTCCAAATGCCTGAAGAAAGCTGGTTTGATGTGGAGTTTCATCTCTTTCATCTTAAAACATTAGTGCAGAAGCTACTTTGTTGAGTTGATCTTCAATTGTTGTGTGATTGTTCTTTTTTTTATTGGATATTTGAATATATTTGAATATTGGTTTGGAAGTCAGTTTTGTTTTTGGAACAGTTGGTCAGAGTTAACTTGGAACTTGCAGTTATATAAAAGACACATGTGTTGATTTAACTGAATGTTGTTAAAAACCCAACTCAAGTAGTGTTTTGGGTTAGTTTTTTGCGAATGTGTTGGGTGGCAAAATGAAATCAGAAATTTTTCTTAAAATATCTTTTTTAAACATGCTAATTTTTTTTTTTGAATCACTTCCATAAAAAAATGTGTTGGCTTCAAATTGCAACTTTCTTCATCGTTACGTCAACAATATTCTTCGTTGCGCCTTGCTGACGACTGTAACCTCTCGTTGGGCTTCCGTCCCCATTCAACCTCAGTGTTGAGTTTTTTTTGGGGGGGGGGGGGGGGGTGGCTCGGGGTTCCTTACTTCCTTATGAAAACTCATTATAACTTTTCATTAAGTTAACAAGTTACAAAAGTGTAACTTATTAACATTTTCTTCTAACATCAAAAGCTACTGTCAAACATCTTATCTCATTTCAAAAAGTTAATAAGTTATGAGTTGGTGAAAACAAGCAATCCCAAACACCTCCTTAAAATATATTATTATTGCATTCAAAGTACATCCCTGAATTTTATGAATCAAACGCCCACTATTCTTTACATTTTTAATTAGCAGATATATCGAAACCAACTGTGCACCATCTTAACCTAGGCACGTAAGATCATGCATTAATGAAGCCCAACTGATCAGTGAGCAGGCAACCACCTAGCCTTGCCAGCTTTGGTCAAGCACCACCCTTGCCTAGCCGCCTTATTCGTAGCTGGCTTGGAAAGTTGACTTGATTTTTGGCTTGCTTGGGCTTGGCCGGTGCCCAACAAAGGCTCATGGACACCTTTGGAGCCATGACAGACAATGTTGCACGTCTATTGATCACAAGACCCGAAGGTCTCACTTGATGCTTAGTTGAGCCCAAAAATGTTTTGTGGTTTAATATAAGTGGAGTTTTTTTACCAAACAAGGGTGTGGGGAAAATTTATTTACCAAAATAGGGTTTTTTAAAAGTATTTACCAAAGTAGGGACTCATTTAATATTAATTAATTAAAATAAAACAGTCTTCTCTTACCTCATCGTTATCCAGTTCATCATCATGCACATCTCACAAGCTATTTTAATTTGTTTGAATATTTATGAAGAAAGTAATAATAATTGTATGTCCTTGGTCTCACTTCGGCTGAATTATTTGAAGCAAGATGCAAAATTTGGGTTGATTTTAAAACTCCATCGGTGCCGCGGTAGTGGGGTTAAACGGAAAGTCAGCAAGTGTGTGCTTGGCGGCGATGATGATTCAGACCACCGGAAAATCAATGATGGCGAGACGGTGAAGGTAGTTTTAATTCCGATCACATTGGAAAAGTCGATGGCGGAGATGAGGTTTAAGATCGATGGTGGCAAACAGGTTTCATAGTTCCGTTTCAGAGGCTGACCTGAACTGCCAGAGATCGGTGAGTGGCCGGCGACCGGCGAGAATAGACAACGACCATGGCTTATAAAAACAATGAGAAGGATGAGGATTGATAAAACGACGAACATGGCCGGCGACCTATGAAATAGATAAAGTCTGACCGGAAATGGTGAGCTTTTGAGGAAGGTGATTAGTGTGATCGTGGGACCCACAAAAGTTACTTGATAAAATAATAAAAACAATTAAAAAATAAAAAACCTAATTTGATAAATACTTTTCATTTCACCTAGTTTGGTTAATAGTTTTTCCATACTTCTCATTTTTTTTAAAAAGTCAATATAAGTGTGTGCCTATTTTATGAATTTGAAAGTCAATTTTACCATTTTTATATCAATGCAAATATCAAACATCAAATCATTCTATGTATATTTATATATTATATAGTAGGTTCTAGATATAACTATCAATTATTTTAATCCAACACACAAGTAAACGTGGATACATATACATGTCAAACTACAAACCAGCAGTCTCTATCCATTTTTAATCACCCACAATCCACCTGGCCAATTTGTCACCACATTCCACCAACCTTACTGGCTCTTCCTACACGTGTTCACCTACTTTGATATTCTCCCAACCACCTACACCTTCTAACCTTAAATATAGCACCAATACAATACACATGACCTTAAACATACCTAACAAAACTGTATGCAACAATTTGTACGTTCAAAACTTCAAATGAATATGCCAATGGAAGACCCTATTGAATCATCATCCAATTCACAAACACTATCAACTAATTCATTCCTCACTCCTTTACTTGTATCCATTATGGGCATTGGTGTCACTGCTCTAGCCATTCTTTTTTACCATATGTTACTTGTTAGATATTGCATTAGAAGGCATGCCGAAAGAATGGCGGCCTTACGAACGTTCGCAGGAGAAGATATCGCGACGGGTGTCGATGAGAAAACCCTAAACACCATCCCCATAATCACGTACAAGAAACTTGATTCCGAACAAACGGATCAATCCGAATGCACGGTTTGTTTAGTGGAAATGGAGGACGGAGACACGGTTCGGTTGTTGCCAAATTGTAAGCATTTGTTTCATGTGAAATGTATTGATGAGTGGTTTGTTGGTCACACAAGTTGTCCCGTGTGTCGGGTTCCCGTGGGGGCTGTAGGGAATGATGTTGGCTCGTGTTCGGGTGAACGAGATGATGGTTTGGTGGAGGTGGACGACGGGCGGCGAGCGGTGCTTAGGCATTGTCATTCGTTGGTTTTGCCGGGAGAGAAAAAGAAAAGGTTTACGGGTATGGAGTTGAAGAGGTCTTTGTCAATGGGACAAAGTAATTGTGTTGTGGTGGATATTAATATTACGGACAATGTTGTGGATAAAGATTGTAGTTATTATTTGTCGTTTAAGGATGAGTCTGTTAGGCAGATTCAACGTGTGTCGTCAAAGGTTAAGCAGTCGTTTTCTCGGATGTGTGTAGGACAAGGACAAGAAAGTGGGATTCTTCCATATTGAGATGATGTTTTTGGATCTAGATCTAATCTACGTAGTTATTAATTAGGGTTAAAGAAATCTTTCAAGGGAGATTGATCTTTTAATTGACCTATAAGACCTTTGGTTAATTTGCATCCATACGTGGCGATATAGACTTGGATTATACATTATCAAGACTGTGAGGGCTAAACAAATGAGTATCATTGACTATGTTTTCATCAAAGATATGATTGAAGGTAATTTGGTACTCTTATTAGAAATCTGCTTATTCCAGATGGTGGTCTTATAAGGAATCTTATACTCAATTGCCGACGTATATTATGTTGACGGTAAGTTCCCATCAAAACCGACACTTTGAACTGCGGCCAAACATTTTTAAAGAATTTAACAGCTTTGGTTGGGAGTTGTCGATAGCTCAAACACTTACTATTTAGTAGTGTCCAATTGTTTTGATCTACAAGAGGTCAAACTTGGATCATGATATATTGATGATTTAATGATTTGACCTAGCTCTTGACGTAATAAAGTGGATCATGATCGGCTTAAACAAGTTAAGAGTTAGATTGAATCAGCAAATTATATGATCGGCAGGACCAATGATCCATTTATGCGTCATGATGGATCCACTCAAACCCCATCTTCACCTATTTGCCATGACAAATCACAAACCACCCCTCCCCCTCAATTCTCTTTTCTTTTGTATAATACGGTATCTATTAAGGTGTTTACTCATGTCAAATAGTTGTTATTCAATGTTGCATTGTGATTCCTTTTTAGATACTTAAAAGTTGAAATGCATTGATGTTAAATAAACAAAGGTTATGAATCCGATATATAGATTTAAACTTGTAGTTATTGATGTGCAAGAATCCGGTGGAGTAGCCTAGTGAGGAGAATAAGGGTTAAACTAAACGTACCCCCTCCTTTCTTGTCATACTCCCTCCTAAACTTTTGTTTCCGTTAACTTTATTTTATTGACATACCATCGCAAACTCCTAGACGGCAATTCATTTATTTATCACTATTTACATTCAATTCCATTAACATATTCCATTTAACACCCAATTTCAAATATATGTATTTACATACACACGGCGATCTTAATAATCTAACAATAGAAAGAACTAGATAATTTCCACAAAACATTTTGATAAAGAACATCTTAGTTTACATGGTAAGATAATCTAAAATCACGCACCAAACACAGTAAGATTTGCTACACGAATACAATATATTTCACACACGCCAATAATCCTCATTATAAAAGTTTATCAACAACATTTAAACCACTAAAACCTAAAACTTTAGACCATCATTGTATCTTCAAACTTAAAATTGCATATAAATGACATTCCCGGTCAACAAATCCTTTGAGAATCAGTCATTCACACGAGTATATGGCTTTCAATTCCACTAGAAATAACACATATATGGTGAGCAACCTCACAAAGTCATATCATGTTATTCAAATAAGTTCCAGAAACTAACAAGTCACGTGAATGTTTTAGTACACTCACACAATCATTTCCTGTATATTAAACACATATCCTCAATTTGCCAGCCTATAAGCCATAAATGCTTTATCATATTTTTAGCCTAAGATGATTCTCCGAGTAAAAATATTGATCTTAAAATTCCAAATTGCATATACATAATAAAATTAACAAATAGACTTTTTTTATATGAACATAAAAATACCTTAAACTGAACATAAAAAAACAATTTTGGTCAAGCTTTTTTCCACCAAACCAAACATACGATTTCCAACCAAAATGCAAATCTACTTCGACATCATTCTCCATTTCGTTACACAATTATCAATAAAATGTTTAACGTGTGTGTATACATATTTGTCTTTCTTCTTTTTCACAATTTAAATTATAGCTAGAGTGAGTTTTGATGTAACTTACAATATTACTGTAGAATGTATTTATTTAATTATTTGTATATAGAGTATGTAGGACAGTACAACCATATATAGTCAATCTTGAAACTAAAATTCAAAAAACTATTGAAATTCAAATCATAAACTCAAGTACAAATTATAGTCTTCAATTCAAATAACTATTGAAATTCAAATCATAAACTCAACTTCTAAAGCCCATAGTAGACATGTTAGGTGGATTTATATATAGAATTTTAGCCTATGTGAGATGAAGGGGCTATAAAATAAAGCATTTTGCGCCATGTGACGTCTAGTCAGCAAATGGTAGGTTTTTGTTTTTGGGGTATAATGGTGTTGTAGCTTAATATATATGTATACCACACACAAACATATATAATAATAATAATATATACACACACAACACACACCCATCGCAGGCGATACCCTCCCTATCGTCCCTAAAATCGTTGGGGGGGGGGGCTTCTCGCTCGTCTTCGCTCAATAACCCTTGCGCCCATTACACATACCTGCATAGGCGATCAAGTTATTCTACAAAGAGGAACATAAATGAGAAGAATTTGTAGCTATACAAAAATTTCTTAAAAAAATAAAAAATCATAATTCAAAATTTAATAAAGAAAACGAAAAAAGTAAAAACACAAAATTATTTCCATCGTTTTTCGTTCTCATAAAAAAAATAAACACAATGGTAAGTGAAATAAGTTACCGTGTCTTTTTGTTTATCATTGTGTTTTGTGTTTATTTTCGTCATTGATTGTGTATTTTTTCCTTAACGTTGTGTCTTTTTTATTTATATTATGTTATATTACTCAAAATCGTGCTATACTTTGTTTGGCATTTTGTTATATTTTGCGATTTATTGTGTCTTTTTTTAATTATAATTTTGTTTATTGTTCATTTTCGTCATTGTGTCTTTGATCTCGGCATTGTGTCTTTTCATCAATTTTTTTTTATATTTTTTGTATTTTTTTGAACGGGAATGATGGAAGAAACATTTTGTTTTTTTATTATTTTTTTTTAAAAAAACAATAAAAAAATAACATAAGTATAAACTTATATCAAAATTGTTAATTATTATAGATAATAGTAACTAAATATATTATTAATACTAATAAATGCTCATAATAAAACTTTTATTATTTTCAAATTGATTATTATAATGTAGTATAATTAGTTGATATAACATTGTGTAACTGATTTAATATGATATAATAAAATGATGTTATGTGATATGATATTATATATTTACATTAACTAATACTTTAATATTAATAATAACAGCAGTTATGATTATTATAAGTTTAACCCTTTTATATTATTGAAAAGATGCAGTTTTATTATTGATATTTAATTATTAGTTTATAACACAAATTCTAATTTTGATCACAACTGTGTATAAACCATAGGGGTGTGTGTATATATATATATTATTTATTATTATTTTTTTGAAACTATTTAACATAAAAGCTCTTAATTTGTTTTAACCCTCAAGACGTTCTCAAAATTTTACCATATTTATAAGTATTTATTTATTATTTATTTTTACATAATCATAGGACTTGAGCCCATACTTTTTAAAAAGACAATTTTAACCAACCACTTGATTCCGTTAGACCAAAGATTTATAAGCTCTTAATTGATGAACATTTAACCCATACCACACTTATTGAATAAATTGCTATTAATTTTTATTTAAATAAAAAAAAGCTATTTGTATTGTAAATTTTGTAATAAGAAAAATTTTATGAGTTCACACTAAATGGTTACCTTTTCTACTGGATGTATTTTAGGAATTATTCTAAACAAAGTAAGTTTATAAACAATTTAATTTTGTTGCTTAAAAGCTAGTTATAGTTAAACACTTCAAAAATCTAAACAATTTAATTTTGTTTATTTCGATCTAAACAATTTAATTTTCTACTAGTTCCCGTATATAAAAATCTACAATTTCACCATATTTCTCGTTTCTATTTTATACGTTCAGTTAAAAAACATACTCAGTTAGATATACAGTAGCTTACGAGACATGTATATATCTTATTATAGTCTTACAGGTACAATGCAACTAATATATGTGTTTATTCATTTAATAAATAAATAAAAAGTAATTACTAAAGAAACTAACCCAAAGAATTTCGCCTAATATTATAATAATTTATTATAATTTCGAGATTAAAAGGACATTAAGACATAGATTTTGGTAGGTCTGTAGTAGAGGGGTCTTTTTAGAAGAAAAACATTTCCAGATAAGTCAACGGCTTAAGAATAATAATAATAATAAAAAAACAAATTATTAATAAATATAAAACTGAAAGTGTTTAGTTTGGGTTGAGGTCACATTATGCATATGCTCAGAGTCAGTCAGTGCCTGTATCTCTGTGTTCACACTCTCACATTCCATTTGCAATCTGCAAATTCATGCAGATATGCATCCACTTATTATTCTTCTATAAATAGCACCCAAACCCACCGAACACAATACGTTTCTTTAGGGCTTTCAACTTCCCCCAAATTCACCATCAAACATGAAAACGAGAAGCTCGTCGCATAATTCACCGGCCGGTGATCGGAAGAACACAATTGAAGTGCGTGTCAATCGCCGGAGCAAACGGATTAAGAATGAGACTCCGATTGCCGATTCAATTCAGCCGGAGAAGAAGAATAAGAAGAGGTTTAATCGATCAGCATTGGTGGTGGAGAAGGAGGATCCGGATCAATTCGGGGCTCCGACCCGGAAGACTCCGAAACTGAAAGTTGGGTCGGGTAGGCACGGTAGAAGTCTGATTAATTTGAGGAGTGTTTTGGAAACCGGGGTGCTCGAGGGTGTTCGTGTTTCGTATAATTTCGACGTGGAGGTGGTATTCTTTAATTAATTTGTAACTGATTGATCATGCTTTGTTTTAATGTTTTAAGATGTTTAGATTGTTTTAATGTAGTTGTTACTTGTTTGATATGTTACTTTGTAGTTGTTTTAATTAATTTTAAGGTATTTAGGGACATGTTTTGTGCTTTTGAATCAATTTTTGATCAGATTAAGGTTTAATGAGAATGTGTTTACTTATTTGATATGTTACTTTTAGTTGTTTTAGTTACTTTAAGGTATTTAGGGACATGTTTTGTGCTTTTGCATCTGTTTTTGATCAGATTAAGGTTTAAAGGAAATATGTTACTTGTTTGATATGTTACTTTATGTTGTTTTAGTTATTTTAATGTAGTGGTTATTAATTTTGACGGGATGAAATCTATGTTTGAGTCGGATACTCATTTACAAACAGTTTAATTAAGGTTTCGATGCGTGGCGATTGAGATTTGTTTTTATTTATAGGGAAAGAATCTGCAAGGAATAATCAAGGGTGTCGGGATACTGTGTTCTTGCAGTTTGTGTGTGGGTACCAAAGTAAGTTATGTTATTATACATTATATGTAAACAGCGCTTTGAAGCTTGAAATCAGGGGTTTGACTTTTGTTGACTTGTTGAATGGTAGGTTATTCCGCCGTCTCAGTTTGAGTTACATGCATGCAAACAATACCGGCACGCCATAAAACATATTCGTCTTGAAAATGGTAAAAGTCTCCTTGAAGTGATTGAGATATGTAAAGCTTCGGATTCTGTTGAAGCCGCTCTTCAAAATGTAATTAGTTCATTGCCAGTGAAGGGATCGCCCGTGTGTACAAAATGCAATGGTGAACAATAATACTCTAACTGGAATATTTTTAAATGTATTATTTTGGCTAATATATTTTCTGAATTTCATGAATTTCAGGTTCAATCGAAGCGTCATCTACTGAAAATTTGTTAGTTTGTGATTCGTGTGTGAATAAGAAGCAAGTGGAAGTTAAAGCGAGTGTTTCAACTCGCGCCCAAGTTAGGTATGGATTCTTATTGATGCGTTTTAAAAACTGTAGTAGTCAATCTTTACTTGTAATCATTATAAATTTATAATGTTGGTGTCAATGCATCTACAGATCTTCTGTTGAAGTCTCCCTTCAAACTGTAATTAGTTCATTGCCTGTGAAGGGACCTTCCTTTTGTACAAAATGCAACGGTGAAAAATAATACTCTAACCAACATAATATGATACATATATATATTTTTTGGCTAATATGTTTTCTGAACCATGGTGTAATTTTTCATGAATTTCAGGGTTAGTAGAAGCGTCGTCTAATGAAAAGTTGTTGGTTTGTGATTCATGTGTGCATAAGAAAAAAGTGGAAGCTAAACCGAGCGTTGTGACTCGTGGTCAAGTTAGGTATGAATTGTTTATTGATGCATTTTAACAACTTTAGTTAACATCATTGTTCATATAATGTTGGTATAAACTCATCTACAGATGTTCAAGAAAACATTTGGGTGTGGGGTTTAGTTGGTTTCTTGATAACCTTAACCGTTTCTATCTTTAAAACATTCGACAATGTTTTAAAAATATCATATATTATATTGAAAACAAAAAAAAAAGTTTTAATCCTTAAAACATTAAACAGTATTTTGGAAATATTATATATTATACTGAAAAAAAAACACGGTTCTAACATGGTGAAAAAAGAGTATATATGGCAAGGGTGGGGTCCAAATTTTCGTATGAAAATTAGGGTATTACATGAAACGTCATGACATAATGTCACGACATCATACGTCACGACTTTATGAAAATTCGTTTGCTGTATAATTGAAGAAGATACAAAACTGAGTTAAGAGTGTTTGAAAATTAATATATGGTAAATTATATTAATGTCTTTGATACATGTAATGGATATTTCATGCTATTTAGTTTTTAAGTAAGTATTATTATCTTATTCATAGGGCATCAAGTCCTGACCCGAAGTCATCTAAAAGTAAGGCCTCGTCAAATTCTGTTGATAACAAGAAAAAGAGAGGCAGGCCAAGAAAGTAAGAATCTATTTCCTCTGTATAGTTCCCATAAATAACATGACACGTCACAACTTCATACTTCACGACTTCATACGTCACAACTTTATGAAAATTTTAGTATTGTCAAATATGATATGATTCACTATAAATAAGACACCGAACTGAGTTAAAGAGTCTTTAAAAACTAACACGTAGTAATCTATAGGGATGTCTTAGACACATGTAATGAATTTTACTTGCTTTTTAGTTTTGAAATAAATTCAATGACTGTTTAATATCATTCTTTATTCATCGTGCATCATGTCTGGACCTGAAGGCGTCTGAAAGTAACACCTAGAAATCAGAATCAATTTCCTCTTTATAATTTCCATAAATAACATGATACGTCACGACTTCACACGTCACGAATTCATACTTCTTGACTTTGTGAGAGTTTTACTATTGTGAAATATGATATGATTCACTATAAATAAGACACCAAACTGAGTTAAAGAGTATTTAAAAACTGATATGTGGTAATCTATAGGGATGTCTTGGACACATGCAACAAACTTTACTTGCTTTTGTGTTTTATATCATACTTTATTCATAGGGCATCAAGTCCAGACCCAACGGCATTTGAAAGTAACACCCCGCTAGTTTCCGTTGATAACAAGAAAAGACGAGGCAGACCAAAAAAGTCAGAATCTATTTCTTCTCTATAATTTCCATAACTAACATTTAACGCCCCTTCGTTTAATAGGCAGTTTGTCACGTGATTTTCAGGTCATCAATGTCTGCTCTAAAGCCCGTCACAAGCCCTGGAAAATTCAAAGTTTCAGGAAAAAGAAGAAATTCAAAAGAACTTGAAAGGTAGAATACAAAATAATAATCAAGACTGCTATTTTTTTTGATATAAAAATACTAATATTTTAATGGCGGTTTAGGTCACCAACATCTGCGTCTGCATCGCGATCCATCAAGTTAGTCTCTAACTTTATTAAAACGTGTTTCCTAAGGTTAAGGAAACTAACTAATTTCTTGTGTGTCGTATGATGATCTTCAGGAATCATGGGTTGGTTTTCCAGGAAGGAGGATTACCTGAAAAAGCTAAGCTAACTTACATTGTCCGTGGAAAGGTAACAAATCCGATAAGATATATGCGAATACATCTTCTTTTTTTAGAAAAAAATCTTATATATATATTTTTTTTGTTAGCAGAAAATGCTAGTTGGTTACAAGTCAGGAAGTGGCATATCTTGCTCTTGTTGCAAAACTGTGCTCAGCCCGTCGCAGTTTGAAGCTCATGCTGGTTGGGCCTCACGCAGAAAACCGTGAGTTTTTGCTATACACACACATATATTAATCTAGTGCATGTGTATGTTTACTAATATTGCTTAATAACATATACATCCTCAAAAGTTCAAAATTTCGTACACAGCCTTCTAGTTTTTTTAATATCATATTTACCCTTTCGTTGTCAATGAAATAAAACAGTTTAAAAAAAGTTGTTTCAACGAATAATTAATTTTATTTTGATTACAACAAAATGGATAAATATGTAAAAGGATAGATACGAAATTGTCTGAACTTCTCTCTCTCTCTCTCTCTATATATATATATATATATGTATGTATAGTTTTATAGTAATTACAATATTTAAAATGTTGACAGATACGAACACATTTACACCTCAAATGGAATGTCACTCCACGAATATGCGGTTTCTCTGAAGAAAAAGGAAAACAGAACACGTCCAGTGAAAAATAATAATGACGTGTGTAGAGTTTGTAAGAAAGGTGGAGATCTGTTGCTTTGTGACACATGCCCGAGGTCATTCCATCGAGGTCAGTTTTGTATATTTGAATATTTTTTGTGATGTCAGCGAGATTATTAATATGCACTTAATTATGTTGGTCAACATAGAATGTGCACGTGAGCCAAGCATCCGTCGTGGCAAATGGCAATGCAAATATTGTCAACGGTCGTTGAAGGTCAAAGGTAAAAGTGCTGATTCTTTGGCTGCTGGAGGGGCCACGGGCAATGAGCCAGTGGCCAGGAGAAGTGGTATGAAGCCCGTGGAAAACATTGTTCTTGGCGCTTGTGTTTTATGCAGGTAACACTTTTTATTATAAAAACTTAACCGGTTAACGGGTCAAAACAATTCTGGTTCAAAGTTCGGCCCCAATGGTTTTGTCACATTCTATGAATATATAACATGCTACACTAGATATAATTATAAAAACTGTATTTTTACAATGGTTGTTTGAATTTGTAAAACATGGTGATTTATGTAAACGTTGAAAACACACTTTGGGAGACTTACAGCCGCTTTGACCTGTTTATTGCCAAATTTTGCGATAATGTGTATGTCAAAAGTTCTCTATAATTACCAGTTTGGATAGTTGTAAAATAACTAAAAGCCCCTATATATTTAATGCTTTGGCATACGAGCATTCATAGATCCATGGGCATTTATGCCATTTTACAACTTTTTGGAAAGTCTTTTTTTTTCCTAAACTGAATTGGCATGATAGAAATAAATTGATACTCGGGTGGCCTCTAAAGTTGTTTTTTCATTATGCATTATCGCTTAATTTCTAAATTATGGTCTATATGACCGTTAGACAACCTAAAATGTCAACTTTGTTTATAATGTATGATGAATGTTGACTAAACAGTTTTGATGAATGCAGTTGTCATGAATTCAGCAAAAATGGTTTCAATAACCAGACTGTTATAGTTTGCGATCAGTGTGAAAAAGAATACCATATCGGCTGTCTGAGAAAACACAACATGGCTGATTTAAAGGTACACACACATACAATATATACTTTTTATTGCATTTATTTTAATTTTAATGTTGTAATCCACAACTTACAGAAACTGCCGAAAGGGGACTGGTTCTGCCGCAATGATTGTAAGAGAATTAATTCTCTTTTAAAAAATCTGTTAAGTCTTGAACCCGAAACACTCTCGGATGACATGTTGACTTTTTGGAGGGAGAGGCTAAGGAAGAATAATAAATCAGAAAGTGATTCTAATCTTGACATGAAATTTGTTCTTCTAAGGGGCAAAAGTGCCGCCCGCAAAAGTAAAAAACTGCTGGCACAAACCGTCAAAATTTTTCATGTGAGTATTGTTTTGACTTTTGATGGTAGAGTAGTTTGATCATTTTTAGTGTTGACTTTCTTTGACTTTATTTTTTATTGTTATAGGAAGGGTTTGACCCTATTATTGATTCAACAAGTGGGCGTGATTTTATTCCTTCGATGGTGTACGGGTGAGCGTAAATCATAAATGGGTTATATTATTGAATAGTTAATTAATAATATATTACTCTTTTTTAATCTAAAATATTTTGTTTTCTTAACAGAAGGAAAATTTGGAGCCAAGACTTTGCAGGAATGCTTTGTGCAATGCTGACAATAGAGTAAGGATATTATTGTCATTTCGTGTTTGTTTTTGCGTGAATATATTTATTTACTAATGACATTTTATTTGATTGTGCAGCTCGAAAGTAGTGACAGCTGGAACTCTTCGTGTTTTTGACGAGGATATAGCTGAACTCCCGATCGTTGCTACTAGAAAATCTAACCAGGGGAAGGTGTGTATCATAACTACAAAGAAGCTTGCAGCAAATTTTTATTTTTATTAATTTTTATTAATTTTTTAATTATTATTATTGTTATTACTATTATTTAGTAATTATTTTTGGTACTTATTGGATATTGGTACTTTGGTAGGGATACTTTCAGCTGCTTTTTACCTGCATCGAGAAAGTACTTTCTTCTTTGAAAATAAAGAATATTGTGCTACCGGCTGCAGATGATGCGAGATCTATGTGGACCCAAAGGTTCGGGTTTGAAATGATAGCCCCGGATCAGGTAAAGTTTATTTTTTTTCTTTTACTCTCTGGTAACCATGAGAAACCGTTATCAGAAAACTCACGGGATCTCGTCAATACCCAGCACGGAAAGAACCTAACACGAAATTCGTGGGTTTGGGTTTAGTATAAGCGGGTTCGGGTCAGTTTTGGGTCGAACTCGTGAACCTGTTTAGCTAAACGAGTTATGTTTTTGTAAAATTGTAATTTTAAAATAAGTGGGTTCGTGGGCTAATTTGTTTAACCCCGTTTTTTAAATGTATTTTTGTGTTTTATGTCATAACTTAAAAGATAAATTAATTGAGGTTTTATTACTAAAATGTAATTGTTTCATACACACTTTTATTTTATGTTGTAAAGTTGAAATTTTGAAGTAGTAATATGAGATCAAACTAAAAAATAAAATAAAATCGGGTTAGATGGGTGGTGTTCGCGTCAACCAGTGAAGTTCATGCCATGTCCGGGTTCATATGTCTGGTAGACTGGCACGATTTCCGGGTTCATGTCGGGTTGGAGTGTTGGACCAGACTTTATTTTAGTTTTCATAGGTAAATGGATTTAACATATAAAATAAACCATAGGTTTGAATATTTTGTGATATACAGCTTTTGTAGCTCATATTTAACAAATTAATTATTTATCAAGTCCAAAAGAAGGCGTTTGCGGTTCAGCCCAACGAGACCTGACAGACTCGTTACCTGTTTTATGTACATAAAGTCTAATTCTTCTAATTATTTGTTTGAATTCCAGCTTAATGAGCTGAGGCAATCATGCCCGGCCATAATGACATTCCAAGGGACTTCATTACTACAGAAGGAACTTGTAAAAGCTGCTTAAGATTGTGACTCTATTAGTTTTCATTTTGTATTTATTATATTTAGTGATTAGTTAGTTACTTCTTTAGTTAGGCAGGTTAGTCTTTTAGTTGCTTTGTATATAAAAACTTTCATTTGAGTAATAACAGAAAACATAAAAAATCCCAAATGTTGTTTTGATCAAGAAAGATGGTGTCGGAGAACGGAGATGCATGTGATCATGCCTTTGAACCGTTTGGTGAAATAGCGAGATGATCATGTGATGCAGTTTCTGAAGCGTTCAATGGTTCAAGACACTTATTGATTAATCAAAGTTGAAAAATTGAACTATAGGTTCCAAGAACTCTATTCTTATAATTCAAACTTTATAAAAAACTACAAAATTAAACAATTATGTAACCCTATTTATACTAGCCCAAGAAAAACAGATAAACATAGAAATTAGATAAACATAAAATAATAATAGATTTCAATAAAATGTTTAGCTCCTGCACCATACACCTCCGCGAAAAAACTCGTTCTCAAGTTTTGTCTTCAAACCAAAGCCACCAGGATCGAGAGGAACATCAACCCACCCATTATTTATTAACATTTTATTAACACCATGACCCTCCTAAAGAGCTCGTCTTCATGTCTCGCTCGGATTTGGACTTGTAACACCTGGGTTGAGTGTAGCATTAGAACGGTTCCTATTTGTTATCGGTTTTACATGCCCAACTAGTTGAACTTCACGAGTCGCCTCACACGACTCTAAACTTGTACCACCTGGGTCTGTTGGGTCTCTCCACCTCATTATTCTCGTCTTTGAAAAAGACTCATCCTCGAGTGTTGAGAACGTTGAACCAAAGATTATTCTGCCCAATTTCATGCTTACTATGTTCTGTTGTGATCTTGTTTGGATCAGGCTTAATAATCAGCCTGTGAGTGTTGCTTACAACCCGAGTTCAATGACTTGTTCGGTGGAAGCATATGTCTAACTTGCAAACCAAACATAGATCACGGATCCTCGCTCTTTTGAATCCAACCACTTCAAACAATCATGCCCGTTGATTGCGGCCTTGTGTCCTCTCTTGGCTCTATCTTGGACACTTTTGTTGCATAGCGAAACCGGCCTACACACCACACCCTTTTACCATTTTGCCTTTGCAAATTCCTTAACATACTTGGCCACTTGGGCTCCAACTCCTCAAAGCTATTAACCACAATCCTTATTGCATCTTTTTCGGTTTCTTGCATTCGTTCAAAAATCTCTATGGACTCTTTTAATTCTCCTTTTCCCCACGTGAAAGCCAGGCATTACGATCTTCCAATATATTTGTATTTGTTAGTATATGTATGCACAGGAATGCGATAAAATAGACATTAATTGCAGGGTAACAGAGTCCAATAATGAGAGCGATCGCATTTACCTAAAGACAATATGTCCTTCCAAAAAGAACCACCGGTAATATAGTACACGTAGATGCGACTTGTACAAGTATAGATATACTCAACACTTGTAAGAAAACATTGTGTTGATAACAATGTGGAGATTGTGGAAGGCTCGAAACGAGGTGATTCACGAAGGGTTCAAATTAATCAGGGTTTTTATTTATACTTATATTATCATGTTATATATGACTTTTCAATTTGGGACACTTTCATATTCACCTTCATATGTTAATATAATGTATGGTTAATATGTAAGAGATGGTTAGCACAACTTACTAAGTTAATGTATACAACATTTAGGCTGGTACAAGAATTACAAAGATATTATATTGTAGCAAGTTACATTGGAAGCATATATATATATATATATATATATATATATATATATATATATATATATATATATGTAGCATCCAAATTCCAAACTAGTAGATGCTGCTGCCGAACGTAAAGTGATCTTTGTTCTTTGGTTATTGGTACGTATTAAAGAATACAAACATATATGCATACACACACAAACATAAATGCTTACACCTTGAGCATGCATACCAAAATGATTGAAACGAAAAATAAAACAATGTTGGTGATAATATTTATGTGTGTTAGCCTGTTAATTAGGGATTTAGGTCACCCAAAACCATATATCTTTAAGTAGAGAAATTACAATGAAAAATAATAATGATAAATAGTTAATAACTATAAAAATAATAGTTTAAAAATATAAATAAAATAATCATAACTTTTCTTTTATAACCGGCAATATTATTATTATTATTATTATTATTATTATTATTATTATTATTATTATTATTATTATTATTATTATTATTATCGACTAACACGTGTAGATGTACTCGAAGATAAGATGTAGTAGCGATTCCTTCAATGAGTATTCAATTTGTTTTTTGCTACATAAAATTTGTTCCCATGCACTGTAATCATTTACGAAAATTACAAACAAAAAAAGACACATGATAAGTATTTATATACAACGTTTTCATGCTAGCTAGCTAATTAAGTGACTAGCCTCTTCACATCAATGGCCAACCTTCACTTTGTCTTGTTTCCTTTGATGGCTCAAGGTCACATGATACCCATGGTAGACATGGCTCGTATACTAGCCCAACGTGGTTCTATGGTTACAATAATCACAAGTCCTCTTAACGCTAACCGCTTTAAATCGGTTATTGATTTTGCGATTAAAGACGAGCTAAAGATCCAAATTCTTGAACTCCAACTCCCATGCGCTGAAGTTGGTTTGCCCGAAGGATGTGAGAATTTTGACTCGTTGCCATCACCCGGACACGCGGTTAATTTGATCTTAGCCATGAATTTGTTAGAACAACCCGCGGAAAATATGCTCCGGGCGTTATGCCCAGCTCCAAGTTGCATCATTTCAGATGGTGGTTTTCCTTGGACTAATGATGTGGCAAAGAGGTTGAGTATTCCTAGGATTGTTTTCTATGGACCAGGATGTTTCACGTTCCTATGCATACACATAGTGACGAATACAAAAGTACTAGACGAAATTGAATCTGATTCTGAGTACTTTGTAATGCCAGGTTTGCCTGACCGGATTGAAGTTACCAAACCGCAAGCTTCAACTTGGGGAAGAGAGGATTCGAAAGAATCCACTGCAGTTTTTGAACGAATGCAAGAAGCCGAGAAAGAAGCCATAGGGATTGTGGTTAATAGCTTTGAGGAGTTGGAGCCCAAGTATGTTGAGGAATTTGCAAAGGCAAAAGGTAAAAGGGTGTGGTGTGTCGGTCCGGTTTCACTATGCAACCAAAGTTTCCAAGATAGAGCCGAACGAGGTAACAAGGCCGGGATCAATGGGCATGATTGCTTGAAATGGCTGGATTCAAAAGAGTCAGGGTCCGTTATCTATGTTTGCTTAGGAAGTCTAACATATGCTTCAACCGAACAATCCATTGAGCTCGGGTTGGGACTTGAGTCATCGAACATACCCTTTGTTTGGTTTATTAGGCAACCAAGTGAAGAATTTGAGGAATGGCTTTCCAAAGAAGGATATGAAGAAAGGATTAAAGGTAGAGGGCTAATGGTCCGTGGTTGGGCACCACAAATATTAATATTGTCACACCAAGCCATTGGTGGTTTCGTGACACATTGTGGATGGAACTCGACTCTTGAAGGTATTTCTGCTGGGGTCCCAATGGTTACATGGCCACATTTCGCAGACCAATTTCTAAATGAACGATTTATCATAAACGTATTGAAAATTGGTGTTAGAATTGGGATGGAGATTCCTATTTCATTCACGAAGCTAGATGAGTCAAAAGAAATAGTGAAAAGGGAAAATCTCAAGGAAGCTGTAGTAGAACTGATGAAAAGTGGCGAAGAAGGTGAGGCAAGAAGAAAGAGATCCAGAGCGTTTGCACTAATGGCAAAAAGCGCAATGGAAGAAGGGGGTTCGTCTCACCGTAATATAACGTTGATGAGTCAAGCTATCACTGAAGAACTAGCCAAGAACAATACACATATTTAAGACATTGTGCAACCATTTTAACATTAAGTACCAAATTGTATTTGCGATAATATTAGATAATTATTCTACTTGTATATATAATTACTCTACTTGATTCTCACATTTAGCACGTTAACTTAATTAATTTGTATTTGATCCAAACCCTTTATCTCAAATGGGTCAGTATAATATTTCGTTGTTTCGATGTGAGCTATATATATATGTTATACCCGCATTTAGCCTGAACCTGGGGGATGTTATAGATACTATTAGGTTTATTTTTAGTCAATACATACATGTTATATTGTTATATATGATTTTTTTTATCTGAAATACACTATAATATTCACCTTCAAATGCCAATATATTGGATATTTAATAAGTTATAAGAGGTAGCTAGCGCGACTTATTATGTGAATGCATACGATTGATTCCTCTTTTCCCTCTAGAGGAATCATGTCCTACTTGTAAAAAAAAGCCTGTTTGGATAGATTTGGCGAGCATGCCATCGACTGTTAGTGATGTCTTATGAAATGTGCTTAGGCGTGCCGGGATCTCAGCAAAAAAAGAGGCACCTATTAACTTTCTGACTGATCCGCGAGAGGAAAGATCTACTCTGTGTCATTCTGACGTTCTTGTGTTTGGGCAGGGGGGAAGCATGTGTGTGTCGACCTCACTGGGGTGTCCCTATTGGTGGTCCACAGTAACTCGCATAGTCCGAGGAACCAAGGATTGATATTTAGTAGAATATGCTTTGCGATTCAAAAGGGGATAGCGGCACAACTTGTTGCTCACTGACCCATTATTCAGATGTAGCTTGGTTTGTGTTAATATCTTTTAATGGATGATGTTAAATAAAATAAAATAATAAGAAAAAAATAAAAAATAAATAAATATTGGAGTTAGTTAGAATGAGCAACTTTAGATGTAAGAAACAAGTTAAGATAAATTGTGGATATGGTTTTTCAATATTGTACCGAATAGAAACGTATGCCTTTGGGTGACTGGGGAAATAGTCATCAAAACCCTTGCCTCTTTTTTTATTTACTTAGGCACCAAGTGTTGATAAAAAACGTACAGGAATATACTTTCTTGTTGGTACAATAAATTACGAATAAAATATGTTGTAAGTTACATTGGATGCATATGTAGCATCCAAAATTGTTCTAGATGCTGTCGAACGTAAAGTGATTTTTGTTCTTTACTTATCGGTAACATATTAAAAAAAATAGAAGTATATATTTATACACACAAACATAGATATTTACACCTTGAGCATACTGATCCCGAAATAATTGAAACGAAATATAAAACAATATTGAGTTTTTTTCCCAAAATAGTGTTGATGGGATAAATATTTACCAAAATGGTGTTGTTGACAATTTTTTTGTTTCTCACTCTTAATCTTATTGGTTAAACTAAAAAAGACAAATGTTCTCTCTCCTTTAAAACAAATAATAAATTAAGTTTAATCTTTAATGAAATAATATTTGTACACAATTTTAAGTTTTCTACTTTTTTTTTCTTTTTCACAATATTATTGTTGTTTTTTTAATTAAAACCTAAAAAATGTATATGATTGAATTGTTTCTATAAAAACTTAATTTATTTACCAAAAATACATAGCTTTTTGTTTATTTGTTTTAAAAACTTGGTTTTTAAATAGACTTATGAACTGAAACAAATGTTTTAGATAACATGTGCACTTTTATTTCTTTTTTGAAAGGCAAAAAATGTGTACTCTTACTACTAATATACAACCAATTTGTAAAATAAATACATGTAGAAATGACATTATCTGATGTTTCTAATATTTTGGAGCAAATGTTTTTCAATCTTTTTATTAAATAAACATGTATTATTAATATTTTTTGTTTTATATTCTTCAAAAGAAGTTTTTTTCAAATTAGATTTATTCTTCAAAAAATTTCTAACAATACATTTCATTTGAGACTAAATAAACGTATACTTTTGATAGAAAAAAAACATATTTTGAAAATAAATAAAAAAGAAACATCTTAATATTTTCTAAGATTGATAAAAAAACTAAAAGCTATATTGGAAAGAAGAAAACAAAAGTGTAATTCTAAACCATATCATGAGTTTTTTTTGTTGTAATATTTAATATTTTTACAACAGATTTTCTTTTAGTTCATCATTGTCACTAAACAAAAATACATATTTTAAAAAGTTATTATTCATGAAAAAACTGTTTTTTTAGTAAGCTACTATTTATAAAAAAAAAGTTTAAGAGTTGAGAAGAATATTGTGAATTAAATATCGATTTTATTTTAAATTTTACATAAAAAGATTAACAATGAACTAAATAAATAAAGAAACGTATAACTAGATTATAAAATATTTATTTTGTAATTAAATTAAAATTACTAGTTTTAAATAATTAAAAAAGAACATGAAATGGGGTCCATTTTGGTTTAACAAATAAGATTAAGATTGAGAAAAAAAAAGTTGTTAACACCACCATTTTGTTAAATATATTTCAAGGGACACAATTTTTGTAAATATTTATCCCACCAACACTCTTTTGGGGAAAATTCAAACAATATTGGTGATAATATTTAGGGAAAATTACAGAAATAGACAAGTTTGACCAATAATTTATCAAAATAGACATGTCTATTTAGCCTACATCTCTTCAATCATTGGTTTTTTAACTAATAAACAACTGACACGTTATCGAAGCCGGTTAAGGCGGCTAAGCCTTAGCCTCCACTTTATGGGCACAGAATTTTATAAAAAGTAAACGGGTCCCACCTTTAACCAATAAAAATTCGACACGTGTCAAAGACGGCTAAACTTAGCTTACATCTATGGTTATTTAGCCGACATCTCCGACTCTTAGCCGTCTTCGGGATACGTGTCTATTTAGTTAGCCGGCTCCAAATATTCCTTCTTAGCCGGCTCCAACTCGGCTTGTAGGCTAAGGCTTCACTTAGCCGCATTCAATTTTTTCATTTAGCTGTCTAATTTTAGCCACCAAAATTGAATATTTTACCAACCTTATTAAATATTTAGCCGGCTTCACTTAGCCGTCTTCTTGGCCGGTGTAATTTTAGCCGCCAAAATTGAATATTTTACCAACTTACCAACTCTATTAAATATTTAGCCGGCTTCACTTAGCCGTCTTCTTAGCCGGTGTAATTTTAGCCCCCAAAATTGAATATTTTATCAACATGTTTTAGCCGCTGATGGCTAAAACATGCCTGCTAGGAGAAAAAAATTTGACGGCTAAGCGAAGCCGGCTAAATAATTGATTAGGTAAAATATTTAATTTTGGGAGTTAAATTACACCGGCTAATAAGACGGCTAAGTGAAGCCGGCTAAATATTTAATAGAGTTGGTAAGTTGGTAAAATATTCAATTTTGGCAGCTAAATTTACACCGGCTAAGAAGACGACTAAGTAAAGCCGACTAAATATTTAATAAGGTTGGTAAAATATTCAATTTTGGCGGCTAAAATTAGACGGCTAAATGAAAAAATTGAAGGCGGCTAAGTGAAGCCTTAGCCTATAAGCCGAGTTGAAGCTGGCTAAGAAGAAATATTTGGAGCCAGCTAACTAAATAGACACGTATCCCGAAGGAGACTAAGAGTCAGAGATACCGGCTAAATAACCATAGATGTAGGCTAAGTTTAGCCGCCTTTGACACGTTTCGAATTTTTATTGGTTAAAGGTGGGACTCGTTTACTTTTTATAAAATTCTGTGCCCATAAAGTGGAGGCTAAGGCTTAGCCGGTTTCGATGACGTGTCAGTTGTTTATTGGTTAAAAAACCAATGATTGGAGAGATGTAGGCTTAATAGACATGTCTATTTTGATAAATTATTGGTCAAACTTGTCTATTTCGGTAATTTTCCCTAATATTTATGTGTGAGGCAACTGGAAACCATATATCTTTACATAGATAAATTACATTAAAAATAATAATGATAAAGCTAACTAAACTCGAAATAAAATAATAACTAGCAAAACAAAAACAGTTAAAAAATAAAGATAAATAAAAGAATCATAACTTTTCTTTTACCAACAATATTGGTAACTAATTAACTATATATGTAATTACTAGTTTGAGACTCGTATTCTATTTGGGTAATAAATGAAAATACAATATTTAGTAAATACTCAATATACAATAAACAATAAACACTTATTAAAACACTGTTAAATAAAGAATATAAACTTATTAAAACACTGTTAATAGACCGTCATTTTATAATAGTTTTTATAACAGTTTTAAAAATAAACAATACACTTTTATTCTCTAACTGTTTTCAGTTTTTAACCCAAATTAAATCAACCGAAAAACAAAAAATACCCTTATAACTTTTATCAATGCAATTTCCTAGAATAACAAATGTTTTAGTTCGTAGAAATATACTAAATTTTTTGAATCCATCATAAAAAAAACTTAAATCGTAAATCATACTTGTTTGCCCAATAAACGAATATACCAACACGTGTAGATATTCCCGAAGATAAGATATATATGGTGGCGATGCCTTCTATAACAATTCCATTTTTGTTTTTTGCTACACAAAATGAGTCCTATGCACTGTAATCATTTACGTCAATTACAAAGGGAAAAGATGCATGATAAGTATTTATATACAACGTTTTCATGCTAACTAACTAAGTGACTAGCCTCTTCACATCAATGGCTAACCTTCACTTTGTCTTGTTTCCTTTGATGGCTCAAGGTCACATGATACCCATGGTAGACATGGCTCGTATACTAGCCCAAGTATGTTGAGAAAAAAGTTTAAAAACCAAAAAGGAATATTTGAAAAACAATAATGATAGTATGATTTTAAACGCAAGTAGTTTACTGCATGTTTTAGCACCGCTGATGAGAACTTGGTTGTGAACGCAAGTAGAAGATCGGAGAGTTATTAGGTGGCATTTAATGAGTAAGATACGCAAACGGAATTAGGGTTAGAAGAGTTATTGGGATTTGAGTATTTTTGTATGAAGCGGGATTAGGTCCATGCGAGTTGACATTTGAGTCATATAGATTTCGAGGGAGGAGACTGTGGGAGCGACACGTGTCATTGTTCATAAACAATCATTAGTTAGTATAAATATAGATATAAATATCTAAAGTAAATGTTTGAAAGCAAACCTCGTTTACCAACCCTAAATTATTTCCCCAATTCAATATAAAAAACAATTCGAAGTATTATCAATTTATGATAGATTATAAGTTTACCCCACAACGAGCGGTTTGAGTTCACTAGTTAATTGTTAAAAGCTTGATTGAATAATATAAATACTAGATTGTTTTAAACTATTTAATTTGAATGAAATAGCTAATTGATAAGTTAAAAACTTATATCAGAAAAAGGTGAAGGGTTATGATGCTTTTGAGTTTAACCTAGATTATATATGTATATAGGGATATGAAATGTATTGTTTGTAATGAAATTTTAGAATATCATAGTATGTATACACTAGAGTTAAAAAGAAGATTGTAGAACAACATAATATGTTGTCTATTTATGTTACATTTAAAGTTTTAACAATCATATAAACACGTTAGGTTACTTATATTTTTCTTATAATATGTCGACCTCACTTGGGGAAGAGAGGATTCGAAAGAATCCACTGCAGTTTTTGAACGAATGCAAGAAGCCGAGAAAGAAGCCATAGGGATTGTGGTTAATAGCTTTGAGGAGTTGGAGCCCAAGTATGTTGAGGAATTTGCAAAGGCAAAAGGTAAAAGGGTGTGGTGTGTCGGTCCGGTTTCACTATGCAACCAAAGTTTCCAAGATAGAGCCGAACGAGGTAACAAGGCCGGGATCAATGGGCATGATTGCTTGAAATGGCTGGATTCAAAAGAGTCAGGGTCCGTTATCTATGTTTGCTTAGGAAGTCTAACATATGCTTCAACCGAACAATCCATTGAGCTCGGGTTGGGACTTGAGTCATCGAACATACCCTTTGTTTGGTTTATTAGGCAACCAAGTGAAGAATTTGAGGAATGGCTGTCCAAAGAAGGATATGAAGAAAGGATTAAAGGTAGAGGGCTAATGGTCCGTGGTTGGGCACCACAAATATTAATATTGTCACACCAAGCCATTGGTGGTTTCGTGACACACTGCGGATGGAACTCGACTCTTGAAGGGATTTCTGCTGGGGTCCCAATGGTTACATGGCCACATTTCGCGGAACAATTTCTAAATGAACGATTTATTATAAACGTGTTGAAAATTGGTGTCAGAATTGGGACAGAGGTTCCCGTTTCGTTCATGAAACTAGATAAGCCTAAAGAGATAGTGAAGAGGGAAGATGTCAAGAAAGCTTTAGTAGACCTGATGAAAAGTGACGAGGAAGGGGAGGCACGAAGAACGAGATCTAGGGCGTTCGCAGCAATGGCGAAGAGAGCAATGGAGGACGGGGGCTCGTCTCATCGTAATATGACGTTGATGATTCAAGCTATTACTGAAGATTTAGCCAAGAATAATACACCTATTCAAGATATTGTGTTGCCATGTAACTTGAATTATCAGATTGGATGATTATAAAGAATTTACTATCGATTTCTTTGGTTAACATTCCTACTTGATTAATAAAAGAAACATTGTTGTTTTAATGAAAAACCTTTTTTTTAGCTAGTGTTAGTATTTTTTTGTTCCTAGTTTTATTAATTTATTTGTTTTGACCATTAGTAAAATATAATACTGATTCATAACAAAAATGAAAAAAATAGTTGAAATTGGCCAGTAATAGTCGAAGTTGAAGCTTATTTTGCAAGTTAAACCTCATGCTCGAGCTTATTAAAGTCCATCTTGATTAGAACTTTTAGTAATGTTATTTTAAGTAGTTTATGAGTGGCTTGATTCGTTTATACCCGTAATAATAAGTCTATAACTATTTATCAAGTTCCCCGAAGATTCATTATCCAAAGATTTTTAAAATCGTTTTATGGTAAATGTCTAAATGGTCCCAAACAAACTTGAATTCAAATACAAGAAGGTAAGCTCACTATGATGCCGACTCACTACCACATAAAGTGAGATTGGATCAGTTAATGCCATCATATCTTAATTATTCAACTTAACTATATATGACTATCCTCCCTTTTCATCATGTGTGAAAAAAAGTATATAATAATTATATACACATAAATACATAAGATAATATGTAAAAATAGATAGGAATAGATCTAGACATAAATAACATAATATGTGCTACTAATATAGATTATGTGATAAACTTAACTGACTCAAAAGTTAAATGCAAACTACAAATCAGTTTTGTTGACAAAAGTACGTGGGAGTAATGTGGAACTGTGCTTGACCTAAGCACGGTCATGTCTCTTAGCTAAAATATTATCAAAATTTTATTTGAGTTGTTACAACTCAACTATGCATACCTTTTATTATCGTAAAAGTTGATTATATTACAATTATGAGCGTCTAATGGTAATCTTATATGAATTCAATCACTGCACGAACCCAAAATCATGAGAGACACACTAACCCGAACACAACATGGACTGACATATGAGCACGACCCTTTTAACCTAATATTTAAGTATGCTCTATTTTTTTGCATAAATATTTACAACAAAAAAAAAACGTACATAATTAAATTAATTATGTTTAAAATATAAACATGATGTGAACATGACAAGCGAAACCAAATAGGAGTTGTTAGGTAAACATAATAGCGAGTTCAGTCTAAAACTAATTGGAACCCTCTTTTGCTAAACCTATCCGTAGTCAAAGTAAAGCTCCCCCGGGCATTTTACGACATGCGGTGCTCAATCAACATTTCAATATTTTGCAAAAAAAGGTGCAGTCAAAACTCTCCAGCAATTATCACACAATTATTACTTTTTAACTTTTTTTTAATGTAAATAAAATTATAAATTAAAAGGGAAAAAATATGATTGGATGGAAGATAATAAAGAAGAGGTTCTCTACATAACTTTCACTCTCAAAATACCAAAAAAATACCAGTATTCCTTGACAATCTGGCATTATGGACCCATAACTGGTCAGTACAAATGATCTAAAGTATAAACAAGTGTTTTATTTGGATGTCTTAACTTTTATATGCCCAATGCAATGCGCCACTCGAAAGTCGAAACTACTTATTACATATATAATTCATTGTCGCCTTTTTTTCCCCAAATACATATAATTTTTCTTATAGTTAAATACTTAAATATAATCTTGTGAAGTCATTTCTGTCTGTCTTTCTTTCTTCCAAAACTTCTAGTTAAACACAAAATATAATTATATTAAAAGAATAAAGCATGAAAATATTGCTTTTGTAAAGTTTAAAGTTGATGGAAGCCAACGGAAATATGCAAAACACAAAGTGAGGCAATGAGTATGTTGGAGGAATGAATACGTTTGGCGCAAAAACGGGATTCATATTATTCATTCTGTTTTCTCTCTCATCCAAAAGACAGTTTCATACTAATTAATCTTTCTTCAAGTAAAGAAAACGAATAATATATAAGATGCCAATGCTTGCACCGTTTTAAGTTTTCCTATTAACCCTTTTTAAATCTCATTTGTTGGTTGTTGCTTCATCTTCAACAATCAAAAAAACATCAATCATGGGGTCATCTTCTGGTCAGTATGATCTCTCCTTCAAGATCTTGTTGATTGGAGATTCGGGTGTCGGCAAAAGTAGTCTTCTCGTCAGTTTCATCTCAGATTCGGTTGAGGATCTCCCACCCACCATCGGTAATTAGTTTCATTTTTTGTTTGGATGTTTGATCAATGGTCTAATGTTATGTTCTTGTTAAAATATGTGTCAAATCAAGAATTCGTTTGTTTTATTTGGGATTTAAATAGCATAGGTTGGTATGTAGAGTTGTTCGATTCGAGCATGACCCTTATTTTAGTTTGCGTCAAAAACATCAACCTTAGATTGCACACTAAAAATTGTGTAACCCGATCATGATACATTTAACCCATTTATCTAAGCGTGTCAAACGGGCTGGTGGGTAGTAATCAAGTTGTAAACATGTTAATCAGATTTGTGGGTTGTACAAATGGGTTAAATGGGTCCTAAACATGTTATTGGGTCGGCTTGTTTAAATAAATAGGTTGGTGGGTCGACCTATTAACAAAATGGGTTATCCAGGTCAATCTGAGAACGACACGTTTAACTCGTCTATCTAAACGTGTCAAACGGGCTGGCGGCTAGTAATAAAGTTGTAAACATGTTAATAATGTTGCTGGGTTGTTTAAAAAATGGGTTCAATGGGTCATAAACGGGTTAGTGGGTCGACCTGTTTAAATAAAAACAGGTTGAGGAGTCAACTTGCCTAACAAAACGGGATAAACCGGTCAACCTAAAAACGACCCGTTTAATCAGACAGGTCAACCCAGGCATGGCTAGTTTTTTATACGGGTTAGATATGTCAACCCAAGACCTTATTATTTTCGTATTGTGTGAAAAATTGCCACCCTAATTTAAGGTATGTATGCTGCATTCATGTAGAAAAAGTCTCAATGTTTACTCTCAATATTTACGTTCACTAGTATTTGCTATAAAGTTGCACCAATGTTGTTATACTCGCAGTATATGTTATAAGTTCCAATTTTGGGTTGCAATTTCTTTAGGAAGGTCAAAATTCATATACATATCGTTGAAGTTGAGTCATTGGTTTGACCTCCAAAGTCAAAGTCAAACTTACTCCATATCTTGTTTATAAGCAGCTTTAGCTGGTTGTTATTGTGTATCTGTTTGCAATGGGCAGGTGTAGACTTCAAAATCAAGCAGCTTACAGTAGGTGGAAAAAGATTAAAACTTACAATTTGGGACACTGGTACTTATTGCCAATATTATATAACTAACTTAACCGCTTACAAATATACTTGTTACTGATTATGATCTTATAAAATTTTCTTGTAGCGGGACAAGAACGATTCAGGACATTGACAAGTTCTTACTATCGTGGCGCCCAAGGGATTATTCTAGGTATGAGATAACCCCAACTGATGGTTTTTGCATGAGGTCAAATTGACCCGATTTGGTCAACATCATCTCTTCAAGATTATTTCCATCTTTGGGTTAATGATATGTAAATTAACCTTTTTTTTGGTAGTGTATGATGTTACAAGAAGAGAAACCTTCACAAACTTGTCAGAAATATGGACTAAAGAAGTTGATTTATATTCCACTAATCAAGATTGTGTTAAGATGCTAGTTGGAAACAAAGTGGACAAAGTAAGTTCCATCCTCTATTTTAATAATATATATTATCCTTGCAACTTGTAAATCTAGCTCAGTTTTCAACTTCTTACCCCTTATACCAACCAATATTGTCTGTTTTATAACATTCGACCCCTTGATTGTAGGACACTGAAAGATATGTGAGCCGTGAAGAAGGCATTGCTCTTGCAAAAGAGCTCAAATGCTTATTTCTTGAATGTAGTGCGAGAACTCGGCAAAATGTACATCAATGTTTTGAAGAGCTTGCTTTAAAGGTAACAAGAGATGATCTCTTTGGTTATATAGTGACAAAAATGCGTCAGTTGCATACAATATAATAAATTTTGTATTAATTTCTAATATTTGGGTTCAATCTAGTTCAATATATGAACATTGGGCTTGATTTCATTAATAGAGCTCGAAATTAGGATCAAGCTCTCTTTGTATTCATTTACACCCGGCTCAAATCAAGCCTTTAATGAGTGTTGCTCAAGTAACTCACAAGTAGCTCAGTTCACTAACAATCTTACACCGCTACCTAATAATAATTATTATTATTTTATGCCAAAATATATATAAAATAACAAACTGTGGTAGAAATGGCTAAAACTCATAATCACCAAAACATAATTTATGAAATAAATAATTGTGACATGCATCGTTTTATCACACAGATAATGGAGGCTCCTAGTCTTCTAGAAGAAGGATCAACCATAGTGAAAAGAAACATATTGAAGCAGAAACCGGAGAACCAGAGTGCACCAACCGATGGCTGTTGCTCATAGATCGATCATCTACTAGTTTGAGAAAAGAAGTTTGCATTTCTTTTAAACGTGTCTTTATGTAAATCCTTGTGTTTATTTGTGGTTTGATATATAAGAAAAAGGTGTGTTATTTGGAACTTTGAAATGTTTATAGGGTGTCGCAACTTACAAGTAATCATGAGAAGGTTTTTATTTTATATATCACTTTTTATTTTTCTACTTTTTATATAATTATATTCGAAATGTTCAACAGGAATACATGATACCCAAACCCAACATCATCCCACCTCATCTCTCCTCTTTGTCCTCCTTTCTCTCTCCTTTACACCTCACAATTTTATTTGTTCCAATCCAAAATTCCGATGGAAGTATCTCTCTCCACCCGCTCTCATTTGTTTGAGCATCGCGTCACCCATAAACATTAATATTGGAGATGTGCTACACTTTCTTTGATTTGCGTACCATTTTCATTCACTTGGGCATCACCTAACCCATAAACATTATATTGTTGATCGAACTGGAATTTTTTATATAAAAAATGATAAAAGTACGCTTCTTAATTCACTTCTTTTAAGTCCAAACTCTAATCTCGTAACTTGTCTTCCAGACAATCTCCATCCGTTCATCAATTAACTTGGATTCCAATATTTCAATAGGAAGTTTTTCGAATCCTAAAATTTTAAACGATTATCAAAGACAGCGCTAGATGAAAGATGAGAACAAGATGGAGGAGTTTTTGTTCATTTTCAACATTCCAATTGAAATTTAAGAATCCCTTCTTATATGTGATAGGGATTTACGGAATTAAATTTAATTGTAATTTCATCTATGCCCTTCAAAAAATCTCTGTTAACCAAACACAATTTTTATGAGATTAATCATAATTCCAGATCAAAGTCCTATGAATTTTGCAAATCCAACGGCTCCTAAGACAATCAAAGTCCTATATAAACTACAACATATACGTAGCTCCGATTTTAACTTGGCTAGTTATATGACAATCAACAGAAGAACACTAACAAAACATATCAAATAGACAAATACCCTCTTAAATATCTTTTAAATAATATCTTAAGATTATTTCTTTATAACCCACACAAAATATTTTGTCAAACCGGCCACGTCTTCTCCCCTGATGAAGTCATTTAATTGGAGAAACCAAACACGCTTCTATATACGTGTTAATTAGGTATTTGTTTACTATTTTAATAGATATCACCATTAAAGTTGTAATTCACGATATATTGTTAAATTGGGTCATTGGATGATAATGAAGCTGGTTAATGACATTAAGACAATCTCTTTGTCATCGATGAAACTACCTTACCTAGGATAAGAAGGCCACTAAACTTATGATCGGTCATTCGGTCTTCTTGTTTCAAGTAACCGATTAAGATACAGTTGTTGTAAAATCATTGTTACAACAAATTCTGTCTTTTTACAAGCATGTATTATATCACGAGAAAGTACTCGAACACCTGCACGTTGATGCTCGATGAAAATGTGACATGATCACATTATATGTTGCAACGATCATCACCAATTGATCTTTAGGTTTCACGTGATCGGTCAGCACGAACATAAGATATGACCTCCCATACACGCTTTTTTGTTTCAAGTGTATGAGATGATAAACTCGAACTTTTCAATTAATTATTTTGCAAATTAAATTAATAAGAATTTATTCTTTAGCCATAGTTGTAGGACTTTAGCATTTAGTTCACATGAATCACTAACCCACAAGGAAAAAGAGCATAAAGGTTACTAACTTTTATGTGAAGTAATTGCTACCATGAATCATGGCATTCAGCCTCCTTCCTTTCTTACAATTCAACGGTATGGTATTTAATTTCTATGAAAGTGATTAGTCAAAAATTTAGTAAGAGTGTGCTATTATTAATTTCTTTTGTATTGAGGTTATGTTTTATGGAAGATTTGAGTTGCAAAATGTGAAAAGGGCAAACCGTGACACGTAAGCGTCACGTTAGCTACATGGTTTTACACGTTTCACGCTAAGTTAGATGTGTTATGGTGATGTGAAATGTGAGCGTGCGATGAAATAGAGATGTGTTATTAGCTTAATACTTATTTAATAGCTACAAAAGAATATTTATGTAAGTACTCTTGCACCCGTAAAACCAATAGCGCCACAAAGTTAACGCGCTTTCACTTTTGATATGTTATAGTAATTGGAGTCGACGTCAGTTATTTTCACGATGAAAACTTACATCCATAACACATGATGTTATTTTTATAAGAAATTAACAAATGTTTAAAAATATGACAATATGTGAGCTTTTGGTGTAAGGTTCCACCCAATTTCGTGTTTTCATGTCTTCACAAATATCCATCCACAAAAATGACTTAACTTCGAAGATGATTCACTAGGTAATCGTGTTGCCATATTGGGTAATATGGAAAACAAGGAAAGACCTAGTTTTTTTCAAATATAAAAGTATTCGCTTCAACGATGAATTAGGAAATATAGGCCATTTTAGATTATTATGAGTATAAGATAGAGCCAAGTTACAAGCTTTTAAGTGGAAAAAATTCAACTATACACATACGTCTGACTTCTAATTTTATATCGTTTTAGAGGTTTAATTAGCACTCGGATGACCATTTTGACAGAAAAAAAAAAGTTCAAATTTTGATCGTCTATGGCAAGAAGGGCCCTTTAGATATTAGTTAAACGGCTTAACCAATAATTTCAAAGCTAGCCCCCTATTATTAGAATTGTCATCATGAGTATTGTTCAATGACTTTATTAGATCAATAATTTTCAAATTTTGACTTTTTATTTTCTTTTATAATTTTTTGTCCACGATCATTTGATGGTGTAATTAGAGTGGTGTGTAAATGACTATAAAAAATAGTAAGCAATGATATTCAAAGAATTCAACCATGTCGATCATCATTTAATTCTAGTAACAAATTAACTAGAAGAATTTTCAAAGAACCAACAATTTGAAAAGAAACATGGAAAAATAAAATAAAATAAATGAGTTGTAATTAACTAAACACATTGATATTCAAAGAATTTAACCATGCCGATCATCAATTCTATTAGCAACCCAAAAGAATTATAAAGAATCACCTTTACATAAGAACAACCAATGGATTATCAATAAAAAAAAGAATCATAAGTAAGAACTTTCAAATTTTAGATATGGCAATGAACAAGAGAAGAATTTGCAAACACGATCATTTGATCTTCGGATCGAAACCTGAACTTCGTTTCCCGGATATCATCTTCAACCGGAGCCGGAAGATTCAAGTCCAACGACAATAGGGTTTTCATTTTCTTGGATTCTTGACACCCGCCCGAACCACCACAAACGGTTGTGGCCACGGGCGTTGACCTATGCCTCCTCATATGACCACCTAATGCCTGTCCAGAACCAAACTCAGCACCACATATCGAACATTCATGAACCTTAGCCACCTTGATCGAACCACTAGGGTTGTTACAATGATCCATCTGGTTAGAACCAATTTGAAGTGATAGCTCTATAGAACCGTGATTAATATGCAAATCTTGTTTCAACATATTAGGTTTAGAAGGTTTTTTGTGGCTGGCTCTATGGCCACCAAGGGCTTGAAACGAAGGAAACTCGCGGTTACATGTTTTACATTCATAAATATGCAACTCCGAGATCCTTGCCACGTCCACTGCCCCAGCCTGGGGCGGTGGAGGTGGTGAAGACTGGCTATGAGCTAGAAGAATCAGGCAGTTGGCCATGTCTTCTTCGTCGTTTTCTTGATGGATTTTTGTGAATTCGATGGAACCGTTCATCGTATGGAAAGTGTTATTATTAGGGTTTTGTGTATGATCACCATCTTCGGTGGTAGTGGTGGTGGTGGTGGAAGAGGTGGAGGCCATGGTTAGGGATATAGGGGAAGAGGGTCTTGGACGCTTGGTTCTTTTGCCCTTGATGATCATCATGTTTCTTGAATCTGTCATGAATGAGCTATAATAATCTTGATCATAATTAGCTTCCATTTTAGAGAGAGAAACAAGAGAGATGATAGAGATTGAAGATGAGTAAGAGAAGTAATGGAATAGAAGTTGAGTTTTATAGAGAGAGAGAGAGAGAGAGAGAGAGAGAGAGAGAGAGAGAAGGAGATCGAAGAGTACTTCCACCGATCTAATCTATCAAACTTCTGCCTTTCCACCCTTGGAAGTTACTATAAAAAGGCAACTCACACTTGCTGTCTTTCTTTCTTTCTTTCTTTTCAACTTTTTATAAGTTAAAGATCAACAAATAGACTCACCAGAATTTCATTTGTTCTTTAAAAACTCTTATTTAGTTTAAACCCTACAAATCTTTTTTTTTCTTTACCATCACCTTTTAAATTTATTTATTCATTTGAAAAACTTCTATTAAAACAACTCATTAAGGGAATACTATAGCTAAGTAGCTATGAATTAAGAATTGAATTGTACAACAAAATGAGCAGTTTAACATTATTGATAATAAAAATCAGTCAATCTTTGAGAACTTTTTTATTCAATGGGAGGCAGTTTAGTTAGTTGGATATTCAAGATAATTAAAAAACGAAAATAAAGACATGTTTTTAACTTTTTCCTAGATACATGAAATGAATATTCTTGACGTGACAATACATCACAAATAAGTGAAACACTAATAAGACTAATGGTAATGGACTCTTGTGGGATGGGAAAACATCCCAAAACACCGGGCGTTTTGGACAATATTTTCCGTTGCCAAACGTTATGTACATAACGTTGTGGAGGGGCAAACATAGTTGGTGTATTCATAATTAATGATCTAACTATGTAGATTCTAAACATAGTTTATAGGATTCACGGATGAATACACGTGTGTAGTACTTCTGATTTCTCGTTTAGGTGTATTTATAACAAATGCCATATGTAAATTACAACATAATTTGATGTAGGTGAAACACTATAACTGCATATTTCACAAAATTAATGCATTCTCCATGTAATACACTACTTCTGGATTTTGAGAACTTTATAAATGTATTCGTCAATGACTATACGCAATGTAATGAATTCTTATTTCAACGTATTATCCAATCCATTAATCCTTGTTACATTTGTGTTCCTCTTCAATTCGTTATCATTTAACTTGTTATCTTTCAATATATTTGTGCTCCTTTGAATTATTTTCTTTGAATTTTATCTTCACATTGCTGATTTTTTTTGCTCTATGTTATATATATATACAGATTTAGGTACGTAATTGTTTTAGCTCCTCAAGTTTAGAAGACCCTAAAAGCATTTCTTGGTTAACTCTTTGTATTAACATAGTTTATTAATAATATATTTTCAATCCATTATATATGCATGTAGGTATTTGTGGATAACAAGTTATATATCTGTAATAAAGATGAGAATCGGTTGGCTTTGAAGTAAACCAGATAAGAAGGGCTTGCTTGCTTATTGTTTAATATTATATGCCATAACGGATACCTTGTGGTGCATTGGAGTGCAAGCCTGGCACCCTTTCCTCCCAATTATACCTTATGTCTTTTAAATTACATAAATTTCTATTTTATTTCAAAAATTAATTGTATAATGCCAAATGTATATGATTAAATGTCTTAAAACCATTTTATACGTAAATACATTAATTTATATATCAATTTATTCGAATGTTTGTAGTACTACTATAGAATATATCACTTTAATACAAATGTGTTGAAAAATAGTAATTATAACAGTTCATTTAATGGTTGTATTTGAAATTATAATTTGTAAAATGAGACAATGACCCAAAAATCATGCGGGTTTAGTCTCCTTCAATTATTTTAGTTAATCATTATATGAGTAATTTAGAAATAGTTTAAATTTTAAATACGTACATAATCATTAGTTGAGTAATTTGGGAATAATTTTAAATTAATCTCGTATGTAAACGCAGGCAGTATATATTAAAAAAATATAAATTCCCATACATCTTATGGATATCTGTTTATGAATACCCTATGCATGATCATTGATGAATTATATTAATTAAACAGTCGCATATATTATATATATGTAACTACATGTCTACGTACATAGGTTGGATAATTAGATAAATCCAACATGTACACGAAGATTTATACGTTGCCATCAACCAATATTGTAAAATAAGAAATAATGGAGAGTTAAGAATTATAATATTTTTTTATTAAACTATAATTAAGATCTTAGACTGAACAGTCCATAGTAAAAATCTTGTTTTTCGGTACGTATAAACTACCTAACTCATTTACAATCATATACAATCTATATAAATATAATTAATGATCAGGTGTTATGTAGATTTATAATTACCTAAATTTCATTGACTTGTCTTATATAAGTCAAAAAGATAATGAGGTCTCAATGATCAACCCACATGGTTGTATTAGATAATGCATTTCCAACTACATCACCAATTAATAACATTTTTTTTCTATGAGCGGCCACTAATAAGTAACTATCTCCATTGATTTTAAAACCTGCTCGAAACTAAATCTCACGACTATAGTTTTTCTTTTTATTATTTATTATTTCTTTTAACAGCCAATTTTATTCATAACTCTTAAATAAATAGACTAGCAAGAAGCTAGCGTAGTCGAATTAAGTTATAATTAACCCGTCCGGCCTAATTTTCAGCACCGTATACTGTTTTATAATGAAATGAAGCAAAATTAATAAGAATATTGACAATCCGGAGTCATTTATCGATCATCTTATACAATAATATTTCGGTTAATTTGATATTGTTGTTAGTAATTTTGGGTTTTCTATTTTTCCATTAATTTGAAATAAAATAATATTTCGGTTAATATTGGATTTAATAATCTTAACTCTCTGTAATTATATGATTAAATACAACCATGGAGTGGAAACCTGGAAATGATTAATAATAATATGATGAGGTTTATAACTAACGTGTAGTTTATTGTTTCCTTTGTAAGTTATTCTTCAACCGATATTAAAAACACGCTTCCAACTAATTGGATCTTGAAAAAGAATTTACTTATATGTATATATAGAAGAAAGTTCGTTTGCTTGTCAATTTTTAGAATTGTACATAAAATAATAATAATAATAATAATAATAATAATAATATTAGTTTTTCTTTTTTTTTTTATGTAGACTGTAGAGTAATAAATAAATTGGCGGTGGCTTCAACGAGATTTCGTCCTCGTAGTATGAGGTGTATTGCTGTTGTATGCAAATAGTGTGTGAACTTAAAAAAAACAATGGCTTTTAAGATGTGAAGATTCTTGGCGTAAGGAACTTTCTAAGCAAGGGATAATATGGGTTGTTGTAATATATACACACGTACACAGATACATTTTTATTTAACTTGTTTAATTATGACATTAACCCGTTTAAACTAACATGAAAATCGATTAGCGTACGTCAATGTTTAGACCAACGCGCTTACACCATGCGTACTGGAGGCGTTATGGGGTCATAAAGCCTGAGAACACCCCTCCTCGGCTTTATACATGGAGACGTTTTGGTTAAGGCTTTTTGGGTGGCGTTTTGTAAAAAACGTTGGTGGAAGGCACACAAATTTAAAAATAATTAAATAAACAAAGTTATGGAGACTTTATGACTACACCCTATTTTTATAAAAAGTCATAACTCTGACTAGGCGCCACGTGACGTATAACGCCCAGGGGTGAGACTTTATGACTACACATGGTCTTAGAATGTCGTTTTATCATACTGGCAGTTGAAAAAAAAAAAGAAGATAAAACCATTTATCAAAAACTTATATGAGGCTTTTCTTGGTTTCTATTATCATTTTTTATATGATAATCTCACTAGTACTTTAAGCATTAATGAATATAAGGCATTATTTTGTGTAATGTATAATTAAAGAAAATTTTTCGCTAACTTTATGTATCGTGTTAAGCTTGTCGTGTTATATAACTCATATGCTTAAAATGTGGGGTGGCGTTTTAGAAATGAGGTATAGCTAATTAATCTGTCTTGTTCGGCTGATTATAACATGTCTTACACAACCTTTTTAACAAAACCTGTTTTGTCATCCCTGGCAAAGTTTTCTCCTTGTTTATCAAGGAAACAGTTTAATGGGTCACAAATATTTATAGAGGCCCAAAAGCATAGAACCCTATAGGAAATGAATTTAATAAATGAACTGACGTTTCTTGTTTACTTATAGATAGTTAGTGTGACACGAACACACTGAATCTGATTGTATTAAACACAAACCATAATTGTTTAATTCAGAAACAATACAAGAATGAATATGAACAAGAACAAACAGAAAACCAAAATATCAGATCATTAACAAAACGATATTTGATGGACGAAGGAATATATACACTCGGAATCACAAAAGAAACTAATCGAGAATGGCCGGCTAGAGAAATCTTCACCAGATGATGATGACAACTCCAAGTGAATACTTTGAGTTTGGTCGTTAATCTTGACATTTTAAACACTAGCAAAATAACTTGGATGAAATCGAAACATGTCTGGAACACATGAGGCCCAATAGACAACTTTAAGCCCATTTTGATCAACTGCAGCTACAGGCCCATCTAACCTTCATGTTTATAGCACATCTACTTAGAAACCTATACTAATAAAGCCCAGTTCAGAATAATTTATATATGAACTTAAAATAAAATCCAAGTCTTTAATTCAGCCCAACTTTAGTGATGGACTGGGCTGGTGGAAGTACGGAATAACGCATATTAGAAAGCCTGATCTACTCACTTTAGTTTAATATTAACTGTTATTTTCAAACAAAAAAACCAATGAGAACCCTGAGTCCCTGACCCAAATCACCAAAACAAAAATCCAATTAAAAAACCACCCATTATTAAACCACAGTCCCTCTCACGCACACACTAAATTAGGGAGTGTAATATTCCTGGTTTATGGGATATGGTGTTACCGGTTTTCCTTGGATCCAAATTCTCTATTTCTTCTCGGTTCTTCCCGATTTTCATGATTCTCTTCTTGCGATTTGGTGGAATCTAGTGAATGCTCTCCGGCTTTCCCCATTTTTCACCCTCCACCTCATCACCTTCTACCTAAACCTCAACTCCCATTTTCCCCCATTTTGCCTTTCCCCGGACCACTCCGATCCCTACTCTCTATAAGCAAATATAGATTGTCCAAAACAATTTTTGCAGGACCTTTGGGCTTGGGCATATGCAAGGTGTGTAGCTGCATATGGCGCGCTAGACCCATGGGACAATAGTATTGTTTTGTTTAATGTTATCACACCTACCATTTTATTACTGGTTTGTGTTTGAGTTTATTAAGGGTCCATTTTTTTACTCACGCAGGGCCTTTAAGGATCCGCATGCTCTCACCTCTCAGGGATATCCCTGCAATTTTGAGTGACCTAATTTTTTTTCAGGTAAACTGGTATACCTAGAAATTCAACTTCCATCATAGGACACTCATAGGAGAATCATACATTGTTGTCGAAAGTTATTGTGAATTAAATATCGATTTTATTTTAAATTTTACATAAAAAGATTAACAATGAACTAAATAAATAAAGAAACGTATAACTAGATTATAAAATATTTATTTTGTAATTAAATTAAAATTACTAGTTTTAAATAATTAAAAAAGGACATGAAATGGGGTCCATTTTGGTTTAACAAATAAGATTAAGATTGAGAAAAAAAAGTTGTTAACACCACCATTTTGTTAAATATATTTAAGGGACACAATTTTTGTAAATATTTATCCCACCAACACTCTTTTGGGGAAAAATTCAAACAATATTGGTGATAATATTTAGGGAAAATTACAGAAATAAACAAGTTTGACCAATAATTTATCAAAATAGACATGTCTATTTAGCCTACATCTCTTCAATCATTGGTTTTTTAACTAATAAACAACTGACACGCTATCGAAGCCGGTTAAGGCGGCTAAGCCTTAGCCTCCACTTTATGGGCACAGAATTTTATAAAAAGTAAACGGGTCCCACCTTTAACCAATAAAAATTCGACACGTGTCAAAGACGGCTAAACTTAGCTTACATCTATGGTTATTTAGCCGACATCTCCGACTCTTAGCCGTCTTCGGGATACGTGTCTATTTAGTTAGCCGGCTCCAAATATTCCTTCTTAGCCGGCTCCAACTCGGCTTGTAGGCTAAGGCTTCACTTAGCCGCATTCAATTTTTTCATTTAGCTGTCTAATTTTAGCCACCAAAATTGAATATTTTACCAACCTTATTAAATATTTAGCCGGCTTCACTTAGTCGTCTTCTTAGCCGGTGTAATTTTAGCCGCCAAAATTGAATATTTTACCAACTTACCAACTCTATTAAATATTTAGCCGGCTTCACTTAGCCGTCTTCTTAGCCAGTGTAATTTTAGCCCCCAAAATTGAATATTTTATCAACATGTTTTAGCCGTTGATGGCTAAAACATGCCGGCTAGGAGAAAAAAATTTGACGGCTAAGCGAAGCCGGCTAAATAATTGATTAGGTAAAATATTTAATTTTGGGAGTTAAATTACACCGGCTAATAAGACGGCTAAGTGAAGCCGGCTAAATATTTAATAGAGTTGGTAAGTTGGTAAAATATTCAATTTTGGCAGCTAAATTTACACCGGCTAAGAAGACGACTAAGTGAAGCCGACTAAATATTTAATAAGGTTGGCAAAATATTCAATTTTGGCGGCTAAAATTAGACGGCTAAATGAAAAAATTGAAGGCGGCTAAGTGAAGCCTTAGCCTATAAGCCGAGTTGAAGCTGGCTAAGAAGGAATATTTGAAGCCAGCTAACTAAATAGACACGTATCCCGAAGGAGGCTAAGAGTCAGAGATACCGGCTAAATAACCATAGATGTAGGCTAAGTTTAGCCGCCTTTGACACGTTTCGAATTTTTATTGGTTAAAGGTGGGACTCGTTTACTTTTTATAAAATTCTGTGCCCATAAAGTGGAGGCTAAGGCTTAGCCGGTTTCGATGACGTGTCAGTTGTTTATTGGTTAAAAAATCAATGATTGGAGAGATGTAGGCTAAATAGACATGTCTATTTTGATAAATTATTGGTCAAACTTGTCTATTTCGGTAATTTTCCCTAATATTTATGTGTGAGGCAACTGGAAACCATATATCTTTACATAGATAAATTACATTAAAAATAATAATGATAAAGCTAACTAAACTCGAAATAAAATAATAACTAGCAAAACAAAAACAGTTAAAAAAATAAAGATAAATAAAAGAATCATAACTTTTCTTTTACCAACAATATTGGTAACTAATTAACTATATATGTAATTACTAGTTTGAGACTCGCATTCTATTCGGGTAATAAATGAAAATACAATATTTAGTAAATAATCAATATACAATAAACAATAAACACTTATTAAAACACTGTTAAATAAAGAATATAAACTTATTAAAACACTGTTAATAGACCGTCATTTTATAATAGTTTTTATAACAGTTTTAAAAATAAACAATACACTTTTATTCTCCAACTGTTTTCAGTTTTTAACCCAAATTAAATCAACCGAAAAACAAAAAATACCCTTATAACTTTTATCAATGCAATTTCCTAGAATAACAAATGTTTTAGTTCGTAGAAATATACTAAATTTTTTGAATCCATCATAAAAAAAACTTAAATCGTAAATCATACTTGTTTGCCCAATAAACGAATATACCAACACGTGTAGATATTCCCGAAGATAAGATATATATGGTGGCGATGCCTTCTATAACAATTCCATTTTTGTTTTTTGCTACACAAAATGAGCCCTATGCACTGTAATCATTTACGTCAATTACAAAGGGAAAAGATGCATGATAAGTATTTATATACAACGTTTTCATGCTGGCTAACTAAGTGACTAGCCTCTTCACATCAATGGCTAACCTTCACTTTGTCTTGTTTCCTTTGATGGCTCAAGGTCACATGATACCCATGGTAGACATGGCTCGTATACTAGCCCAACGTGGTTATATGGTTACAATAATCACAACTCCTCTTAACGCTAACCGCTTTAAGTCGGTTATTGATCGTGCCATTCAAGACGAGCTAAAGATCCAAATTCTTGAACTCCAATTCCCATGCGCTGAAGCTGGTTTGCCGGAAGGATGCGAGAATTTTGACTCGCTTCCATCAAGTGGTCATGTAACTAATATGATCTTAGCCATAAATATGTTAGAACAACCCGCGGAAAATATGCTCCGGGCCTTATGTCCACCTCCAAGTTGCATCATTTCTGATGGTGGTTTTCCTTGGACTAGTGATGTGGCAAAGAGAATGAGTATTCCTAGGGTCTTATTCTATGGACCTGGATGTTTCGCGTTCGTGTGCGTACACATAGTGACTAGTACTAAGGTACTAGATGAAATTGATTCAGACTCTGAGTACTTTGTATTGCCCGGTCTGCCAGACCGGATTGAGGTTACCAAACCACAAGTTTCAACTTGGGGAAAAGGGGACTCGAAGGAATCCAATGCTGCTTTTGAACGAATGCTAGAAGCGGAGAAATATGCGATAGGGATTGTAGTCAATAGCTTTGAGGAGTTGGAGCCCAAGTATGTTGAGGAATTTGCAAAGGCAAAAGGTAAAAAGGTGTGGTGTGTCGGGCCGGTTTCACTATGCAATGAAAGTTTTCAAGATAGAGCCGAAAGAGGGAACAAGGCTGCGATCAATGGGCATGATTGTTTGAAGTGGTTGGATTCGAAAGAGTTAGGGTCCGTGATCTATGTTTGCTTAGGAAGTTTGTCTTATGCTTCCACCGAACAATGCAGTGAGCTCGGGTTGGGACTCGAGTCATCGAACGTTCCCTTTGTTTGGTTCATTAGGCAAACAAGTGAAGAATTTGAGGAATGGCTGTCCAAAGAAGGATATGAAGAAAGGATTAAAGGTAGAGGGCTAATGGTCCGTGGTTGGGCACCACAAATATTAATATTGTCACACCAAGCCATTGGTGGTTTCGTGACACACTGCGGATGGAACTCGACTCTTGAAGGGATTTCTGCTGGGGTCCCAATGGTTACATGGCCACATTTCGCGGAACAATTTCTAAATGAACGATTTATTATAAACGTGTTGAAAATTGGTGTCAGAATTGGGACAGAGGTTCCCGTTTCGTTCATGAAACTAGATAAGCCTAAAGAGATAGTGAAGAGGGAAGATGTCAAGAAAGCTTTAGTAGACCTGATGAAAAGTGACGAGGAAGGGGAGGCACGAAGAACGAGATCTAGGGCGTTCGCAGCAATGGCGAAGAGAGCAATGGAGGACGGGGGCTCGTCTCATCGTAATATGACGTTGATGATTCAAGCTATTACTGAAGATTTAGCCAAGAATAATACACCTATTCAAGATATTGTGTTGCCATGTAACTTGAATTATCAGATTGGATGATTATAAAGAATTTACTATCGATTTCTTTGGTTAACATTCCTACTTGATTAATAAAAGAAACATTGTTGTTTTAATGAAAAACCTTTTTTTTAGCTAGTGTTAGTATTTTTTTGTTCCTAGTTTTATTAATTTATTTGTTTTGACCATTAGTAAAATATAATACTGATTCATAACAAAAATGAAAAAAATAGTTGAAATTGGCCAGTAATAGTCGAAGTTGAAGCTTATTTTGCAAGTTAAACCTCATGCTCGAGCTTATTAAAGTCCATCTTGATTAGAACTTTTAGTAATGTTATTTTAAGTAGTTTATGAGTGGCTTGATTCGTTTATACCCGTAATAATAAGTCTATAACTATTTATCAAGTTCCCCGAAGATTCATTATCCAAAGATTTTTAAAATCGTTTTATGGTAAATGTCTAAATGGTCCCAAACAAACTTGAATTCAAATACAAGAAGGTAAGCTCACTATGATGCCGACTCACTACCACATAAAGTGAGATTGGATCAGTTAATGCCATCATATCTTAATTATTCAACTTAACTATATATGACTATCCTCCCTTTTCATCATGTGTGAAAAAAAGTATATAATAATTATATACACATAAATACATAAGATAATATGTAAAAATAGATAGGAATAGATCTAGACATAAATAACATAATATGTGCTACTAATATAGATTATGTGATAAACTTAACTGACTCAAAAGTTAAATGCAAACTACAAATCAGTTTTGTTGACAAAAGTACGTGGGAGTAATGTGGAACTGTGCTTGACCTAAGCACGGTCATGTCTCTTAGCTAAAATATTATCAAAATTTTATTTGAGTTGTTACAACTCAACTATGCATACCTTTTATTATCGTAAAAGTTGATTATATTACAATTATGAGCGTCTAATGGTAATCTTATATGAATTCAATCACTGCACGAACCCAAAATCATGAGAGACACACTAACCCGAACACAACATGGACTGACATATGAGCACGACCCTTTTAACCTAATATTTAAGTATGCTCTATTTTTTTGCATAAATATTTACAACAAAAAAAAAACGTACATAATTAAATTAATTATGTTTAAAATATAAACATGATGTGAACATGACAAGCGAAACCAAATAGGAGTTGTTAGGTAAACATAATAGCGAGTTCAGTCTAAAACTAATTGGAACCCTCTTTTGCTAAACCTATCCGTAGTCAAAGTAAAGCTCCCCCGGGCATTTTACGACATGCGGTGCTCAATCAACATTTCAATATTTTGCAAAAAAAGGTGCAGTCAAAACTCTCCAGCAATTATCACACAATTATTACTTTTTAACTTTTTTTTAATGTAAATAAAATTATAAATTAAAAGGGAAAAAATATGATTGGATGGAAGATAATAAAGAAGAGGTTCTCTACATAACTTTCACTCTCAAAATACCAAAAAAATACCAGTATTCCTTGACAATCTGGCATTATGGACCCATAACTGGTCAGTACAAATGATCTAAAGTATAAACAAGTGTTTTATTTGGATGTCTTAACTTTTATATGCCCAATGCAATGCGCCACTCGAAAGTCGAAACTACTTATTACATATATAATTCATTGTCGCCTTTTTTTCCCCAAATACATATAATTTTTCTTATAGTTAAATACTTAAATATAATCTTGTGAAGTCATTTCTGTCTGTCTTTCTTTCTTCCAAAACTTCTAGTTAAACACAAAATATAATTATATTAAAAGAATAAAGCATGAAAATATTGCTTTTGTAAAGTTTAAAGTTGATGGAAGCCAACGGAAATATGCAAAACACAAAGTGAGGCAATGAGTATGTTGGAGGAATGAATACGTTTGGCGCAAAAACGGGATTCATATTATTCATTCTGTTTTCTCTCTCATCCAAAAGACAGTTTCATACTAATTAATCTTTCTTCAAGTAAAGAAAACGAATAATATATAAGATGCCAATGCTTGCACCGTTTTAAGTTTTCCTATTAACCCTTTTTAAATCTCATTTGTTGGTTGTTGCTTCATCTTCAACAATCAAAAAAACATCAATCATGGGGTCATCTTCTGGTCAGTATGATCTCTCCTTCAAGATCTTGTTGATTGGAGATTCGGGTGTCGGCAAAAGTAGTCTTCTCGTCAGTTTCATCTCAGATTCGGTTGAGGATCTCCCACCCACCATCGGTAATTAGTTTCATTTTTTGTTTGGATGTTTGATCAATGGTCTAATGTTATGTTCTTGTTAAAATATGTGTCAAATCAAGAATTCGTTTGTTTTATTTGGGATTTAAATAGCATAGGTTGGTATGTAGAGTTGTTCGATTCGAGCATGACCCTTATTTTAGTTTGCGTCAAAAACATCAACCTTAGATTGCACACTAAAAATTGTGTAACCCGATCATGATACATTTAACCCATTTATCTAAGCGTGTCAAACGGGCTGGTGGGTAGTAATCAAGTTGTAAACATGTTAATCAGATTTGTGGGTTGTACAAATGGGTTAAATGGGTCCTAAACATGTTATTGGGTCGGCTTGTTTAAATAAATAGGTTGGTGGGTCGACCTATTAACAAAATGGGTTATCCAGGTCAATCTGAGAACGACACGTTTAACTCGTCTATCTAAACGTGTCAAACGGGCTGGCGGCTAGTAATAAAGTTGTAAACATGTTAATAATGTTGCTGGGTTGTTTAAAAAATGGGTTCAATGGGTCATAAACGGGTTAGTGGGTCGACCTGTTTAAATAAAAACAGGTTGAGGAGTCAACTTGCCTAACAAAACGGGATAAACCGGTCAACCTAAAAACGACCCGTTTAATCAGACAGGTCAACCCAGGCATGGCTAGTTTTTTATACGGGTTAGATATGTCAACCCAAGACCTTATTATTTTCGTATTGTGTGAAAAATTGCCACCCTAATTTAAGGTATGTATGCTGCATTCATGTAGAAAAAGTCTCAATGTTTACTCTCAATATTTACGTTCACTAGTATTTGCTATAAAGTTGCACCAATGTTGTTATACTCGCAGTATATGTTATAAGTTCCAATTTTGGGTTGCAATTTCTTTAGGAAGGTCAAAATTCATATACATATCGTTGAAGTTGAGTCATTGGTTTGACCTCCAAAGTCAAAGTCAAACTTACTCCATATCTTGTTTATAAGCAGCTTTAGCTGGTTGTTATTGTGTATCTGTTTGCAATGGGCAGGTGTAGACTTCAAAATCAAGCAGCTTACAGTAGGTGGAAAAAGATTAAAACTTACAATTTGGGACACTGGTACTTATTGCCAATATTATATAACTAACTTAACCGCTTACAAATATACTTGTTACTGATTATGATCTTATAAAATTTTCTTGTAGCGGGACAAGAACGATTCAGGACATTGACAAGTTCTTACTATCGTGGCGCCCAAGGGATTATTCTAGGTATGAGATAACCCCAACTGATGGTTTTTGCATGAGGTCAAATTGACCCGATTTGGTCAACATCATCTCTTCAAGATTATTTCCATCTTTGGGTTAATGATATGTAAATTAACCTTTTTTTTGGTAGTGTATGATGTTACAAGAAGAGAAACCTTCACAAACTTGTCAGAAATATGGACTAAAGAAGTTGATTTATATTCCACTAATCAAGATTGTGTTAAGATGCTAGTTGGAAACAAAGTGGACAAAGTAAGTTCCATCCTCTATTTTAATAATATATATTATCCTTGCAACTTGTAAATCTAGCTCAGTTTTCAACTTCTTACCCCTTATACCAACCAATATTGTCTGTTTTATAACATTCGACCCCTTGATTGTAGGACACTGAAAGATATGTGAGCCGTGAAGAAGGCATTGCTCTTGCAAAAGAGCTCAAATGCTTATTTCTTGAATGTAGTGCGAGAACTCGGCAAAATGTACATCAATGTTTTGAAGAGCTTGCTTTAAAGGTAACAAGAGATGATCTCTTTGGTTATATAGTGACAAAAATGCGTCAGTTGCATACAATATAATAAATTTTGTATTAATTTCTAATATTTGGGTTCAATCTAGTTCAATATATGAACATTGGGCTTGATTTCATTAATAGAGCTCGAAATTAGGATCAAGCTCTCTTTGTATTCATTTACACCCGGCTCAAATCAAGCCTTTAATGAGTGTTGCTCAAGTAACTCACAAGTAGCTCAGTTCACTAACAATCTTACACCGCTACCTAATAATAATTATTATTATTTTATGCCAAAATATATATAAAATAACAAACTGTGGTAGAAATGGCTAAAACTCATAATCACCAAAACATAATTTATGAAATAAATAATTGTGACATGCATCGTTTTATCACACAGATAATGGAGGCTCCTAGTCTTCTAGAAGAAGGATCAACCATAGTGAAAAGAAACATATTGAAGCAGAAACCGGAGAACCAGAGTGCACCAACCGATGGCTGTTGCTCATAGATCGATCATCTACTAGTTTGAGAAAAGAAGTTTGCATTTCTTTTAAACGTGTCTTTATGTAAATCCTTGTGTTTATTTGTGGTTTGATATATAAGAAAAAGGTGTGTTATTTGGAACTTTGAAATGTTTATAGGGTGTCGCAACTTACAAGTAATCATGAGAAGGTTTTTATTTTATATATCACTTTTTATTTTTCTACTTTTTATATAATTATATTCGAAATGTTCAACAGGAATACATGATACCCAAACCCAACATCATCCCACCTCATCTCTCCTCTTTGTCCTCCTTTCTCTCTCCTTTACACCTCACAATTTTATTTGTTCCAATCCAAAATTCCGATGGAAGTATCTCTCTCCACCCGCTCTCATTTGTTTGAGCATCGCGTCACCCATAAACATTAATATTGGAGATGTGCTACACTTTCTTTGATTTGCGTACCATTTTCATTCACTTGGGCATCACCTAACCCATAAACATTATATTGTTGATCGAACTGGAATTTTTTATATAAAAAATGATAAAAGTACGCTTCTTAATTCACTTCTTTTAAGTCCAAACTCTAATCTCGTAACTTGTCTTCCAGACAATCTCCATCCGTTCATCAATTAACTTGGATTCCAATATTTCAATAGGAAGTTTTTCGAATCCTAAAATTTTAAACGATTATCAAAGACAGCGCTAGATGAAAGATGAGAACAAGATGGAGGAGTTTTTGTTCATTTTCAACATTCCAATTGAAATTTAAGAATCCCTTCTTATATGTGATAGGGATTTACGGAATTAAATTTAATTGTAATTTCATCTATGCCCTTCAAAAAATCTCTGTTAACCAAACACAATTTTTATGAGATTAATCATAATTCCAGATCAAAGTCCTATGAATTTTGCAAATCCAACGGCTCCTAAGACAATCAAAGTCCTATATAAACTACAACATATACGTAGCTCCGATTTTAACTTGGCTAGTTATATGACAATCAACAGAAGAACACTAACAAAACATATCTAATAGACAAATACCCTCTTAAATATCTTTTAAATAATATCTTAAGATTATTTCTTTATAACCCACACAAAATATTTTGTCAAACCGGCCACGTCTTCTCCCCTGATGAAGTCATTTAATTGGAGAAACCAAACACGCTTCTATATACGTGTTAATTAGGTATTTGTTTACTATTTTAATAGATATCACCATTAAAGTTGTAATTCACGATATATTGTTAAATTGGGTCATTGGATGATAATGAAGCTGGTTAATGACATTAAGACAATCTCTTTGTCATCGATGAAACTACCTTACCTAGGATAAGAAGGCCACTAAACTTATGATCGGTCATTCGGTCTTCTTGTTTCAAGTAACCGATTAAGATACAGTTGTTGTAAAATCATTGTTACAACAAATTCTGTCTTTTTACAAGCATGTATTATATCACGAGAAAGTACTCGAACACCTGCACGTTGATGCTCGATGAAAATGTGACATGATCACATTATATGTTGCAACGATCATCACCAATTGATCTTTAGGTTTCACGTGATCGGTCAGCACGAACATAAGATATGACCTCCCATACACGCTTTTTTGTTTCAAGTGTATGAGATGATAAACTCGAACTTTTCAATTAATTATTTTGCAAATTAAATTAATAAGAATTTATTCTTTAGCCATAGTTGTAGGACTTTAGCATTTAGTTCACATGAATCACTAACCCACAAGGAAAAAGAGCATAAAGGTTACTAACTTTTATGTGAAGTAATTGCTACCATGAATCATGGCATTCAGCCTCCTTCCTTTCTTACAATTCAACGGTATGGTATTTAATTTCTATGAAAGTGATTAGTCAAAAATTTAATAAGAGTGTGCTATTATTAATTTCTTTTGTATTGAGGTTATGTTTTATGGAAGATTTGAGTTGCAAAATGTGAAAAGGGCAAACCGTGACACGTAAGCGTCACGTTAGCTACATGGTTTTACACGTTTCACGCTAAGTTAGATGTGTTATGGTGATGTGAAATGTGAGCGTGCGATGAAATAGAGATGTGTTATTAGCTTAATACTTATTTAATAGCTACAAAAGAATATTTATGTAAGTACTCTTGCACCCGTAAAACCAATAGCGCCACAAAGTTAACGCGCTTTCACTTTTGATATGTTATAGTAATTGGAGTCGACGTCAGTTATTTTCACGATGAAAACTTACATCCATAACACATGATGTTATTTTTATAAGAAATTAACAAATGTTTAAAAATATGACAATATGTGAGCTTTTGGTGTAAGGTTCCACCCAATTTCGTGTTTTCATGTCTTCACAAATATCCATCCACAAAAATGACTTAACTTCGAAGATGATTCACTAGGTAATCGTGTTGCCATATTGGGTAATATGGAAAACAAGGAAAGACCTAGTTTTTTTCAAATATAAAAGTATTCGCTTCAACGATGAATTAGGAAATATAGGCCATTTTAGATTATTATGAGTATAAGATAGAGCCAAGTTACAAGCTTTTAAGTGGAAAAAATTCAACTATACACATACGTCTGACTTCTAATTTTATATCGTTTTAGAGGTTTAATTAGCACTCGGATGACCATTTTGACAGAAAAAAAAAAGTTCAAATTTTGATCGTCTATGGCAAGAAGGGCCCTTTAGATATTAGTTAAACGGCTTAACCAATAATTTCAAAGCTAGCCCCCTATTATTAGAATTGTCATCATGAGTATTGTTCAATGACTTTATTAGATCAATAATTTTCAAATTTTGACTTTTTATTTTCTTTTATAATTTTTTGTCCACGATCATTTGATGGTGTAATTAGAGTGGTGTGTAAATGACTATAAAAAATAGTAAGCAATGATATTCAAAGAATTCAACCATGTCGATCATCATTTAATTCTAGTAACAAATTAACTAGAAGAATTTTCAAAGAACCAACAATTTGAAAAGAAACATGGAAAAATAAAATAAAATAAATGAGTTGTAATTAACTAAACACATTGATATTCAAAGAATTTAACCATGCCGATCATCAATTCTATTAGCAACCCAAAAGAATTATAAAGAATCACCTTTACATAAGAACAACCAATGGATTATCAATAAAAAAAAGAATCATAAGTAAGAACTTTCAAATTTTAGATATGGCAATGAACAAGAGAAGAATTTGCAAACACGATCATTTGATCTTCGGATCGAAACCTGAACTTCGTTTCCCGGATATCATCTTCAACCGGAGCCGGAAGATTCAAGTCCAACGACAATAGGGTTTTCATTTTCTTGGATTCTTGACACCCGCCCGAACCACCACAAACGGTTGTGGCCACGGGCGTTGACCTATGCCTCCTCATATGACCACCTAATGCCTGTCCAGAACCAAACTCAGCACCACATATCGAACATTCATGAACCTTAGCCACCTTGATCGAACCACTAGGGTTGTTACAATGATCCATCTGGTTAGAACCAATTTGAAGTGATAGCTCTATAGAACCGTGATTAATATGCAAATCTTGTTTCAACATATTAGGTTTAGAAGGTTTTTTGTGGCTGGCTCTATGGCCACCAAGGGCTTGAAACGAAGGAAACTCGCGGTTACATGTTTTACATTCATAAATATGCAACTCCGAGATCCTTGCCACGTCCACTGCCCCAGCCTGGGGCGGTGGAGGTGGTGAAGACTGGCTATGAGCTAGAAGAATCAGGCAGTTGGCCATGTCTTCTTCGTCGTTTTCTTGATGGATTTTTGTGAATTCGATGGAACCGTTCATCGTATGGAAAGTGTTATTATTAGGGTTTTGTGTATGATCACCATCTTCGGTGGTAGTGGTGGTGGTGGTGGAAGAGGTGGAGGCCATGGTTAGGGATATAGGGGAAGAGGGTCTTGGACGCTTGGTTCTTTTGCCCTTGATGATCATCATGTTTCTTGAATCTGTCATGAATGAGCTATAATAATCTTGATCATAATTAGCTTCCATTTTAGAGAGAGAAACAAGAGAGATGATAGAGATTGAAGATGAGTAAGAGAAGTAATGGAATAGAAGTTGAGTTTTATAGAGAGAGAGAGAGAGAGAGAGAGAGAGAAGGAGATCGAAGAGTACTTCCACCGATCTAATCTATCAAACTTCTGCCTTTCCACCCTTGGAAGTTACTATAAAAAGGCAACTCACACTTGCTGTCTTTCTTTCTTTCTTTCTTTTCAACTTTTTATAAGTTAAAGATCAACAAATAGACTCACCAGAATTTCATTTGTTCTTTAAAAACTCTTATTTAGTTTAAACCCTACAAATCTTTTTTTTTCTTTACCATCACCTTTTAAATTTATTTATTCATTTGAAAAACTTCTATTAAAACAACTCATTAAGGGAATACTATAGCTAAGTAGCTATGAATTAAGAATTGAATTGTACAACAAAATGAGCAGTTTAACATTATTGATAATAAAAATCAGTCAATCTTTGAGAACTTTTTTATTCAATGGGAGGCAGTTTAGTTAGTTGGATATTCAAGATAATTAAAAAACGAAAATAAAGACATGTTTTTAACTTTTTCCTAGATACATGAAATGAATATTCTTGACGTGACAATACATCACAAATAAGTGAAACACTAATAAGACTAATGGTAATGGACTCTTGTGGGATGGGAAAACATCCCAAAACACCGGGCGTTTTGGACAATATTTTCCGTTGCCAAACGTTATGTACATAACGTTGTGGAGGGGCAAACATAGTTGGTGTATTCATAATTAATGATCTAACTATGTAGATTCTAAACATAGTTTATAGGATTCACGGATGAATACACGTGTGTAGTACTTCTGATTTCTCGTTTAGGTGTATTTATAACAAATGCCATATGTAAATTACAACATAATTTGATGTAGGTGAAACACTATAACTGCATATTTCACAAAATTAATGCATTCTCCATGTAATACACTACTTCTGGATTTTGAGAACTTTATAAATGTATTCGTCAATGACTATACGCAATGTAATGAATTCTTATTTCAACGTATTATCCAATCCATTAATCCTTGTTACATTTGTGTTCCTCTTCAATTCGTTATCATTTAACTTGTTATCTTTCAATATATTTGTGCTCCTTTGAATTATTTTCTTTGAATTTTATCTTCACATTGCTGATTTTTTTTGCTCTATGTTATATATATATACAGATTTAGGTACGTAATTGTTTTAGCTCCTCAAGTTTAGAAGACCCTAAAAGCATTTCTTGGTTAACTCTTTGTATTAACATAGTTTATTAATAATATATTTTCAATCCATTATATATGCATGTAGGTATTTGTGGATAACAAGTTATATATCTGTAATAAAGATGAGAATCGGTTGGCTTTGAAGTAAACCAGATAAGAAGGGCTTGCTTGCTTATTGTTTAATATTATATGCCATAACGGATACCTTGTGGTGCATTGGAGTGCAAGCCTGGCACCCTTTCCTCCCAATTATACCTTATGTCTTTTAAATTACATAAATTTCTATTTTATTTCAAAAATTAATTGTATAATGCCAAATGTATATGATTAAATGTCTTAAAACCATTTTATACGTAAATACATTAATTTATATATCAATTTATTCGAATGTTTGTAGTACTACTATAGAATATATCACTTTAATACAAATGTGTTGAAAAATAGTAATTATAACAGTTCATTTAATGGTTGTATTTGAAATTATAATTTGTAAAATGAGACAATGACCCAAAAATCATGCGGGTTTAGTCTCCTTCAATTATTTTAGTTAATCATTATATGAGTAATTTAGAAATAGTTTAAATTTTAAATACGTACATAATCATTAGTTGAGTAATTTGGGAATAATTTTAAATTAATCTCGTATGTAAACGCAGGCAGTATATATTAAAAAAATATAAATTCCCATACATCTTATGGATATCTGTTTATGAATACCCTATGCATGATCATTGATGAATTATATTAATTAAACAGTCGCATATATTATATATATGTAACTACATGTCTACGTACATAGGTTGGATAATTAGATAAATCCAACATGTACACGAAGATTTATACGTTGCCATCAACCAATATTGTAAAATAAGAAATAATGGAGAGTTAAGAATTATAATATTTTTTTATTAAACTATAATTAAGATCTTAGACTGAACAGTCCATAGTAAAAATCTTGTTTTTCGGTACGTATAAACTACCTAACTCATTTACAATCATATACAATCTATATAAATATAATTAATGATCAGGTGTTATGTAGATTTATAATTACCTAAATTTCATTGACTTGTCGTATATAAGTCAAAAAGATAATGAGGTCTCAATGATCAACCCACATGGTTGTATTAGATAATGCATTTCCAACTACATCACCAATTAATAACATTTTTTTTCTATGAGCGGCCACTAATAAGTAACTATCTCCATTGATTTTAAAACCTGCTCGAAACTAAATCTCACGACTATAGTTTTTCTTTTTATTATTTATTATTTCTTTTAACAGCCAATTTTATTCATAACTCTTAAATAAATAGACTAGCAAGAAGCTAGCGTAGTCGAATTAAGTTATAATTAACCCGTCCGGCCTAATTTTCAGCACCGTATACTGTTTTATAATGAAATGAAGCAAAATTAATAAGAATATTGACAATCCGGAGTCATTTATCGATCATCTTATACAATAATATTTCGGTTAATTTGATATTGTTGTTAGTAATTTTGGGTTTTCTATTTTTCCATTAATTTGAAATAAAATAATATTTCGGTTAATATTGGATTTAATAATCTTAACTCTCTGTAATTATATGATTAAATACAACCATGGAGTGGAAACCTGGAAATGATTAATAATAATATGATGAGGTTTATAACTAACGTGTAGTTTATTGTTTCCTTTGTAAGTTATTCTTCAACCGATATTAAAAACACGCTTCCAACTAATTGGATCTTGAAAAAGAATTTACTTATATGTATATATAGAAGAAAGTTCGTTTGCTTGTCAATTTTTAGAATTGTACATAAAATAATAATAATAATAATAATATTAGTTTTTCTTTTTTTTTTATGTAGACTGTAGAGTAATAAATAAATTGGCGGTGGCTTCAACGAGATTTCGTCCTCGTAGTATGAGGTGTATTGCTGTTGTATGCAAATAGTGTGTGAACTTAAAAAAAACAATGGCTTTTAAGATGTGAAGATTCTTGGCGTAAGGAACTTTCTAAGCAAGGGATAATATGGGTTGTTGTAATATATACACACGTACACAGATACATTTTTATTTAACTTGTTTAATTATGACATTAACCCGTTTAAACTAACATGAAAATCGATTAGCGTACGTCAATGTTTAGACCAACGCGCTTACACCATGCGTACTGGAGGCGTTATGGGGTCATAAAGCCTGAGAACACCCCTCCTCGGCTTTATACATGGAGACGTTTTGGTTAAGGCTTTTTGGGTGGCGTTTTGTAAAAAACGTTGGTGGAAGGCACACAAATTTAAAAATAATTAAATAAACAAAGTTATGGAGACTTTATGACTACACCCTATTTTTATAAAAAGTCATAACTCTGACTAGGCGCCACGTGACGTATAACGCCCAGGGGTGAGACTTTATGACTACACATGGTCTTAGAATGTCGTTTTATCATACTGGCAGTTGAAAAAAAAAAAGAAGATAAAACCATTTATCAAAAACTTATATGAGGCTTTTCTTGGTTTCTATTATCATTTTTTATATGATAATCTCACTAGTACTTTAAGCATTAATGAATATAAGGCATTATTTTGTGTAATGTATAATTAAAGAAAATTTTTCGCTAACTTTATGTATCGTGTTAAGCTTGTCGTGTTATATAACTCATATGCTTAAAATGTGGGGTGGCGTTTTAGAAATGAGGTATAGCTAATTAATCTGTCTTGTTCGGCTGATTATAACATGTCTTACACAACCTTTTTAACAAAACCTGTTTTGTCATCCCTGGCAAAGTTTTCTCCTTGTTTATCAAGGAAACAGTTTAATGGGTCACAAATATTTATAGAGGCCCAAAAGCATAGAACCCTATAGGAAATGAATTTAATAAATGAACTGACGTTTCTTGTTTACTTATAGATAGTTAGTGTGACACGAACACACTGAATCTGATTGTATTAAACACAAACCATAATTGTTTAATTCAGAAACAATACAAGAATGAATATGAACAAGAACAAACAGAAAACCAAAATATCAGATCATTAACAAAACGATATTTGATGGACGAAGGAATATATACACTCGGAATCACAAAAGAAACTAATCGAGAATGGCCGGCTAGAGAAATCTTCACCAGATGATGATGACAACTCCAAGTGAATACTTTGAGTTTGGTCGTTAATCTTGACATTTTAAACACTAGCAAAATAACTTGGATGAAATCGAAACATGTCTGGAACACATGAGGCCCAATAGACAACTTTAAGCCCATTTTGATCAACTGCAGCTACAGGCCCATCTAACCTTCATGTTTATAGCACATCTACTTAGAAACCTATACTAATAAAGCCCAGTTCAGAATAATTTATATATGAACTTAAAATAAAATCCAAGTCTTTAATTCAGCCCAACTTTAGTGATGGACTGGGCTGGTGGAAGTACGGAATAACGCATATTAGAAAGCCTGATCTACTCACTTTAGTTTAATATTAACTGTTATTTTCAAACAAAAAAACCAATGAGAACCCTGAGTCCCTGACCCAAATCACCAAAACAAAAATCCAATTAAAAAACCACCCATTATTAAACCACAGTCCCTCTCACGCACACACTAAATTAGGGAGTGTAATATTCCTGGTTTATGGGATATGGTGTTACCGGTTTTCCTTGGATCCAAATTCTCTATTTCTTCTCGGTTCTTCCCGATTTTCATGATTCTCTTCTTGCGATTTGGTGGAATCTAGTGAATGCTCTCCGGCTTTCCCCATTTTTCACCCTCCACCTCATCACCTTCTACCTAAACCTCAACTCCCATTTTCCCCCATTTTGCCTTTCCCCGGACCACTCCGATCCCTACTCTCTATAAGCAAATATAGATTGTCCAAAACAATTTTTGCAGGACCTTTGGGCTTGGGCATATGCAAGGTGTGTAGCTGCATATGGCGCGCTAGACCCATGGGACAATAGTATTGTTTTGTTTAATGTTATCACACCTACCATTTTATTACTGGTTTGTGTTTGAGTTTATTAAGGGTCCATTTTTTTACTCACGCAGGGCCTTTAAGGATCCGCATGCTCTCACCTCTCAGGGATATCCCTGCAATTTTGAGTGACCTAATTTTTTTTCAGGTAAACTGGTATACCTAGAAATTCAACTTCCATCATAGGACACTCATAGGAGAATCATACATTGTTGTCGAAAGTTAGTCATTACACGCTCTAGTTTAACTCAAAAACTTATTATGAAGTAGGCTCCTCACGGTGTAATGTCAGATTCAAGCTCAACCCAAATAAATTTTCAATAGATATTTCACTAGAAACCGCTTTTAAACAAGCAAACCCTCTCCAAGCTCAATTTGTTAGCTCAAAAATGTTTAAAGAAATCAACTCAACTCCAGTGAAATCCAAATCAATGCAAAAAAGATAATTTAAGTCGAAATGCTCGAGCTTGATTTGTGATAAGTTTTATGTAACAATCATAGGTCACATTCTTATTGTTAATTAAAATGATTTATTAATGTGTTTGACAAACGCATTACAAAAGATTAATGAAATGTAGAAATGAGTTTTTGTTGCGTATGGAATTAATTAATTAGAAGATATGCATAAGATTGCAAGTAAAGTGAATCATCCTTACATGGCATCATCATCATTCGAGTGTCAAGGGATACTCTTAGAATAATCCATAGTCCCGGGTCAACTATGTATAGGACTGAAAAGTTATTTTTCGATTTGACCCGAACTGAAAATTCTATAACCAAGTTAATTCTGATATCAATATATAATATGAACAAAACTAAATAAACAATAGAAAACCCGAATAAATGAAATTGTTAAATTATCTCACTTTATCAAGTAAATGGTTCTAGATGAACCATGTTTTTATTAACTTCTTCATTAGCTTTGAGATTATTAAATGCTAGGTTTGGCAATTTTAGGAATACATTGACATGTGACATAAACCAAACATAAAAATAAATAAGTTCTGTGTTTGCTGGTCTAACTTATGATGTTTAGGTTGATAGATCTAACTTATGCATTAAACATGTTATATTTACAGGTTGTACTAAATTATATATGGGACAGCACATTTACATATTTAAAACTAGAATAAAGAAGCTATAATTTATAAATTCAACATGTCTACCCGTTTAATAAGTTTACAACTTACTTTATTTGCAAACCTCTTTGCAATCTGCAAACCAATTTTAACATGTCAATACGTTGATCCATTTAGATAATCTAGTTATATAACTTGCATACTTTTTATTTAAAATATGTATTTTAAATATGATATATTGGTAATTTATATACTTCTCTTTAATTATGTTATCGCCTTGACGCCTTCCATTCTTTTTTTATATAAAAATTAATAATTAATAATACCCTGGAGAGATGGAATATTCGCATTTTGTTTGCAATTAAAATATATTATCCAGGTTCAATAAAAATTCACAAATCAATCATGATTAGTTTATCAAATATTTCCACTTAGTGCTTGCAATGTGATTGCCCAATCCCATTTAAATAATTGTGGGCACTTCGTTCGTTTTCGAAACTACGTCTACAAGGAATATGTAATTAATGTCATTGATTAACGTACATAATTGGAAAGTTTGTGGGTTAGGTATGCTTGGTAATTCTATAAATGAGTTTCTCTCTACCGATACTTAATATATTGAAAAATCACTTGTACATAATCGATCTCTTAAGACACCAAAAAAGTTCATTTGAAGAAGTCACAAGTACTGCTTCAATTAAATCACTACAAGATATATAATAACAAAAATCTCTATGAAAAAACCCTTCAAATGTTTATAGTTAAGTTTTTTTTTTCTAAAAGAGTGTTAATAAGAAAAGTATTTACCAAAATAGTGTTAGTTGAGAAATATTTACTAAACTAGTGTTTTACTTAAATGATAGCTTGTCACTCCGCGTCTTATTGAATTACTTCAATAGATTAAATAGTTATTGACTTAATGATCTTAGTTACCTTATAAATTTCCAGCCATTTTAGTTTCTTTTATTTAATGGTGATCTAACCATTTCTAGTAATTTATATATATTATAAAAAGATTATTATTTATAATACATTTTTTGTCGCGTCTGCTATTCTTTCTTTATATTTCTAAAAAAAAGGAAATTTATTTATTTAAGTGGTTTTTTATTTCGTACAGTTCGATGTTTTTACTCACACAATTTTAAAAGTATAATAAAGTTCTTAAATATTTTAACATATTACTAAATCATTATAATTTTTTATGTTTCTTAAATTTATTAGTATTTTTTAGATTGAACCTAAATTCTATATAAATAAGTCTAAGTGATTATGTTTAAACTACAATATAATATACGATTATAATTTCTCTTTTGGGCTTAACTAGGAAAAATATATCATTTTTTTAATGGATTCATCCGTCAGGCTATAAATATGAGGCTACATGTAGGAGCTGGATTTAAATATGAGGCTACATGTAGGAGCTGGATTTAAACTAACAATCGGCTAAGACTCAAACAAACCTGAAAAAATTATATTAAATTTATATCGTGTTAGAAATACATACTTCTAATAAGGTGTTCCCTCCTAATTATCAGGCTTTCAAATTTGATATCTAAATTGTCATTTGTGTCTTCCATCGTTGTAGTTTGAATATCTATCGAAGATGTAGTTACGCAAAAAAAAATTAAAATATAATAAACTTATATCTAAACTTTTATTGTACATGGTAATTGGATAAAAAAATTCTTTGATAACCGTCACATGACTAAAACTAGAACGTAATAATGGTTTAATTCATAGTTTTTATTTATATAATAACTTATAATTCGTTTTAGACTTTTATTTAGTTTTTTAATTACAAGTGCATGCAAAGAAGTATATGAAATTGAAATAAATAACACTGATTTAAGAATGTAATATTCTTTCAGTCAAGATTATCTCTACTCTTATCCTTTAGAGTAAAGTGTCATTTTCGTCCTTGTGGTTTAGCAAATAATGCGAATTTAGTCCAAAAAGTTTATTTTTTGCATATAGACCCTCCACGTTTTCCAGTTCTTGTCAATTACATCCAAATCACGAACTCCGTTAAATTTAATCGTTAAGTCAGGGGTAGACGTGTCTTTTTTCTATTTCTTTATTATTATACTTATTTTAGTGAACTGCGTTTTTCGTCCCTCTAGTTTGTCCAAATCTGCATTTTTAATCCAGTAGTTTCAAATTTGCAATTTTCTTCCCTATGGTTTCATTTCACTTGCAATTAAACCCGAATTTCCTAATATCGTTATGTCTGGTAGTTAAACCCATCAGTATGCCCTTCACGTGAGGGGCAATTTTGTTCCTTGTTTTTTTTCTTTTTCCCCAAATACACCCCAGCCCCTCACATGAGGGTGCTTGCGAATTAGGACTGAAGTTTATTTAGGGAGAGAAACAACAAAACTGGTCGTCACGTGAGGGGCACGCAAATGGATTAACGACCAAAATTAACGAGGTTAATAAATTCGGGTTTGATTGCAAGTGAAATGAAACTACAGGTACGAAAATTGCAAACTTAAAACTATTGGACTAAAACCTCAGATTTGGACAAACCACAAGGACGAAAACCGCAGTTCACTAAAATAAGAATTATAATAAAGAAATAGTGAAAAGACATGTCTACCCCTGACTTAACGATTAGATTTAACGGAGTTAGCGATTTGGATGTAATTGGCAAGAACTGAAAAACGTGGAGGGTCCATATGCAAAAAATAAACTTTTTGGACTAGATTCGCATTATTTGTCAAATCATAAGGACGAAAAGGACACTTTACTCTTTTCTTTAATATGAAGATAAGATAAAAGTTATATTATAAATCACAATTTGATATATTTTTTGTATTGTAAATAAATAAATAAATAAAATATATTTTTAGTATGGTAATTAATATTATTAAGTCAACAACTATTTAATTAATTTAAGTAATCCAATGAGATTAAGAGTGAGAAACTAACACTTGAATATAACACTATTTTTGTAAATATTTATCATTCAACCTTATTTTGTTAAATACTTTTTCTACCGACACTTTTTTGGGAAAAAACTCGTTTATAGTTCATAAAATTTACCAAGTAATTTAAGACCTAAATCATCATTTTGTAATTAATTTCCTTTCCTTACCAATGTGGCCGGCTCTTTGGTTGGTGAAGCTATGAGGATATTGTAGTTGTATTCATCATTTTCATTAACTCTATACTCTCCTAACTTTCACACGTGCACTCCTTTTTACTGATAATTTTAGCAGGTATACCCGATTAGTATCCTGCTAACTAATGAGATTAAGTAAATGTTGTGTTAGACAAATGTCCTTTAAATGGTTATAACAAGAAAACCAATGAAAACATTTGAATCTAGAAGACCTCTATTAGATGATAATAAAATGTTCGCCACACTTAGTGTTAAAAGTTATAATTTAACCATCATTGAAATGTCATTATACATAACTGAGGCTTCACGTTATTCAAAAAACAACATAATTGAGGCTTCATACTATGAGAAAGGTAAATGCCAACCATATCACCCACATCTTTAGTAAAAGGTTACCATTTTTGGATATGGAGCTTAATTTAAACCACACACTGTTTTTAAGTTTCAAAAGAAGAAAAAACACAAAGCTATATATATAGGTCGAGGCACTTAAATATTAGTTTTCATTTTGTTGCGTTTCAAGTTTTTTTTTGAAAGGCCAATTCTATTTAAACTAAAAGAATGACCATTTACAAGATAAAAGTAGCCAAAAAACAAACAAAAGCAAAAAACAAAATCAAAACATACATCTAGTTAAATTGGAAAATATACAAATTGAACCGGCTCCATTTTTCCCACTCTAAGAATGTTCATTTGCTTCACCCACATGAAGGATGCTGATTTGATGTCGTTCACCAACTTTGATAATACAAATGGAATATTATTAAAAATACAATCATTTCTAGTATGATAATTGCTGACGAAAAAAGGAAAGAGAGAGATGGGGTTTTTCTCGCTTTTGCCATAGTAGGCCCCGGTGGGGGGCTCACACGACGGGCTATTAGCTCAGTTAATAGAGCACGCACTTGATAATTGTGTCGTGTCTGGGCCGGGAGATTTGATGTCGTTCACCAATTGGAATATTATTAAAAATATCATACAAATGGAGTAAATTAGAAGCCGGTATTCGTAATATATATGCAAATCTCTTAATTCACGCGGCGATTTGATTAGAAAGAGAAAACATGTGGTAAATTATGATGATATTTTTATGATTATGAAGTAAAACACCTTGTTTCTAGATCCAGTTAGAATTTTTATTTAATTAAATATATATAACAGTTTAATTATTTAATCAAAAGTAGCTTCGTCGTGGGGGTAGTTGTCTGATTGAATATATATATCCACAACGTGGATGTGTCTGTTTAGTTTATCCATTGATTCGCTGGACTGACAGAGTGGACTCGTTAAATAATTCAAATACAAACTTAATCCAAAACAACAAAGTATTATTAAACTATTGACTTATCAGAAAATATTAGAATTTCTTAAAAGAGTAAAGAAAAAAAATTGAAGCAAAGTTATCCGGTTTACATAATAACATCTAATAACTATTGATTGTTTTCCTTTTTCTCTCTACTATTGATTAAATAATATAAACTATGCATTACAACCTTATAGGCAAATAACAATTTCAATTTAATACTTGATTGGTGATAGTTCAAACTAAAGTGTATTCATTTACTACACGTGGTCCATGTGTTACATATTTATGGTCAGAAGACTCACAAATTTTTTTTTTGTTAAATACTCAACTAGAACACCTCCACCATCAACTGACTCACCACCAATCAATTGACCCTGACAGAGGTTTTAGGGTTTTAACAACCTCAATAAACGAGTTTTTACTAGAAAAAATGTTCATAAAGATCCACTCTAAGGTTACAAAGATGTTTCTGTTGAAAAGTTTTAGCAAAAAATGTGAGTAATCATGTCAAAAACGTTTTTCCGGGAACCTATAACTAACGATGTTATGTTTTGTTAGTCGCAGACCGCTGTAAACAAATACACCTTTAGTTAAGATCGTCCACCAACCAAGTGTTAAGTTATGACTGTTATTTATCAATAGAACATATAATTATTATTATTATTTAAAAACAAACAATTTTCTTTATAACATTAGACACATTAATTAGCTAGTTTGATTTACTTTTATTAAAGTTTAAACACAAATTACTAAAAATAACTAATTTTATTATTTCATCATTCTATAGATATTGGTCAAAGGCTCACATGTTTAAGAGTCGTTTGGGAATTTAGTTTTAAACTATTAAGAGTCATGGTCGATTAAGAGGTGTTTCGAACTCTTAAACTTACATCTTTATAAATAAAAACCAAAAGTAGATTTACCCTTAAGTTGTGACCGGCAATAGCAGGTAAACCACAACCCTAAAGCAGTATATAAACACCTCATTTGCATGCAAAGTGCAAACCAACTCAACCCACTCTCTTCCTTATCACCACCGTCCGACCAATCTCCATCATGCCGATCCGTTCAGTCGCCGTTGGCCACCACCACGAGTTCACCCACCCGGACACCGTCAAGGCCGGTGTGGCTGAGTTCATCTCCACCCTCATCTTCGTCTTTGCCGGTTCAGGCTCCGGCATGGCATTTAGCAAGCTGACCAGTGATGGTGCTGCAACTCCTACAGGGCTTGTGGCGGCTGCTATTGCGCATGCTTTTGCCTTGTTTGTTGCGGTTTCGGTTGGTGCGAATATCTCTGGTGGACATGTTAACCCTGCTGTCACCTTTGGTGCCTTTGTTGGTGGTAATATTACGTTTTTCCGTGGTGTTGTGTATGTCATCGCTCAGTTGCTTGGATCTACCGTTGCTTGCTTGCTACTCAAGTTTGTCACTAATGATATGGTAAGAGTGGTTCAAAACTATTCTTTAATTTAAAAAAAAATATTTTAAACCGCCTGATATCTAATTTCACACCGTTATAAACGGTCGTCTGGATAGAGGTAGGACTGTGTTTTGACCAAATTTTAAAGTTTAACAGCCAAGGTGTCTATAGTTAGAACGATTGTCAGGATAGAAGTTTGACGACCGTTTCAACAAAAAAGTTTCAAGTTCGAATTGAGGTTGAACGACAGTTTGGAGCAAAACTTTTCAAAGTTTTGAGTATATATAGTCAGACCGACCGTCGAATATTAACTAGACGATACTTATAACCAATAATTTTTAAAGTTTGATTGTTCTATTTAAACAGTTATTACAGTTTGATAATGTTAATAATATGAGGTGGTGTAGCTATAAGATGACCCTTTTTATAATTATTTATGAAACTAGGAAAAGATGATAAACTAAATATGGACTATTTTGACACGTTAGATCTTAGACATATAGGCCAGAATTAGTTAGGTCAACTTTAAACGTGTCAAGCCCTGCTTGCGGTGCGCACATATGATGTATATATGTGTGAACCCTCGGGTGGGCAAAAGTGAAATTGCACTAATTTTGACATTATTTTACTAATCTCGTGAAAATAACGTTAAAAGTGACGGACGGTTAATCAGGCATCATGTAGTGGCGTTGATAGCCGAAAGACAAGGGTACATGCAGCGATCAGCCGGTGTCCCGATGATTGAGTGCTATGTGCCTTATGTCCAAGGCTTGATGCAAAACTACTATCGAGCCGGGGGTCTCACCGGAAGCAGCCTCTCTATCCTTATGGGGTAGAGGTAAGGCTGTCTACATCTTACCCTCCTCAGACCCTACCATAGCTTTGTTATTGGTGGGATATACTGAGTACGATGATGATGATGAACTTTAAACGTGTCAGATTTGAGTCAGGCAGCTCAATAGAAGAAAATATAATATCATCAATAAACAATCAACTAAACAAAAAATAAAGTAAAGTTAGAAATAAAATAAAAAAAAGTTGTTGAAACAAAATAAATATTGTGAAAATTGTAGAGCTACAATAATAAAAAAATTAATATGTGTCCATATCATGCTTCTACTAATTTCAAGTATGTTTTAGATTTTCTAAACTTTCTTTTTATCAAATATATGTTTTAAATTTTCTTGTAAACTATAACTTGAAGGTCACAAGTCTTGTACTCATATAAAAGGGTAATTAAATATGATTTGTTGACAGGCTGTTGGTGCTTTCTCTTTGTCCGCTGGTGTCGGAGTTTCAAACGCTTTGGTCTTCGAGATCGTGATGACCTTCGGGCTTGTCTACACCGTCTACGCCACCGCAGTTGACCCAAAGAAGGGTAGTTTGGGAACAATTGCACCAATTGCAATTGGTTTCATTGTTGGAGCAAACATCTTGGCTGGTGGAGCATTCACCGGTGCATCCATGAACCCAGCAGTATCTTTCGGACCCGCTTTGGTGAGCTGGACCTGGGCCAACCACTGGATTTACTGGGTTGGGCCTTTGGTTGGTGGTGGGCTTGCTGGGCTTATCTATGAGCTCCTCTACATCAACCAAACCCATGACCATTTGCCCACATCTGCCTAAATTTATTTAAAAAAAATATGTTTTCTGTTTATTTAATTTGTGGTGATTGGTGTCTTGACTGATTGTCATTTGTTGGTATTGGATTGTGAATTCTCCATATAATTTGATAATTTGTAAAATTTGCTTGTTGTGTTGAATATTATAATGTGTCTCTTTTTGTTTCTTTAATTTGTTTATGCATTGGACATGTTTCAAGAGAAATGAGTGAAAATAATGTTTGCCTAAGTTCTATTTTTATAGTTTTATTTCTATACTAACACAGTAAAACGAACGTACATTTGTGAGCGGTTTAGGCCGTTGCTTAAACGCTAGTGGCTAATATAATCATGATCATAATTTTTTGTTTGACACGAATTTGAAAATATACGAATCTTGTATACTATTTAGTGATTAATTTAGTTTTGGCTTAACCGAACAATTACAAACTTTGGTGGTTATTTGTTAATTTTTTTCATTCACGATTATCTGTTACTTCAAGTTAAATTTGAATAAACAGTCACTAATCAATTATTAGGATGCATATATGTTCCAGACATGTAACATAATTTTAAAAGTTTTTCCGTTTATTACAAAAGTTTTAAAATATTAAAATATCTAATGAAGGTCGAGTAACTTTATAAAAACAAAAGGCTTTATCTGACTTACTAGATAGAAAACTTAATTTCTGTTGGTTGAACTTTTGGTTTGCCAATTACGAAGATATTTTTTTCAAATTCTTCTTGATTGGAAGTCCTTATTACTAATTAATTTTGGATATACATAGTGATCATTGAATGATTCTTAAAAGATAAAATACAAAATAACAAAGATTATTTCTGCATGTTCATGGTATAGTTCATATAGTTACTGCAAGTAGAAAATCCTTTTTGAGTTTTGTTGCTATGGACTGATAAGCTGAATGCCTCTCTTATGGTCTGGTTGCAGTGGTCTTGCATTTTTTGCTGCATGCTGCAATTATTTCATCGATTTTCGTCAAATAAAACCAAACAAATTAGCATTAATTAGATAACAAATCCTTTTTAATTATAATAGAAGAATATTGTTTGTAATCTTATAGTAGAGTTATTTAATCTATGTACTTACATCGTGAACTGCCTCTCGAAGTAATTTAACTTGATCAAGTGACACGGTCCTCACCTGCATGACACATCCATAAATAATTGCAATATCTAGTAGTAAAATTTAAATGATCATATAAAATAAATGAAAGACAAAGTTGTATGTACCTTCTTGCTAATGGTCCAAATGACCCCTTCGGTACATGGAGGCACAGTGAGTGAGCCAATATAATTGTAGTACCTTCGGCAACTCATACGGATCTCTCTGGGATCTATTACACCCGGGTGCCTGTGTTCGCTTTCTTGTTTCACCAACGATGTTATGTTGCGGCCCAACTGAAATTTGGTACAAAATTGATTCAACAGAAGTGGCATTGTATAGTTAAAATCAGATCTCTTTATATAAAAAAAAATTAATGAAAATAACTACTTATAAAGCTAACTAACCGATGATAATGATAAAACGTCAATAAGTATCCTGATATTCAAATTAGAGATAAAATTATAACTATAATCGATAACAAACACTCGTTTGTAAGGGAAACACCTTAGAGAGAAAATGGTTTGGTTTTCCAATTTTGTAGAGGATACCAATGACTGCAATTTGGTGTTTGGCGGTTGGATCGGTGCTCTTATGAACCATGTGTAGTTCCAATGAGTACCTGCAAGGTTAAATTTACAATGAATTTGCTCAAAACTTTGCTACATCAACGGTTATTAGTTATATGTTAAGTTCAAATGATGCAATATAAGAAGGGAGAATTTGACCTCCTATTATTGATGGTATGCTCCGAAGGCGAGTGCCAATGGGCTTGTTTAAGAGCGTAAATCGTTCCATTTATTTTAATCGAACCTGCATAGCCCTCCCAATGAACCTATATCCTCCCCAACAAGTGAATTTGAATAAGAATGTCAAGCATGCTAGTTCTTTCTTGCATAAGTACGCACTTAGACCAGACTCATACTTCCGGGACCAAAATGAATTCTAAAATTTGATCCCGTTCGTTTATAAGTAAAATATTTTATATTCGATCAGGATCCTTATAATTGAAAATATGATGTGGCACAATTTTTGTATACGATTTCTAAAAAGCACAAAATCACAAATATTAGAATTGAAATGAGTTTTAGTGAAAAAAAAATCTTTTCAAATATACTGATTCTTTGTTTTCCTTGTCAAAAGTTGAAAACTAAACGTAGTTAATACATACCTTAAATCAACATTCACATCCAACTAAAAACACAAAAATACCACAAAGATAAATGGCAGAAAGTCCTTATTCTAACATTTTCTAATAGGCTGATAAAGTGATAAGACATTAAGACCAAGAATTACTAAACCATATTTCAAATAATCGAAAACAATATACGAATCTAGTACATATTCGATCAAAACAATTGATCAGAATCTTCTAAATAGGGGCCTCTAGATTAAACTTATTATTTTGTATTGTCGAGCCGAACTGCACTTAGTATACATAGTTTCCTTTCTGTGAATACAAAATTTTATCTATATTAGTGAATTCTAATTATATTCTATCTACCATAATTTACACCAACTATGAAATCTAAGTGGATATATTATATATATTAAATATCGTATAATGGTAGATTTGGAATCCAACTGTTATTCTAAAATATAAATTATGAGTACTAAATGCATCAAAACATGTGTCTATAGATCACAGACAAATGAATATACACAATAAAAAACTATCGTCGTGAAGGGCTCTTGTGTAACAGCTAATATAAATATAATTGTGTGCACGTTCTCCTGTGCAACGGCTAGTTTTTATACTCATTAAAAAACGGAATAATCATGATTTATTAACTAATAATCATGGTGGTAGTCTCCCTCCTTTTTATACACATAGGCCACTAATCTCAAAAGGGTAAAGATTATTTCAATACAATTAAGAAAACATAGCAATTACCAGAAATTTGGTGGTGCAATTTGTTGTCCGCTTACTTGCCTCTATATTGTAATTGATTCATTTTATTTTCTAATATAAATAGAGTAAGATATACAAAAAATACAATTTAAGGCTATATCGAATTTTCAAACTGATCAAAAAATATTGATACAACATTTGAATTGTTGTATCTATTAATATCTTCTAGCTTCAACTTTCTTATTATTGTTGTAAATTAGTTCCTAGTCTTTAATTAGGATTTGTTTCTTGTATTTTTACAGAAAATTAATACAAGGGATTGTGTAAACGCGGATGAATAGACGAGTGTAATTTGTATGTCATATATGTGTAGGTGTGCGTGTATGTGTACGAATAATATGTGAATGTTGTATGTCATGGAATATATGTCTCACCTCTATGTCATGGCCACGGTTAATTATTATTGCATTGCATGCTTTGTAGTTCCTCAACAGCTTCTTTGATTTGTGAACAACATCAACTCGATTATTCGACAAGTCAATTGGAGATTGCATTTTGCCGGTGTTACAAGCAGACCATTCTTTGTGCAGTTTTCCCCAATTCTCGGGTCCTTTTCCGCTCAATTTATTGTAATCAAAGTCCCTCTCATCCTCTATATAAACACAAAACATTATATCAGAAAAAATAAAAAGATGGACCTTAATGGCTTGATCATAAATGGATTAAAAATGAACTTACGAACTTCTTGAGCATAGATTGAAATGGGAAGCAAAACAATAATTAAAAATAACAGAGATCTGATTGGTGAAATAATGCACATTGTGCGGTTATAGAGGTATGGTGGTGCAGCCGGTGGTTACTGAATTAAGAGTTAGGTGGTATATTTATATTTGGAAAGATTAAAGAGGTATGGTGGCAGTGGCAATAGAGAAGTAATTTAGTTGTTGATAGTTGATACAACCAAGGAAAGAATCACAAGTACCGTTTCTTTTTCCTAGTACAAATGTGATACTATTACTTTTGATATATACTTGATGTATAATTTAATTAAAGTATATTAATATTAATATAATAATTTATTTATAATAGGTGCATATCAAAGACTACTTAACATAAATCGGATCAATTGGACATGATGTTGGTAAGGTGTCTTGTATTCTAGAGATTAAGGGTTTAAATCTTGCAAAATACAGGTATTTGATTATAAGAGTATCTAGGTGTAAGTTATAATAAATTTATGATAAAAAAATATGTATTGTAATAATATTGTTTTAGAATAAATTTATAAAGATTTTAATAATTTTAGACGATTAAGATTTGTTATATCTTTGTGTGAATTGATTTTGTGAAAAACAATTTAGTCAATTTCTGTGAAGTGTTTATAACAACTAAAGTCTCTTCACCACACATGGTTTTAATACGATCAAGAATGGAAGTATATGCAATCATGTTATTCTGCTATGTCATTTTATTGTATCTTTGGGACTTTGTTTATCAGTCATGCGAAATTGTTCAATGGAATAAGTGAAGTTTGTAACTTTGTAAATTATCTCTATGCAAGTTTTATAAGTTAATATCAATATCAATATTGGGTTGTGACTAAGGTGCAAAAGATATGATTTACAAATTCGATGCCCTCTAAACGTATGTAGTGATATGGGAAGACAAAACATATACTCTTCCTTCGCCCATATATATAATTAGCAGGTTTGATGCGTATTAAATGTTGTTCATTGTGCTTTGTAAATATTTTTTATTAATTTTTTTCAGTTTTTTTTTTACTTTTAACCCCTGTACTTTTCATATTTTACAAATTTGTCATATAATATTCTTTTGCTTTAACACAAATAGTGAATCCAAAGTTTATTTTTCAATTATAAATATGAATAATAATGCAGAAATTTAAATAAATTTATACTTTTAATTGTTATTGTTTCTTATTTGTTTTCCTATTTAACAACTTGAGTTAATATACTTAGCTCCAAATTAAAGTCAAAACACATAATGGGTCATTGGGTTTATGGTGAACATGGCTTAAGATGAAAAATTAAAACGGATCTTATTCATATTAACCCATTTTGTTAAACAAGTCATGTCCGGGTGAAGCCGTTTAATGGTAGATAACGAAAACTTAAACTACTTAACATAAATTAAAAACGGTTTATTCGTGAATCTAATACACTTCCAGTTTACTATCTCGAGGCTGGACCATAAAAAACAATGTCTCTTTTGTTGTCTGGTTGTAATGGTCTTGCATTATTTTTTGCATACTGCATACATTAACACCGATTAACATTTAGACATTTAGCACTTCATCTTATTGATTGCGAAATAAAACAACACAAACTTGATTTTAATTTATGCTTACATCATGCACAGCTTCCCGAAGTAACGTAACTTGATCTTTTGAAACAGTTGTTATCTGTACGCATCAACACAAAATCCTTAACGAGTATAAAAATAATTGGTTTTATATGTAGGCAGGGGCCAAGGGCGGACCTATACTAATAAGATGGTCCGGGGGGGGGGGGGCAGCTGTCCTGCCCTCCATAATTTCATTTTCTTTATTGTTAATTATACCCAAAAATCTCATTCGCCCCCATAAAATTTTGGTTAAGCCTCCTTATCGTCTCCATGTAAAAAAATCCCGGTCCGCCACTACATGTACTATGTACGTTGATTATTAAAACATAGATTGTTACCTTTCTGCTAATCATCCAAACAACTTCTTCTGTGCAAGGAGGGACAGTGAGTGAACCAATGTATCGGTAATACCTCCATCTGCTCATCCGAATGTCTCTCGGATCAATTATCCCAGCATGTACACGCTTGCCTTTTTGATTTATCATAGATGTTATGTTTGCTTCCAACTATAGACAAATTAGGGTAGATACCAGTATAAGTTGCAACAAAAATGAGAGCATTTTATAAAAATAAGAAATAGTTGAGGGTAGATATATTTACCATAGAAAGAAATTCGTTAGGTCTGCTAATATTGTAAAAAACAGAAATGACAGCTATTTTGTTGTCAATGCTGAGGTGTACCAGATGTATTTCCATGTCATAGCCGTTCATATGTTCATGAGTTTGGGAATTTGGTCTACAACTAATATATCCAACTATTTTTGGAAAATAAATTAGATTTTGTCTTAAATATTTATAACTTTGTTATTGTTAGTTTAGTATTGCTTACTAACAGAGGTGTAAACGAGCTGCCCTGCTCGTGAACTACTCGAGATCAACTCGTTAGATGCTAGCTTGAACCAAGCCGAGTTCAATCGAGCTTGAAAAGTAAGCTCGTTAAATAAACGAGCCCAAGGAAGAGCTTCACTTATTGAGCTCGAGTAAAGCTCGCAACTCTAATCAAACCTATAATATATCTTATAATATTTATTTAGTAAATTAATATTATATATTTTTACATAAATATGCCGAGCTCAAACTTGCGTTCTCGTAATTTAAACAAGCCGAGATCCAGGTTCGCTTGGGCTCGTTTACACCCTTAATTACTTAACCCTAAATGTCGAAAGAAAGTATACATTATGCCATTGATGGTATGCTCTGAAGGCGAATGCCAGTGTGCTTGTTTCAAAGCATACTCAGTGTCATCGATGACAACTGAACCCGCGTCTCCTTCCCACTGAAGCTGCAACATTAAATCCAATACATTTATGATATATGAACTATTATAAATTTATATAATCACAAATTGATATAGAAGAGCAAAGCCCCCAAGATACGTTACTAAAGTATTCCTTAATATTTTTTTTATTGAATTTCTTTTATGCTATGTATTATGAGAGGCGTGAAAGGGTGGATATAAATGATTGCTTAAAAAGGCTTTCTTATTTCACCCTAACTAGAGTGTGTTAATTTATGATGGGGTGAAATGAGCAATATGGCTGTGAGATATGGTGGATATAAATGATTGCTTAATAAGTTAATATATGAAATAATAAAAAATAAATAAAAATGCCCCTCATGCCCGCTACTTGTTTTGCGCGAGAAAAGAAACAAAAAGACTAAGCGCATGTTTGGGATTGAGTTTTAAAAATGTTTATTTGCTTATTGATGTTTTTAAAAAGCCAATAAGTTAAAATGTGTTTGGCAATCATAAAAATCTTTTTTATTTTAGCTTTATAAAATGGTTGAAATTTGAAAATCAGTTTTCTAAAAGCCCAAAATCATGACTTTTCAAAATACCTTTTTGAAAAAGCTAATAAGCTAATAAGCATTTTTCAAACTCAAACCCAAACATGCTCTAAAAATGGATTAAATCAGCTAAAACCGAACCACTAAACTGCCAAACCGGTAAAGGGTTGTTTTGCCAATCCATCCAACCGAAACGCTGAAACCGAACCACTAATTTCCTTTTCTTTTCCTTTTTGTTTTTTTTTCCTGATTTCTATTTAATTTTTTCAGTTAGTTTTATTTTATCCTTTTCTTAACTAGTATTATATATGCTTTTATACGATTTTCTTTTTGTTCAGACAGCAAAAAATGATGAACTCAATATCTAACAATTTAATTTACCATATTAAACAATACACATTATCAAAGGTTTTTGTATAAACTAATTATGAAGTACAGTAGTAATTACCGAAATGTCATGGCCTCTATTAGTAAGTGTAGCATTACACGGCTTATAGTTTCTGTTAAACTTGTAAGAATTCTCCACCTTCTTTACCCTTTGACTCGACATATCGATTGGAGACTGCATCGTCCCATAGCTGCACAATGACCATTCTTTCTGTATCTCGCCCCATTTCTCTGGTCCGATGGGGCCTCCTCTCACATAATCAAATTCTCTTTCATCCTCTACATTTACACACATGCATACACGAACAAACATATTAAACGAAAGACAAAGAAAACGTGAATGACTACTGTTTCGAATTTTTGTTAGATATTGTGGCGTTAGATTGTTTAATTTATATGACGTGTTTATATAGTGTGCTAATTGTCTAATTATTGTGAAGTATATAATTAAGTTTATGGCATTACCAGTTTCTTGAGCTTGAGTTGAAGATGGATGAGAGAAAACAAGCAAAAGCAAAAGAAACACAAGTGACAAACTGGAGTTTGATTGCATATCCTTCAATAACACACACACACAAAGAGGGTGAGATGATATATATGTGTGTGAATTATATATAGAGAGTTGATAATATGTTGAGTTTGAGAAAAATGTTAAGAGTTGATCATGTGGTTTTTCTTAAGGTTGAATAAAGGGAAATGTATATATGGCCAACTGGCCAAGGCGTTTTGACACTGAATACTATATACTGCGAGAACATACAAAATAAAATGCGTCGTTAGTTTTTCAATGAGAAGAATTTTTAGACTACAAAAAAAAATGTTTAATTAAATGTAGTATTTATTCATCTCACAACAAATTGATATGCATGATGTGTGTTGCAAGCAATGATATACAAATAAAGCATACATGTGTGAGTAGTGATAATTTTGTTGTAAAAGTATATTAACATTTATGTTTAGTGGTTCTTTTATGCATATAACATACACATTATTTTGCAAGAAGTAAAAAAGATGAAAACTATGAACCGTATATAAAAGAAATTAAACTACTTAACTATTTAAGTTTGTTTATTTTATTTGGCTAGTAATTTAGTCTTACGTAAGGAAGTTCACCCTAAAGGTAGTAGGGCATAATTTTTGGTTACCATCTCACCCTTACCAATTTGGTTAAGGAAATCGGTTTCCCTAACCTGAATCATTCACTAACATGAATGATTGTTGGTTATGATTGGTTGAAACACATTCGGGTATTCCGGTAGTTTGGTATATATATTCAACACAATGATCTGGAAGATTCTTATAGATAGGGGTAAAATGGTAAATATCTAGAATGTGAAGGGAGAGGACAGAGATTGAAAGAACGTACCAATAGAAGTGAGTTTGGGGCAATGGGCCACAATTGGTAACTTTTTAAGTCTTGCGTTTTAAAAAGAGAAATGGGTCTTTGCAACAAAAATAAAAGGTTAAGTTCTTTAATCAAAGAGGATAATGTATAAGACGAATTATTAAGTTCTTTAATTAAACTTATAACCATACTATCATGAATACTTTAAAGGTTATATCATGTGGACTATCGGGTTTAGGGGTTAAAATTATAGTTATTCGTGTCAAAGACACTAATCAACTCATACACTCTTAAAACCATGAAATCTGAACATTGCGTATATAAATTATTTATCTAATCACTATTAAAAGACCATAAACATGTTTGATCTCTTAAAAAATGGAATGTGTATGTATATCTTATGCAGTTTTCACATCTCCGCTACTACATGTGCCAATGTCTCGATTTGTTGTGTGATGATCATCATTATAGGTATCAAGTATTCATCTAGGATAATATATATAACAACACGTGTTAAATAAACCTAAAAACAAAAGCCTACACACAGAGGATACATATACACTGATATATGTTAGATGCACCTAACATGTTCTATCCTCAAGAATGAAAGAAGACTACATTTGGCTAATGCAAAGTAATTTTACATTAATGATAAATCCAACAATGAACAATATTCCAAATTTTACTAACTAAAGTTATCGGGTTTATAACAATTAAATAGCACGACATATGGTAACAACAATTATGTTTAAGAAACTATCAAATGAGATATCCTAGATTCCTAGTTAACTAAATCATCAACTTGAACATGACACATTTATTAAAAGGTTATTTATCCTAGCTAGTTAACCCAATCTAACTAAAAACATATTTGCAAAACTTTCCTTCAATTTTTAACTCTGTTTTTTTGTTACTTACTTTAAAAAAAATATTTATGTTCCCTTTAACTTTAGCATGTTATAACTTGTGGCAGCATGTCTATCGGCCATAAGCACCCGCGGCCCTTTGGGCATTGATAGTCATATAGTTCTTTTTGGTTCCAAGTGAGCCACCAATTTTAACATTATCAAGCAAACCATTGGCTTCAATAATATCTCAAGGAACGAAGATGATGATGCCATGATTGGTATGAGTGAAAATAATCACACAAATGAATAGAAGTAGATCTGCATTTCAATATTTCAACACAAATAATACAAACGTTCATGTTTATCCCTAATGAAACTTAAATATGAATTGGAATCGTTGTATTTTGTGAAGCGTCATGTCGGTATGATAATAGTCGATCACCACGCTAATCGATAACTACTTAATTCACACCATAACTCGATCCCAGCTATTCTAGCTATATATGGTTTTGGGCGTTGGTTAGCCTAAAATATAAGTTTAAACCATTGCATAAAGTCTTAACCCAATGAACATAAACCATATAACAAAATATGTTTGAATAAGCTAGACCAAAACTAAATGGACTGAAAAAATTGAAATAACTAATGGATCAATATCCAATAATACAAAGGTGTCCATCCTCATGAAATATTGAGGGTTCGACTACAATAGTGGATAAAAGGTGTAGATATAGTAGTACGATTAGTGAGTGTGTGAGTTGGGACGTTGGGTTAATTCCTCAAAATTAATTATATGATCATATAAACAGGGTACAAGTAGAAAACAAAACTTTATAAAATATATAACATAAACTATAAAATAGATATCATGTGTTACATTCGTATTATTGTACTATCTCTATCTCGAGGCTGGACCATATAAAAGAATGTCTCGTTGATTTTCCGGTTGTGTTGGTCTTGCATTATTTGCTGCATACTACAGCATGCATAAGCGTCGATATAATTAGCATTTAACTACTTCATCTTACCAGAAAGAAAACAATAAAAAGTTGGTATTTATTTGATTTCTACTGATACTTACATCATGTACAGCCTCTCGAAGTAATTTAACTTGATCTTTTGAAACTGTTCTGATCTGTATAAACATAAAAATCATTAGTCATTTATTAAAATAAATGGTTTTCGATCTGCGTATATCACGAAACATGTTGATTGTTACCTTTCTACTTATTGTCCAGACAACATTTTCGGTGCAAGGAGGGACAGTGAGTGAACCTATGTATCGATAATATCTCCTGCTGCTCATTTTAATATCTCTAGGATTTATTATCCCACTGTGTCCATGCATACCCTTTTGATCTATCATAGATGATATGTTTACAGCCAACTGCAAATCCAATAATAAGAATGTAAGGAAATTTGAAACAAACATGATATAATTTATAAAAATGACAAAATATATTATATTATTTGCGCGGAGATTGTATGAGGTGGTGTTCATGATTCGGTTTGAAACGTGAAACCGCCCAACAATCATCAGTTTGGTTTTGCAACTTTTAGAAATAAATTTTTGTACTAAACGGTTTTGTTAGTTTATGGTTTAGAATCGAAACAATCAGAGCATCCACATGACGAGCTTTAATTATTTAACAATACAGACCACAGAGTTGGTTTAATTTCTATGTTATGATCGTATTTAAATTTATTTATTATACACGTTTAATATGCTTAAAACAAATCATTTAGTAATTGTTTGATTTTATTTCATTTCAATTTTCAAGGGTACCCGATTGCTATAAGAGTACCCGGGGCACCGCGTGATGGAGAAACCATCACGCGTGATGGGATTTGCTACACCGCCGCCACTAGCTAATCACGCGTGTAGGAGGGAGTTTGCGTGATGACCATCACGCGTGGTGAAGGGTGAAAACCAAGAAAAAGAGCCGTTGGGATGACCGTTGGAAACTTTGGAAAATTAAAAAAAAAATTACCTATATAAATAACTGCAATATATCTTCAAAATACACAAATCCAACTCAAAAGCCTCCCCTTCATTCACAACAAAAAATATGGAATTTCCGAAACACTCAATGCCCTTAGACACCGATAGCTCTTCGTCTTCGGACGATGACATTCTCGAATGGTTTCCGTTGCTATATAAGAACTTGAAGGCCCGAGCCGTCCAAAGAAAAAAATGGTGGAGCGTGATCGTATACATGCCCACGACGTGCTAATGAACGACTATTTTGTGGAGGAGCTGAAATACAATGACGAGACGTTTAGGGAACGCTTTCGTTTGCCGAATCTTTATTTTTAAAGATTGTAGCCGACGTCGAAGCAAACAAAGAATGGTTTCAAGAATCTTACGACGCGAGGGGTAAACGTAGTTTTACGACGATTCAAAAATGCACATCCGCTATTCGTCAACTAGCGACAGGTAACCCATCTGACCAATTCGATGAATACTTACAAATGGCTGAGAGAACTTCACGTGAATGTCTACAATTCTTTTGTAACGCGATTATAAAATTGTATGCCAAAGAGTTTCTACGAAGACCAACAAGACACGACATTACACGTCTTTACGCCGCGCACGAGGCTAGATGGCATTTTCCAGGGATGCTCGGTAGCATTGATTGTACACATATCGATTGGAGGAATTGTCCACGGGAGTTGCGAGGGGCGTATGTTAGGGGTGATATCAAACGACCGACCATCTCACTAGAAGCGGTTGAGTCAAATGATTTATGGATTTGGCATTCTTATTTTGGTGTTCCCGGCTCAAACAACGACATCACTGTTCTGTACACATCACCGTTGTTTCAGAGCGTAACAAATGGCACCGCACCTTTCTGTCTGTACTTTGTCAACGAGAGATATTACAGACGTGGCTACTATCTTGTCGACGGTATCTACCCGCAATGGTCTGTTTTTGTGAAAGCCTTTTCGTTTCCTGTCGAGACCAATGAAAAGGCGTTCAAGAAGTTGCAAGAATCGGCAAGAAAAGATGTCGAGAGAGCTTTCGGTGTTTTAAAGGGTAGATGGTGCATACTCAATCGACCGGTTCGTGCAATGAAAAAACCCACGATCTCTAGCTACATGTATGCATGCATCATATTACACAATATGTCAATAAAAGAAGATGGAAATGCAATTTCTCCAGATTGGGTACCGGATCCTCCGACTCAGGTTCCCGTTCCCGATGATGTCCAATTAGACTTGCGGGATGAAGATATTCATCATCAGTTGAGGTGGGATCTTGTTGCGCATATAGGTACTTCAGGTTTGGAATTTCCGGAGTCAGACGAGGAGTAGACGTTTATTGTAACTTTTATTTTTTTATTTCTAAATTTTAAGTTGAATTATGTTCTATTAAACTATTGTTTTTTTTTAAGTTTTAGTAAAATATATATATATTTTTAAGTTGCAAAAAAAACAAAAATATTTCATCACACACCACCACCCCTAGTAAAAACCATCACATGTGATGGATTTGGGGTTGGTGATGTGACACCAAATGACTGGGTGGTGTGTGTGATGAGTGATGTCATCACATCCATCACCCCTCCCCCCTAAGCCTGTTAACGGTTTGGCCTAAAAACTATGAACACTCACAGTTTTAGAACCTAAAATTTATATTAGTGTATATATGAAAATAATTGAATTAGTTACCTTAGAAAGAAAATGATTAGGTCTGCCAATATTGTAAAGAACAGCAATGACAGCTATTTTGTTGTCGATGCTGAGGTGGACCATATGTAGTTCCATGTCATACCTGTTCATATATTCATAAGTTTTGGAGTTTGCTCAACAACTAAAGCTACTTTTTTGGAAAATCAAATAATTCCTGTCCCATATTTTCTTTATAGTATAAACAATGTTAGAAGAGTAGTTTACCTTCTGCCATTGATGGTATGTTCGGAGGGCGAGTGCCAATGTGCTTGTTTCAAAGCATACTCGGTGCCATCGATGAGAATTGATCCCGCATCTCCTTCCCATTGAAGCTGCAACATTAGATTCATGAGAAACATGTAAACAAATTATTGAAATAAAAGAAAAAAACTACCTAGATAGTAGATACATTGATGAAGTTTTATATTGCATATAAGTAGATGTTTTAATTGTGATATTTTATAGTTTAATCAACTACCTGTCATTTTTTATTATAAAAAAATTCAAATTATCTTTTAAAAATTACTTACTATAATCATTGATAAAACAATAATATATAGAGAATATACATTGATGAAGTTTTATATTGCATTTAAGTAGGTTTTTAATTGTGATATTTTATAGTTTAATCACCTACCTGTCATTTTTTATTATAAAAAAAATTCAAATTATCTTTTAAAAATTACTTACTATAATCATTGATAAAACAATAATATATAGAGAATATATTATTGAGACTTTTAATTATTTTTATTGATTTGACCCGGTGGCACCATGGATCACGCGTAGCCAACTACTCATATATAATTTATAATTGTTCAAATGATTAGGTAACAAATGCCGATTGTTAATGTATCCGGGGCGGTTTTAGCTCGTGGATATGGAGGAGATCGAGATGTTTTGGCTAAAAACGCCTCAATACAAGGTATCTAAAGGGTGGAGGAAAGACGCATTTTAAAGCCGATTTTTTTACTGTGAGAGAGACAAAGCAGAACGCTAAAAACCATTTAAACTCAACAAAAAAAAACGAATTAATGATATAAAAACCCAAAACCACTAATATTGATTAGTTATATGCGATAGTAATTAGTGACATTTACCATAATGTCATGGCCTCTATTAAGCATGGTAGCATTACAACGCTTATAATTTCTCTGTAGCTTCTTAGAGCTGACCACCATCTCCACCCTTCGACTCGACATATCGATGGGAGACTGCATCGTCCCATTGCTGCACAACGACCATTCTTTCTTCATCGCGCCCCATTTCTCCGGTCCCATCTTGCCATCTCTAGCATAATCAAATTCTCTTTCATCCTCTACATTAATTTACACATGCATATATAGATATTATTAATTACTCACAAAAATCATGAAAGTTTTAATAGAAAATACATGTAAATTAATTACTACTAGGTTAGATATTATTAAACCAAAATGGGAATTAAACTTAGAGTATATTAATATATTATCAAGTTCATAGCATTACCAACTTCTTGAGCTTTAGTTGATGATGGATTAGAGAAAATAAGCATAAATAAAAGAAACCCAAGTGCCAAAATGGAGTTTGATTTCATATTCTTCATACTTCACAACTATGAGAGAGAGATATATGTGTGTGTGTGTTTGAGAGAGATGAATGTGTGGCATGTTTTATGGTGGAAGGACTATATATAAGGATATAATATTACACACCTTGACCTAGTGTGTGTGTGTGTGAAATATTTTAATTACGTGGAAGCTTCATGTGTGAAAAAACTCAAAAAGTGAAAATGATAGATAGTATCGAGAAGGTAAAGTGAATAAAATAAACACAGCTGTAGAAGTGAACACCATTTGGTGAGTGTTTATTGTTTTAAACGAAGAGGAAAACGTGTCAACGTGGTCGTGCCTGCCATAGTTTGAAAGTCAAAAGGATGCATCCTACACGCCTGGAAGGAACTATAATAGAGAATTATTATATGTATTCTAACTTTTTTATATAAAAATAAAATCACCTCTTTTATAAGTTACACTCATCTAAGTATACTCAATTAGGTGGTAACTCCAAACATGATCCTAATTATAACGTAAAAATAATCACATTTTCGGTCTACTAACATAACTGGCTTTGCTTAAATAAATTAATTAATAATACAAATTGCGCAAAGAGGTGATCAAACATTTTGTTGTCAAGAATGCTAGGAGAGTTTCACGAGTCATCGGTTAAGCCATTAGCTGTCGTTGTATTTGATTTTATTACTATATTTTTGCAACATTCTTTGTAAAAATATTAGCTTATATATTTTGTTACTTGTTATGGCCTACGGACCTTTTTATTCTGGCTCGGCCGAGGTATACAATTCTTAGAGACGGTCATGGTTGTTGCTGATCGTTTGATGGTGTATGAAGATGAGTTGTGTGGCGTTTGGAATTGGTTTATGCTGCCAGAACTAGGGGTGGAGATTGAAGAACTTATAAGCCTTTTAAAATTATGTGAAGGGGTTCAGATTGGGACGGAAAGAGACCGATTGAAGTGGGGATTGAACGACGAGGATGGGTTCATGGTGAATAGTATAAATGATAGACGGGGGGAGACATGTTATTCTAGTTCTGATTTTGTTTTCACTTGGAACGCATGTATCTCAATAAAGGTGTGCATATTGGCTTTGCGAGTGGGGTCGTTGGAAAGGTTACCCGTCATTGGTGGAGTTGGCAAAAATAAACATTAACTTTGGCTTGGAAATGTGTCCGTTCTGTGAGGACTAAGTTGAAACCATTGAGCATGTGTTTGTTTCTTGTTTCATGTAGTCTCACGCAAGATGTATGGCAAATTGTGTCTATGTGGTGCAAGTTCCATCCGTCTATGCATTCTTGGTCCGCGATCTTCTTGACCTACAAAGGCACACGGGTTTTGGTAGGAAGAAAGCAAAGGTTTTTTTACGCTATTTGTCTAGTCACATTATGAAGTATTTGGAAGTCTAGAAATGAGTTTGTGTTCAACAGAAGGCCGGTGGTGCTACCAAATGTGGTGGGAGATATAAAGCCGCTCGGGTTTTTTATGGATTAAGAACCGAGCAAGGTGGAGTAATTTAACATGAGAGACTTGGCACGGTTAATTTGTGAGAAATAAATATATATGTTAGTTACTTTAATGAAATTATCCTAAAATCTAAATTACAAAGAACAAAAAAGAAGTCCACTATGGAATGGTTCCAGAAACTTGAGAAACGAGAACAAAAGGACCAATGCGTAGTCAACGTTACAAAATAACTTTTTTTGAACATTGATTATATTTGCATGTGCAATATAATCCATCCAATTATTTGAGACTTTATATTCAATTGTCAACGTTTCACAAGTGTCGTTGAGAAATAATATTTGTTGAAAAATACATTATTTGTTATCAAGAACCGTAAAAATATTGATCAATGTACTTTAATTCCACAATTAATAGGATGCCCAAAAGGATTAAGACATCAACGTGAAGTCTAATACGCTTCTCAAAGATTTAAACTTTGATGGTTTGGCGCAATTGACAAAGTCACTAGAGTTAGGTGCTAGTGTGGTGTGACCCAGCTCTAGGATTTGTGCCCCGTTGAAGGCAGATCTAATGTAATTTAACTATTAAAAAAGATATAGAAATACTATAAGAAATCATGAAAAAAAGGCTTGCATATGTCTGAATTCTTCCTCGTGATACCTTAGAGTATTTTCAATTTCTCATCCCATCCATCATCCCTCGTGAATATCTTAGATGCTAGAAAGAATAACCTAGACATAGAACACTTTAGATCACACATAAAACATGTGCTAGCAACTTATGAATATAGGGATGACTCATTTGAACAAGACATCATCAAAACACAACTCAAAGATACATTGTAAAGCTTTTTCATATCAATAGAAATCGTTGTTTCTAATTACTTGCCTCAATATTAGAGAATTAGGCAGGGTTTAGTTATGTTAAGCTCACAGACTAAGTTTATTACATATATGATATCATATAGTAAACCTCTGTCAAACCTCCGAACATAGATCATGAGTTTAGAATTAATATGACTTTAAATATTACATTTTCAACAAATTCATGTATTTGTAGCTGATAAACGACACACGGAAGTTAGAAGTCATAATAAACGATATGTGAGCCCTAAAAGCCGTGTAATCGTTGATACGTGAGTGAGGGGTTTGCTTTGAAGATGAAATAAAGTAGAATTTGATTGAATAAGTAGAATAGGGTAACATAGTATTATGTCAATTTCATGAATATGTCTGCGTCAATTTATGTAGAACACATTTCTTCAACCCGAACTTTATTGATTTATGTTTTATAGTCAATTTTCATTTATCAATTTATTTAAACCATTTTTTTCAATCCAAACTTTATTTATTTTTACTTTAGTCAACTTTCTCTTTTTAAATTTTTAATGCATTGTGAATTTGTGATGATTTTTATTAGTCAACCTTCTCTTTTTAAACTGTTAATGCATGATTTTAACCGTTTTTTTATAACAGGTGAAAATAGGTTGATGCTTGCCTTCCTCACACGTATACGATCCCGAACAACCCACTTCAACCTTTGATGGGATCTCATTAAGCATTTAGAACATTTGTATCAGTTGAATCATTTAAATAATTTGTTTCACTCTCATTGTAATTTTATTGGTATTTAATTTCTAAATTTATGGATTTATTTTTTTATTTTTATAGTAGTTTGAGGCTCGTGTATTACACAGGAAATTGATAAACAAACATAATTATTATATATTGTTAATACAATTGCAATTTACATTAAAATTATATAAATTACAAAACAAGCATTACGCGAGTATTTTACAAATAACTAAAAATTCCCTTATACACTACATTTGTAATTGTATTCACCAATAAACCTTGTTTATCAAAAATCAAAATCTCTAGTGCATGTCTGATTGTAATTTATGATAAGGTTACGTATAGCTATTTGTGTGAGAACACCTGTTTTTTCAAGTGCAAACCAACCTTATATAATGATTGATCTTGTTTTTATTTATGGTTATGGTCATCGTGAAAGTTATGTTCAAATTTTCAATACTAATCTAGTGTGATTATGGAATTTTTTAGGAAGTTGTAACAATATTGAATTAATTTGGTAGACTTAAATCTCATTTGAACAAACTAAGTAAGCATGATTGTAGCTTTCCAACAATAAAAAAACACATATTTTTAAGTAAACATGATATATGATTTCACTGGTTAACCAAAAAACCGTGATTGTAGCTTTCCCATATTAAATCCACAATTTCATCCATAAAAAAATATTTAGCTAAAATAATATACTAATTGATAAGGAAACTTATAATTTTGAATAATTTACTGATTGAGGCGGTGAAGATGAAGCTTCTCTTCATGGTCCCTTCAAACACAAAAAAAAGTATTATCATTAACAATTGTTGACCATAAAAAATTAATACCAATAACAAAATAATGTGGAGATACAAACAAACTTGAAGGAAGCATGATCCATACCTTTCGTCTTTGGTCCTTTTTGCCAACTCTTTTTGCAGATTATTGCTTGAAAAGATTATCAAGTCCAACCACATTGAAATTACCATCAGCTCGTATATGGGTCAAGGCCTAGCAACATTATAATTAAAACTTCAAAGTTGATTTACAAATCCATGTAACATCTTTCTAACAATGTGAACAAAAAAAAGTTTTAAAATATAAAGCATAAACACAGTCAGTACCAAGTTACTTCATAAGAGAGAATAGGCCTGAGAATGCTATCATTAGTTGTAAACCTGGATAAAAATAGTGTAATTAAAATGGGTCCGCATTTCTTTTAACATTTAAATCAATAATGTCCTGACAAAACAATATTAATGTGGATAGATTTAAAAAACAAAATCACAAAATAGAAGTTTAAAACACGTACCAGTCAATAAGATCATCGCTTATATAAATGATGGTTGACCAAAAACTGAGGTATATCTATTACAGCAATGGTTTCACTTCCAAAAGGCACCTTGAGCTTTCATCACATATAACCATCACTGAATTTTGAGGATCCTATCAACGATACACAAAATAAAAGAAAAAAAAACGTTATAAAGCATAGGGCAGGGCAACATGTAGATCAATTAACTAACTTTATATTATACTTTACAAATGGCATAAACAAAATAAGTTGCAAATAAGCGTAAATAATTTTGATAAAAATGGTGGATCAACAATCATGTCAAATTAATTCTTGATTCAGGAGAGTACCCAAAATAGCAAAAATAATTATAAAGACTTTTCCAGAGTACCATGATAATCATAAGAATATACCTAAAATGTCCATACATATGCACCAGGAGTTTTAGTTATCTAATTATATTATAGTGCACAAAGTTTAATCACATCAACCCTAATACATGTGCTTTTGAGAGAATACTAACACTTGGGAACCCTCCTAATGTAATTCTAAGAACAATGGAGAATGCAAGTTGCTTAGGCTCTGCTCCCATGGAATCAAAGGGTCATATTTTCAGTCAAAACAACTGATTCACCCTCATTTTAATCACTCATGTTGCCCATTGATAAGTAAATGAGTTGAAATAGCAATAAGTCTTGGATAATCGGCTATGCGTTTGATACTTTGTTATTGCCTCTATTCCACTTCCTTTTCAGTTTCATGAGTTAAAAAAATATTCTAACCAACATTAGATAGAAAATAAACAAAAAAAAAATAAAAAAATCAGGTGGCTTATGATTGTTCAGGCTCAAAACTGAATAAACGATTTGAATCAGCAACTATGGTGCGGATGAAAGACATCGCACATGCAATCAGATAACGAAGAAGGGAAATAACAATCAGGCTCTGGACAATGGCGATGACCTAGGTTTGTAACCAGTGAGTGGTTTATCAAATCTACAGTGACGGTGGGGATGAACATCGGTAGAGAGAGACCTAGGGTTACAAAGATTGAAAGAAAACAGATCGGGGTTTAGATCCAAAAATACAATATTTGGGCTCCAGGTGGAATCCAAGAAAGAAAATGGGTTAAAATTAATGAGAGAGTGACAAGTGGCACAAATTTTATTAAAGTAGTAAATATTGTTTCATTTTAATTTAATTTAAAAATAATTAAGTTTTTTATATTAAAAATAAATCAAAATGAAAAAAAAACTTGGAAAAAACGGGACAACACCATGGTTTTGGGATAAAATGGGAAGAAACTAAGAAAAAAATGGAAAAAACTGTTATGACATGCATGGTAAAATGGGGGAAAACGGACCACTCCTTACGTTCTTATAGAAGGAGATTTAACCAATCAAAGTCTCCATCGCAACGCATGGATAGGCCAACTCGTTAAATTACATTATGCTTGAACATGAAGGAATCTATGTGGGTTCTAGAGGCTGCAATTAGTCTACACCGTAAATAATGGGATGCCTATTCCTATCCATCCTATCATAATACATTTATTTATATAATAGTGGGAGAATTTGGCTTCATTGTGTTGTACTTTATGCTTACAATTTGTTTCAACTTATGTGAGACTGTGAGTTGTAATCATAACATCATGCTTTGTATATTAAGTTGATCGGACCAAATTTTCCGCTTTGCAAGTTGTACATCACGCTTTGATGATGTTTTCTTGTATCTCCCATGATCACCATGTCTCTCCTTTGTCTCTTTCTTCTCTCCACCATTCCACAATGGGTTAAATCGATGGCCAAACTATCCTCCCAACTTGCGATTCCTGCTTCATCCCATCATTGTTTTCCCCAAAATCTAAACCCACTGTTCACCACCACACCACCACCACCGTCTTGTCTCACAGGATGATGATGCCAACAAATATTCGACAGTGTTCGCTGGAGAACTCTTCCGGTTATCACTAATCGCGAAAAAGAGCAATTATATATGTCGATCTGATGACGTTGCTGATACAGAGGCAGATAGAAGTTTTCTGCATTCGATGGCCAAACTCGAAAAATATGATTAAAATAATGACAACTCGTTTTTAACGAATACTATTCACTCATGTCATTTCAAATGTCGGAAGTGAACAGTAGTTTATATTATTATTTTCTTTTACATTATTATTTTTCTTAATTTTTTTTATTTGAAAAATATATTTATAAATTTTAATACTAACTAACACTAATTTAAAAATATATTAAAATTTAAAAATATATTTTTCAAATAAAAAATTTTAAGAAAAATAATACTGTAAAAGAAATAATAATATATATTAAAATTTAAAAATATACTTTTCAAATGAAAAATTTTGAAAAAAATGATACTGTAAAAGAAAATAATAATATAAAGTATTGTTCATTTTCGTCATTTAAAATAACACGAGTGAATAGTATTGTTTAAAAGGGAGAGAAAGTTTTGTCAGTTGTCATAATTGTCGTTATTGTTTACTTCCGCCATTTGAAATGACATAAGTGAACATCGTGGTCAAACGTCTCGTCAGACGTGTGTCAGAATATTACTATTCACTTTCGTCATTTGTAATGGTGGAATTGCAACAAATGTATAGGGGCAGACTATAAAGGGGTAAAAGTGGTGTTCCGCCATTTCAAATGGCGGAACACGTGGAAAATAAGTGACTTCCACCATTTGAATTGGCAGAATAGCTAAAAATCCTCCAGCTCACTAGACAAATCCTGACACGCTCTGCAACCAGCGTGGGTTCCGCTATTTCAAATTGCGGAATACCTATAAACACAAAAAAAAAATATCTTTCCTATAAACCATTTCATTCCTTTCATTTTTTCTGTTTCTAAAATTTTTTCATGAAATAATTGAATATACGTATTGGTATTACATATAATATTTTTTTATTTTTTTATATTTTCTATATTTGTGAAGCACGGGCTCTAACCTAATATTATAATATTATACGTTCAAAATTTGCAACTTCTTTAGCAGTTTAGCTTTAGCTTATAGAAACCCTTAAATTATGTTCAAATTTTTCTTATTGTTTTACGTTTATATGGATTAAGTTTACAGCGTTTTTACTAAAACTTTTTATGCATGCATATAATGTCTTGTAATGCGAACATTCAGGATTACAAAACTACGTCATGATAATAATTCATATGAATAACGTTCACGGTTCACCTATAAAACATGATATATGACATTCATGTACTATTCAACAAAGTCAATGAAATTTGACAGGATGTTTATTAATGGAGATGGTGTAGTCTTAATAAATTCTCTCTGTTTTTTGTGGAGGTTGTTCATTGACTTTCTATATGGGCTGCCAGGCCCTTATGAAACATTTGACTTTCCAATTGGGTTATGGATCATGGATGGCCTTTATATTTTCTTTTCAAAAGCCTAAAACAAACATTTTATTTATTTATCTACTCATTACGCTATGGAGTATTTATTTAGTCCTTTCATAGTTTCATGAATAAATTGAAAGATATAATAGTAACAGAAAATCACTAAATTAGTATCAACTCAGAATTGTTATACTTCTATAGTAACTTTCATGCCATACATATCATTATTGTATATCTACTCATCAAGTGTGGTGGTAATATATCACAAAGAATATTTTCATTGGTTGTATAAATATCTCCAATGAATTTTGTACACTACTCACTGTTACTTTTTGTATTGATAATTTGATGTTAACGTACCGGAAATGATTATTTTGTTTGATTTAAACTTATCCGATTTATTTCCCATAATAAATTCGATGCAGCCAAAAGATAGAGAATTGAGCTTTTTATTTTGCCACTGGACTTCAAATTTCTGTTAAGTTGTATGTCTCACAATCTTTTTTTTTTTAAATGAGTTTGTTAAGTTTGGACAACTTTTTTAATTTTAAATTTTATGCATTTTATATAGAGTACTCCAACAAACTCCAAACTGTTGGCCCAGACGTATCAAACTAACTTATCAAACAAACGAACACGATATATTGGGGTGACAACCCTCGACTCTTTTCATATAATCAAACGAACATAACAAACGAACTTCACGAACTTATCAAACGTACATGGAGATGGGACTCCTTGACTCTTTCTTGTCTCTCTCTCAACTCTCACTAATAAAACTAATAAACTAGACCCTATTTATAGACCTACTAAACTTCCTTTTCAAGACAATTACTTAACTTCCTCTCCAAGCCAAGATGTTTCCTAAACCTATTACAATTCAATTAACTAAATTATGACTTAACAAAATAAACCTTTAACTTTACTAATAATTCAAGATTAATTCTTCATTCACCCCCTTAATCTTGAATTGTATTTCTTCTTGAATTTGTTCCTCCTTTTCAATTGACTATAGCATACTTGCTTCACTGATTCTTCAAACTTAGCATTCGTTCCTTCAGTGCTTAACTTTGAAGTCATGTTGCTATTTTCTTTCTCAGCTCGCTTCTTCTCATCAACTCGTTCTTGACCAATACTTTCACGAACTCCAAACAAATCATTTGGAATCGTTCCAAACCGAATATCCTTCACTTCCATAATCGGTTTCACATCATAACTATCTTTCTTTTCATCTTTAAAGTTGTCGGAATTACAACATACCTGAAGCTTGATGTTGTACGTCTTATTCAGATTTCTCTGAACCTTCATCAACAATCTCTCTTTCTTATCATATAGCCTCAATATCCCATTGGCTATTTCAATCTTACATCCTTCTTCATCCAACTTTCCCAAGCTAAGAAGATTTGTCTTCAACTTAGGGATATAGAAAACATCAAAAAACGTTTTCTTTTCACCAGACTTACTTACCACAGTCACCTTACCTTTACCTTTGATTTCGATCTCGGATCCATCACCAAACTTCGCTTGACCCGAAACTTGTTCATCTAAGGTAGTAAAGAACTCTTTCTTTCCTGACATATGATGACTTGCACCATTGTCTAAGTACCGTGTACCTTCATTCTTTTCATCCTTTTCAAACACACCAGGGATAACCCTTTCTTCATTCAAACTTACTTTCTTTATTGAACCAATTGCCATGAACAAAGAAGGATCAACATCATCTTCTTTCTTTGTCAAATTCACTTCATCACTCCCTTTGCTTGGTTCTTTACATCTTATCACAGTTGTAGCACGTTACATACTTCCTTCTATTTTCCCATTCTTCAGGGTTATTTAACCGGTATTCACCCCGTTCAACATTCTTACGTTCACTATTCCATCTTGGATTCCCTCTTCCTCGTCCGTTGTATCTTCCACGGCCTCTACCATGTCCTCGGTAGTTTTCAACTTTCTTTTCGTTTTGGGTGAACAAGAGCTGACTTTGGGATGAACTTCCATTCACATTCTTGAATTTGTTTCTTTCTTCATATGCCTTCAAACGTCCAACCACATCTACAAACGCCATTGTTTCAATGTCTGCGAGTAGCTCCATCGAAGAAACAACAGGTAAATATTTATCCGGCATAGAGTTCAAGAACTTTCTTACCAAAACCTCTTCTTCAAGTACCGCTCCCAAGCTCTTGTACTTTGATTGTACTCCACCCAACTTCGCTGCATAATCATAAATACATTCTGTCTCCCCCATCTTCATTGCATCTAACTCAGTTCTTAGCATTTGAACACGAGCTTTTTGAGTTCTTTCAGCACCAAGATAACGAACTCTTAACGCTTCCCAAACATCTTTCGGTTCCAAATACTTGGCCATCTGAAGCATCACATCTTTAGGTAGGGTTTGAAAGATAACACCCAAGGCCATAAACTTCTTTCTTTATTCAATTCCTGCACCCTTTTCTTTATCAATCGCATCGTTCAAACCATTCGCACCCAATATAATTTTCACCATAACCGACCACGACACATAGTTGGTCGAAGTTAACTTCGGTGCTTGCAAAACAAAACCACCAATCGATTCTTTCATTGTTCCCGAACTCCCTACTTCTTTATCACCGAACATGATTCAATAATCAAACTACTTTTTGAATTTTAAAATCCCAAACAATTTCTCACAAATTATTCACTCCCAACAAAGCCAAAAACAACAAAAAGGAAAAACTCCTCAATTTGTAGAAACGAGAAGCTACCTACTTAACTTATAATTATCCAAAATAATTATTAACCTTTTATTTGCATCCACCCAGAAGAAACTTAAAGCAAAAGGAATTGACCTTATTTGTGGTGGCGGCGGCTAATATTATCAACACAATAATTGTGTTATAATTACTACACAAATTACAACTTCTCAGACTTCTCGAACACGTCTCCAAAAGTGTTTTCTTTGATCTGGCGTGGACCAAAACAACAAAACCCAACCAACTTCTGAATGGTAATCGAACCTCCTTTGAGACTCGTCTTCTGTGTAACGAACCGTGTCTTCAACAAGCCAAAGCTTTGATACCAATTGTTGGCCCAGACGTATCAAACAATTATATCAAACTAACTTATCAAACAAACGAACACGATATATTGGGGTGACAACCCTCGACTCTTTTCATATAATCAAACGAACATAACAAACGAACTTCACGAACTTATCAAACGTACATGGAGATGAGACTCCTTGACTCTTTCTTGTCTCTCTCTCAACTCTCACTAATAAAACTAATAAACTAGACCCTATTTATAGACCTACTAATTTTCCTCTCCAAGACAATTACTTAACTTCCTCTCCAAGCCAAGATGTTTCCTAAACCTACTACAATTCAATTAACTAAATTATGGCTTAACAAAATAAACCTTTAACTTTACTAATAATTCAAGATTAATTCTTCACAAATTGTGGAACATAAACCGGATCCAAACTTTTACTAACAGTTCGGTTTGGTTACGACTTACGGTTTTCGATAGTTAAAAACCGTTACTAATGTTTTAGCTCATATTTTGACCTAAAACCTTTAAAACCGAACCATGAACAAACCTACTTTTAAATGGTATAATATGAATTTTATTTCTATTAAAGAAAATTGAATAAGTTGAGTAAATATATTATTGCGATACTAACTAATTTAGAACAAAATTTGTAATTTCAAAAAATAATAAAAAAAAAAGTTTAATAAATAGTTCATTAAATGAATTCAATATAATAATCTATGTTCACCTGTACCTCTTTTAACACCTGAATAATTAAAAAATAAATTCTTAATGAATAAAAAAATACTTTATGTATTTCGTTTAAAATAAATATAAAATCATGTATAATTATCGAAATCCATTCTGAATCATTATCCAAATCCACCCACATGTCTGTCTATTTTTCCTGAGATACTAACAGATTGACAATTAGTGATTTATCGGTTTAAATATTTTTCCGTCAAACCAAAACTAAAATGAACCAAAATAATCAGTAAAACCAACCAAAAACCGAGCTTCAAAATTTTAACAAGATAATTGTTTATGCTCTCCGATTTTAACTTTTAACAACATGGTTTCTCATATGGTATTAAGACACTATGGTCTTTTTCATTTTCCTTCCCAGTAAATTTTGCATAAAGTACAACAAAAATGCCACGCTGTCAAAAAGAATGCTTACATGGCGAAAGTGGGGCCCACACAATCCAGGATTACCCAAAAATGCAGTGACAGGAATATTAATATTATGTTTAGGAATTTCCCCAATCAATCTATTATTAGACACATCAAACTCTTTCAATGTCTTCAAATTCAACACCCCCTTTGGTATCTTGCCCATCAAATCATTACTAGCAATCAAGATCCTCAACAATTCATCACCACTACTCAAACTTTCCGGTATGATCCCGCCTATCGGATTATGCGATAACACCAAAGACACAATCGAATCCATCGCAGCCTCTTCGGCAATATCTATAGGCCCCGATAGCGAGTTATACGACACGTCAATCGAGTTGAAATGACCAAGTGGCCCCTCTACATTTTTCTTGAAAATAATGTTTATATCACCCGAAACATTATTCGAATGTAGATCAAGATCCATTAGCAATGATAGGTTCTTGAACTCGGGTGGGATCGGGCCCACGAACCGGTTATTCGATAAGTTTAAAAACGATAGATTCGTCATGTTCCCAATCCAATTTGGTAACTCACCCGTCATCGAATTGCTCGATAAATCCAACTCCGATACCGATGACGACGCAAGGAATAACGGAAGTGGGCCCCGGATTCCGGTTCCCGCCATCTTTAACCGGAAAAGGTTCAATTTTGAGAACCAATTTGGTAATGTGATCATGTTTAAAGGATTAAATGACAAATCAAGTGTTTGTAAGTTTTGTAATTTAGCGAGATTCGACGGAAGCTTGCGGAAAGTCGGTTTCTTGATAAATCAAGTGTTTGAAGATTGTTTAAATTAGCAAAACTTGAAGGGATACTTCCGGTGAATCTATTGCCGGAGAAGTATAAATCGGTGACAGTAATCAAATACCCAATAGTATCCGGAAGTTTTCCGGTGAGCATATTGTTTTCAAATATCAACCGTTGGATCTTCGTAAGGTTTCCGATCGACGGCGGAATGCTGCCGGTTAACTTATTCTCCGATAACCGAATAAATTGAATAGAACCCATGCCGGAAATTGACGACGGAATGTTTCCGGAGAGTTGGTTTTGGTTAAGGTACAAAATCTGCAACTCCAGAAACGATCCCAAAGATTCCGGTATAGCTCCGGCGAACTGGTTTTCCGACAAGTCAAGAAATTTAATATTTTTTAACTTCCCAATAGTTTCCGGTATCCTTCCGGTCAAATTATTCTCATGAAAATCAAGTTTTGTTACCAAACCCATCTCCCCAATGGTCGCCGGAAAACTGATTCCCGGAGAAACCAATCTCCGTTAACGATTTAAAAGATGTAAAAATCTCCGGCGGGATTTGGCCGCTAATCCGATTATTATTAATATAAAGCTTTTCGAGATTGAATAGTAATCTGAACGTGGCCGGAAGTTCGCCGGAGAGTTTATTGGAGTCAAGAAACAAGTGGGTGAGACGTGAAAGTTGACCGAACTCCGGTGGGATCCGACCCGATAAGTCTTTAAGGTTGCTAAGATCAAGAAGCTGTAGAAAAGTGAGGTTAGAGAGAGATGGAGAGAGGGTACCGGAGAGTGACGTGTCGAGGATGAAATCGTCGCCGGAGATGAGGCCGGAGCGGGTGAGGTTGACGACTCTGCCGGCGGAGTTGTAGGTAACGCCGGCCCATGATTTGCAGCAGTCGGTTTGAGGTGTCCATGACTGTAAGAGGTTTGATGGGTCGAAGGTGATTTGGTGTTTGAAGTCGAGTAGTGCTTGGTGGTCGATATGATGGCAAGACTGTGATGGTAGTATGAGAGAGATGAAGATGAGAGAGAGAGAGTGTGAATTTGGATCTCCATGGAATGTATGTTTGATTCAAGTGGAGAAGAACATGGGAGGAGTATGAGTGGGTATGCTACTTTTAGTAACAAATGCTTTGACTTTTGAATATTATATAAATGGTAATCGATAGAATTTCAAAAAACTTTTATATAAATACCATTATATTCATTTCAAGTGTGTTAAGGTTAGTGTTGTTCAATTGCTCGCCGCTCGTTTAAAAATTGCTTGAAAAATGCTCGTTCGATTTCAGTTTGGTTTCGAAGTGAGCCGTTCGGCTCGGTTTGGTTTAAAAACAATCCAAGCACAAGCAAAGCTTTGCTCGGTTCGTTTTGCTCGAATTATTTTTTATTTATTAGTTTTATATATAAAATTTATGTATGTATGTGTGTGTGTGTGTGTATAAGTATACTATTTTTTTAAAGTTTTTAAAATTTCTCTCTTTTGTGTTGTATTCTAAGTTCAAATTTAGACTATAGCCGCTCGTTTTATAAATGTTTTGTTGTTAACTCTGAGTTTTATACATTTTAAAGGTTGAATTTTAGAAAATTTAGAATTGAAATTATTGAATGAATGATATTTTGAAGTTTTACAAATTTAAAGGAAACTTTGTACGAAATCAAGCAAAACCAAGCCACTCGGTTTCGAACCAAACCAAGTTCAAGCATAAAGATATCGCTCGTTTCTTTAAATTCAATCCGCTCGGTTCGGCTCGCTTTCAAACCAAACCAAACTAAGTATGAGCATGTCCGCGTTCGGTTCGGTTCGTGAACAGCACTAGTTGAGGTCATTGTAACTCTATATGGTAAAGGGCGAAATGGTAATTTGGAGGTTGGACAAAGCCAAGGTGAAGTTGGATTGAATGATAAAGGAATTTGTTTGTTAAAAGAAGATTCACAAGAAATATGGAAAAAATAGGCACACGTTTGCCTATCTTGACCTCCAAAATTCATCCCTACTAATCTACTATCATAAACGTTAAAGCTATGACTTGATGCCATTTGCATCATGTATGAGCCGTTGGCCTGAGATGCCATTTGCTAAAACTGTTAATATGTATTTGGTAACCTGCCTGATAATGAAGGATTCCAATAAGTAAGAATCGATTTTTTAAAAAAAAAACTTTTTCATGCAGTACTACTGGGGATGCGCTTTCACTATGTAATCTATACTCAAGAAATTGAAGTTAAGATAAACATTTAGCACATACATGATACTCTATGCTTTTACCAAATTTGGCTCATATCTAACTAAAGTTCAAAATCTTTTTTAGCTTGATATTAAGGAAAGGATGATAGAAGTGCTATGATCTACATGCATAACAGAGTAAAAACTGGTCAAATCAATAAGAGCACAAACCTTGACATGAGTTCACTTAAGCGAAAGAAAACAATTGAACAATTAATCGGTCAAGCAAACAAATCATTTACCTGACCACAAAACATCAAATTTCAACCGAGCATGTTCTCCTTTCTCAAATATTTATTATGTTTCAACCATATTCTAAAATACCATTGAATCCAAAAAAAAATTAGTCTAGTTTTAAGTTATCACCCACGAAATGCAATAGACGATGGACTGAAATGAAAAACATGTTGAATTGGATCATTATCATCCTATTATCTTGTTTTGTTAACACATGAGAATGAATTGAATTATTACTTTTTATTATTTGGTATGCAGGAAAATTCGAAAAAGAAAAGATACACATGACAAATATCTCTGCCTCAAAATAGAAAAATTTACCAAGGTAAAAGAAATGACAACGGCGGCGACGATGTCAGAGGCCGTGACAGTGGCGATGGTGATAATAGTGGTGATCAAGTGATAGTGGCGGTGGTCATGTGGTGGTGTCAAGATTCAAGAAAGTAGAGTGAAAAAAGCAATGGAATAAAAAAAAGAGGCATTAGTGTACGAATAAATAGTTTTGACATGTTTAGATTAAATTAAATTTCTTATATAATAGGTAATTACATTTTATTGACCAACCATACATTCTTTTTTTCTTTCTAACAAAAGTCAATTTCATTCTAGATGTCATTCTTGAATACTAAACACTGAATTAATGTATTTGGTTCACAAAATTTGCTGGAATTTGAATCTAAATTTCATTTTTAATGTGCATATTTACCAAATTAAATGGATTGGAATTATTTATTAATTATTTCATTTAAAAGAATTCAACATTTTTTCAAAATGCAGAGGTAATTCAACTAAAGTTGGTGTAGTCTCTGATCAGTCACCGCTCACTGCCCATCCCGACCACATCTGCCACCTCGCCACCGGCCAAATTTACAAACCAGACGCTCACAGACGTCCTGCTAATTTACTTACGTATGTGATGCACGTCTTTCGATCGTTTGTTAATACAACTATGAACTATTACATCCTAATTTGTTTCAACAGATTGCTTAATCCGAACACTCAAATCCAGTTATCTGCAGTTTCAAAACACAATCCCAAACACCCTCTTTTTATCTTTATAAAAAACAATCAATCCCCAAATATTAAATTACAACACATGCCCACATTCACCTAGATTCATCTGAAAGAAATTGTACAATTTTAAGAAATAAATCCAACACACGATTTGACACTTTTTTATTCATGTAGAAAGCAAGAACAAATCAAAGATTGACTAAAAAGTTTGTATTAATCTTCTATCTAGAATTATCATTCTTTTTACCTAATAATCTTTGATGTTTAACTTTAACAGAAAACAAAAAAGCCAACACAACGGAGTTAAATCTCTCACTTTGTTCTGTTGTCAGCAGCTTCAGCTAACTTTTGCCAAGTCAGCACGCGTTGCTTGTCTGCCTCGCTGGCATGGGCTCGGTTCTCAGCATATTGCTTCTGGCACTCTTCAAACAACTTTGCATCCATTTCTTGAAACATTTTACGGACGTTAACTGTCAACCCGTGCACTGCTGGATTCCAGTGAGATTGAATGTTGTTCTCGAGTGCTTCGAAGACTAATGGTAAAATAATATTGCGGTTTTGAGCGATTAAGCTTACAATGTGCTCGTTGTTCCATAAGAATAGAGCTCGATCTGCTGTCTGAAAAAAGAATTTTATAAAGTAAATACATTATAAATGCAATTAAAACGAAACCCGAGTGGTAATAATGACGATGGTTAGTTATATCACTTTACATGCTCAAAATCGAACGCTCAACGAACTGTTCGTGAACCATTCGGCCAGAAGGTTTGTTTATATTTCTTTATTTAACTAACGAACGAACATGAACAATAATATGTCTTCATTGAGATAAACAAATGAGCATGAACACATGCCTTGTTCACTCATTTAAGTTTGTTCGTTGTTCATTTAAAATTGTTGGCCCATTACAACTTGGTATTATTATAAAAACTTTTTAAGCCTAAAACATTGTTCTTCAAGTTACTTTTAACTAATGTTATCTCAGTTTTGTTCGTTCATCTATGTTTAGTTACGTGTATACGTTTACGCACGTGAACCATTTGTTTATACTGTTTATGAACACACATAAACGAACACAAACATGTCCATTTTCTTAACAAATGAACACTAACAAGAAAACCCCGTTCATGCTCGATCGTTTGTTCGGTTAAAGTTAGACGAATGAACACGGACATGCTCCATAGTCCATTCGTGTTTGTTCTGTTCGTTTATAAGCCTTTATCCATGACAATTACGATGTTTCCTTTGTTGGCAAATTGGAAGCCAAAGTTACTGTTTTTACATAAGATCCCCTTATTTAGACACTATTTAACAATACTTTAGAATTAACACACAAGCACAAAGAATCATTAAAGAACAAAGAAACATATACACCTAAAGTATCAATATTTATTAAAGCGTGACATCAACGATATAGAAACCGTTGATGTTTGATTAAAACAGAATTAATTACCAATTTAACATAAATGTTAACATCAATCGGTTGCCACCAGCATGACGTAAACATGAGCACTCAAAACTAACACTAGCGTGAATCATTGACAGTTAAAAAATATCGATTACAAATCATTCATTAAAATCGAGATTTGCAATATATGTATTGAAGTTAAATTAACCACACTCTATAAACAGAATCGTCAAAGAAGAGCTGAGAAAAAAGACGATGAAGAGCAGCAAGGGACTCGTATGACATGTAATGTATGCCATACTGTTGACCAATCAATCTTTTTATCTTTGTATTACTTTTAAAAGATATTATTAACTAACTAATTGATTAACTAAGACTTGATTTTAAAAAGACAAGAGAGTCCAACAAACAAATCTTGTTTGTAACTTGTATTATTTGTTATTGTTTCCTTTTAAACTTCATACAGATATTATTCACGCCAAAATACTTCACGCGGTAAAGGCAACCTCCTAACAATCGACACCATGCAACATGTGGCACCAAAAAAAGATAAGTTCCTATCTAATCTAACAATCCTAGTACACTATAAATGTCATATGACGTGTGCATATCAACCGTGCCTCACAGTTTCTTAAAATAATAAAAACACTCCAAAACATGTAGATGACAATAAACAACCGTTCAGCTAACACTTTAATGAAAAAAAGATAATGAAATTTCTCAAACCTGAAAATGAGGGCTGTTAAGACACCGAGCTATTTGTCTAAAAAGAGGAACCATGCACCGCTGAAACTCGGTGGCCTGTGTAGCTTCCAATATTTCTTCAAGTTCCCCAAGAAAAAGAGTTTCCTTTTGACAATTAGTAATCGGCCAATACTTAAGCAATCCCGTTATAACCGTATCCGCCAACTTATTATCTTTTTCAACAAACTGAATAATACAATAAGAAAGCTGCTGATGATACACACCAACCGATTTCGGCTTGTGAAGCGGTATAAGTGCCCTAACAAGAAACAACTTATGTTCCTCTTTCATTGGCAATGCAAAACCGTTAATTATACTTCCAAGTATTTCCAACAACTCACCGATACCATTATGCCTTTGTGTTTCATAAATAAACGTATAAAATATATTATTAATTGCTTTCCTAATAAACGGACGGTGCACCATAAACTTCCCATATATTCTATGCAAAATAGTTTTCAAATACTCTCGCTCACGTTGATCCTCAGAATCAAACATGTCTAACAACTTTAAAACAAACGAATGGTTTATAAACCGTTTCGCAACCTTCGCATCGGTATCCGATGACACGACATACCTCAACAAAAGCTCATAAACAAGCTGCAAATGCGACCACGATGGATCAAGATACGGTTCTTCTTCATCCGCTTCAATATTCTCCGACCCTGTGTGTTCATGAGAGCTCGGCGGTAAACACCTAAACACATTTACCGAAATCATCTTAACCATTTCCTCTTGATTACTCTCGGCAATCATCCCCGATACCGACTGAACATAATCCACAAGCTCAACGAGATTCAACCTCTTAATCTCCTTTTCCCTAACCGACTTCAACGTATCTGTGAAGTCAAACTGAACACAGCAAACCTGACACTTTCTCAAGAACAAATGCTGTCGTTCCGACACCGGAACGTCTCGAAACATCGGTAAAGCTTCAACCGTGGTCGCAGCTCCACCGGACTGCGGTAGGCCTAAATTATTAGGGATAGAAGCAGCAGTGCCACCACGAGACGACTGATTAGGAGTAACATTGGAAGCAACGGATTCAGAGGTTCCGTAACCATCGGTATCGGACTTGGATGCCTTCCGATGGCCACGTTTCATTAATTTGTTCAACATATTCCAGATTTGTCAATCGAGGGAAGTTACTAACCCTAATATGTATACTATCATCCGATCAACATAATAACTTATGTTGCTAATATCAAAACCCTAAGTTTAAAGTTATGCTAGCAATTAAAAGCGAACATAAAGTGAAATCGGTGTGTCGTACCAGTATGAAGTGGTTTAAAGTTGGAGATGAGTGACGGTGGATTGAGAGTGGAGTGCATCCGGCGGCCGGCGGTGGTGTGATGTGTATGATCCGGTGGCCGGCGGTGGTGATGAGAAGAGATGAGAGAGAAGATAGAGTGAGTGGGTGAGTGAGTGAAAGCAAATCTGATAGGAAGAGGAGTGCAGTTAAAATTGGGGAAGATTAATTGCAACTTGAGACTTGCCAAATAGATATTTTTTTTTTATTTTTTCTATACGGATAATTTGGATAACTAACACTTTTAGAAGGAAATACATAGGGGTAATGAAACCCGAACTCGATAGTAAAATTCAAAACCTGATATAAATGGAACAGGTAATACCCGATTATTAATGTTTGGGACGGGTTTGGGATTAGTTTTAATATTTTTCGTGGGTTTGGAACGGGTTTGAGATTTCTAATATACCCGACGATTACCCGATAACATAAACCCATTTACCCGATTATATACCTGATGGTGAGCAATTTAACCGTCATAACCGTTAACCGAACCATAACCGTCATAACCGAACCAACTTTAACCGATAACCGTCATAACCGGTGGGTCGGTTTTAATAAATTTTTGAAAACCGCCAAATGCGGGTCGGTTTTGGTTAAAGATACTTCCAAACCCGCCATAACCAAACTGACCCATTTATTTAACCAACAATATGTTTGAGATTTATTTTCAACAAACATATTGTCGGATTATACCATTTTGATGTGTTCGGTTCAACTTTGTTATCAAATTAACTTAAATTTCAATGTTAGATTATATAATGTTTATTTTTTTAATATTTGATATTGATATTATGGATTATATGTTTTGTTGAATTATGTCAAGCCATTTTTTCTAATATTTGATATCAAACTTTTAGGCCCAACTATATTGTTTTGGTTACGGTTAACTGACCCATAACCAACTCGCTTTAACCTTCAAAACCGATTAACCGAAACCGCCATAACGGATCGGTTATGATTATGGGTTTGACTCAAAATGCCCCAAACCGATCCATGCACACCCCTACCTGATGTACCCAACATAGCTTATTATATTATATTATATATATATATATACTGTATTCCAAATATATTTTTTGTCTTTATGTTAATTATTTGAGATATTTTATCTTTATGGTAACCATCTTTGTAATCGATTAGTTATATTTTGTCAAAACCCGGCGGCCGGGTATACCCGACAGGTATTTTATCAAAACCTGATATGAAACTCGAAACCCGATGGGAAAACCTGAAATCCGACGGGTAATTACCCGATTAAAACCTGACGGGTTTGAGATGGACATTAATAACCGGGTATGGGTTTGGGAATACCTAAACCCGACCCAAACCAGACCCATTGACATCCCTAAATACATCATAGAGAAGAAAATTTTCTATGCAAAACTTAGAACACTATATTTTATCACGTATGAGACTTGAATCAAATACCTAAATTAAATAAATCTAACAAATAACTATTTTTTTATTATTAATAAGTATTAACGAATATTTCGAAATGTCATATTAATTGAGAGAGATCACATTTTTAAAGCTATAGATATTAGTTTTCAGAAATGTTCATTATAAACACGTCTTTGATGATATGTCTGGTCTCAACGCGTAATTCACGACATGTTTAGCCTCAACGTGTCTTTCACGACATATTCGGCCACCAAACGCGTATTTCATAACCTGTTAGCCTCTAACGCTTCTTTCACGATGTGTTTGACCTCTTAATTATATAATTGTTTCTTTTTTCTTTTGTTTTTTTAAATATTACATTATTGTAGTTAATTTTACTTATGTTTGTATTTGTCTAACAATGGTAATTTCACTTATTTATTAAAGGGTAAAATAATAATTTAATCAGAGACTGAGATTGGTAGGACGAACGACCATGAGGAGACAACATGCACATTTTGAGAATTAGGGCGGCAACGTGCTTCCGCTCATAAACTTAGTGGTCGCAAATAATATTTCTCTTTTCTATAATAAAATTCTATTATTAAAATAAAATAATAATAATAATAATAATAATAATAATAATAATAATATTATTGATACGATATAGGGGAAAGGGTAAAGTTTCATCCGCCATAGCTATTGAACATGGAGAATAATACAGTAACAGCAACAGCAACAGCAACAAACAGCCAAAAGGAGGAAATGAATGGCAAAGATAACCTGATAACTGCATCCAACGATGAGAATCTGACAGACATCTTTCATCAAATCAGAACTTCCAAATCCCCTGTATGTATGACTGACTCTTCACTACTTTTTAATCTATTTGCCTCGTCATATATCTTATTAATTATTTGCTTTCGTTAATTATTATTATTATTATTATCTATGATTGCAGGCGGTCATCAAATTCGGTGCATCTTGGTATGTGACAGTTTTAAGTTTTAAATTTATTCTATTGTGAAACCAAAGTTGTAGACAAGGTGTTTGATGAAATGCCCAAGTGAATTGTTTCATTTAAGCCCCTTTATTTAACAAATTTTAAACACATCAAGGAATGCAAAATTATGTTATTGTTGCTTTAAGATCAGCATTTTAATGTAGTACCTGATCATGTAAATTTTTTTACAAATATAATTTGTTACCGTAAGCTTCGTATTAGGGTTTTTATTAAGCAATCATATGGTAGATTCAAGAATTTTGGTCACGGGTAGGGGTGTACACAAGCTGAGCTGAATATGAGCTCAGCTAGGCTCAAGCTCAGCTCATTTAACTTACAAGAGCTCGAGCTCTGCTAGTGAATAGTTTTTCAAACAAGCTTAGTTTTAGGCACAGGAGCCAGCTTGAGCTCGATACGTGATGCTCGGGCCCAAACTTGTTTATTAAGGCTTGTGAGCCAGCTTGGTCTCGTTTAGGCTCGGGAGCCAGCTTGAGCTTGATAAGTGACAGATCGGGCCCGGACTTGTTTATTAAACTAAAACATTTTTAGGTTATTGCTCGTTTAAGCCCGACTCGATTTGAGCTTTTAGCTATCCGATCTTGAGTAGCTCACAATAAGCTTAGCTCAGTTACACCCCTAGGCCCTAGTTATGGAAAGCTAAAAATTGTTAGCAATAAACCGTAAACATTAAAAACAACAATTACGGGTCCAAACAGGTCGTGCCAAACAAATATCATAACAAGTTCGTGAAAGTGAGAAAAGAGCATGTTTGTTTATATATTTGGAGACCGTCTTTTTGTGCTTTAACTAATATTCAATCTTTTTGTTGTTTACAGGTGTCGTGGTTGTGTAGACGTCCTCCCTGCATTCAAACAGTTTAGCAGCAAGTTCCCAAAACTTACATTTGTGTATGCAGATATCGACGAATGCCCCGAAACAACCCAACATATTCGTTACACGCCTACTTTTCACTTCTATAGAGACGGTGAACGTGTTGATGCCATGTATGGTACCGGTGAAGAAAGGTTACACGACCGTTTATGGTTACACTCCTAACTAAAGTATCCCAAATTAATTGTTGCAATGTAAGTCACTTTTATTTATGTAATCTTTATAACTATATTTGCTATGAGTGAGATTATAGTGGACCTGTGTAAGTTTGTTTGTTTCATACTCGTAACTATTTTAAATCAAATGGAATTATTTTATAGATATGGGCTTTTGATATAATAGAAAAAACATACAACATTTCCAGCAAAACACAAACACAAAGATTTGACAAGTTCAGATCAAGCGGCAAAAGTGTGACCTCACTCAAGCTTTAGGTTTAAGAATCTTCGGAGTCTCCCAGGTGAAGTCAGGATCATCACGACCAAAATGACCATAAGCAGCAGTCTTCTGATACCTATAATTGCCACCCCTCTTCAGGTCGAGATTAATCGCCATCATCCCAGGCCTAAAGTCGAAATTTTCCTTAATCAGAACAAGGATATCCTTATCCGGAATCGTCCCAGTCTTGTACGTCTCAACAAACACCGACAACGGTTCTGCCACACCAATCGCATAAGAAACCTGAACAATGCACCTACGAGCAAGACCCGAAGCCACCACACTCTTAGCTGCTTGTCTAACAATATAAGCCCCACTCCTATCGACCTTTGTTGGGTCCTTTCCGGAAAACGCACCGCCTCCGTGTGCCCCCCATCCACCATAAGTGTCAATAATAATCTTCCTCTCGGTTAGGCCCGCGTCTCCATGGGGGCCACCAATAACAAACCGCCCAGACGGGTTTAAGTGAAAGATAGTCTTATCATCAAGATACTTAGCTGGAATCACAGGCTTAATCACATGCTCTTTAAGATCAGCTGCGATTTGCTCGTTAGTCACGGTCTCGTCATGTTGTGTCGAGATCAAAACCGTGTGGACCCGAATTGGGACCATCGCACCGTTATCATTGTAATACTCGACCGTGACTTGGGTCTTGCCGTCGGGCCTGAGCCATGGGCAAGTCTTGTTTCTTCTAACCTCGGTTAGTTTAGCCCCGAGCTTGGTCGCTAGCACGTGTGTTAAAGGCATAAGTTCAGGGGTTTCGTCTGTTGCATAACCAAACATGTGACCTTGGTCACCTGCACCGATTTCTTCAGGCTTCTTGCTGAGGTGGCCGTGGACACCCTGAGCAATATCAGGGCTTTGTTGCTCGATGTTTACCAGAACATTGCAGTGGTCAGCATCAAGCCCGACTTCAGGGGATGTGAACCCAATGTTTCTGCAAGTTGTACGGACAATCTTTTCATAGTCTACATTAGCCTTTGTGGTGATCTCACCAAAGACCATGACCATGTTGGTCTTGGTGCACGTTTCGCATGCTACTTTGCTTTCGGGGTCTTGTTCTAGACACGCATCAAGAATGGCGTCCGAGACTTGATCACAGAGTTTGTCTGGGTGACCTTCGTTGACTGACTCGGATGTGTATAGGAAAGTTTCCATCTCTGTGACAAATAGATTCAAGAAACAAAAATATTAATAACTATAGGAATCAGATAAATTAGAAGGTGGTTTAAGATTCAGCTGAGTCAGGGCCGGCTCCGAGAAGACGAAATTTTTTTTGGACCAAAGGCGAAATTCTTTTTAGGCCTTAAGTAAAAGAAACATTTTGTTGGGTTTAAACAATTTATTTTTAAATGGGCTTACCTGATTATGATTTGAGTTGTGTATAAAACTTTTGTAAAAAAATAAGCTTATAATTGTCTCGAATAAGATTAGAACCCACAACCTTTTGGTTAGATGTTATGCCCCTTTATCACTACACTAAGCTAGTGGTTACATAATTTTGTTGAAACATTGATTATACAAATTTTTTTTTGATAAAAATACATATAAATTTTTTTGAAAAAAAAATTTCGGGCTTAGTGGGGTGTCGGGCCTGTGGCCGTCGACTACCCTGCCATGCCTCAAAGACGGCCCTGCAAAAAACGATGTATGAAACATAAATAAACATTAAATTTGTTATTATTATTATTTTTGGTTATCATTAATTTCTTTATGTATATGAATTACATATATAAATAAATATATATTTAAATTATTTATGACGTCACCCTGCTCAAACACCGGCCCGACCTTTGACCTAGTAAGGCTTCCGGGTCGACGCCCGGCCCGGGTCTGAAAACATTGGTTTTCGCTAGCGTTAGAGTTGTTTGATAAAAACTCTTCAGTTAAACAGGTCGTGTTTATATAAATTGTGGATACGCAACTCATGTTCAAGTGATCAGCTTTTTAAATAGACGACCGGTACTATTTTTTTTGACATGTTCAAGATTGTGTAAAGTATTTGATTATTGCATAACGCTACAACTTATTTGGTGTGACTTCGAACTTTCGAAGTCTTTTCGAAGGCATTACTATCATATGTCCATTGTTTCACATTTTTCAAATTCGGGGTGGCTCAACAATACAAATAACTTAAGTAATCGCTTTAGGTCCCCAAATTTTATGGGCCCTTAAATTTAAAAAAAAAACATGTTTTGATGCTCTATAAAATAACATTTTGAAAAACATATATGTAGAATATTTATTTGAAGGCCTCAATTCAGAGTTCGTTTTAGGCCCTAAAATATGTTGAGCTGCCTCTATTCTAAAAGTCAATTTGATGTTCTACATCTTTTGAAAACAATGCATAGCATCATAAACATGTTCGTGCCCCTTTAGTTATAGACGATTATTAAAAGAAAGGCGCTTGGATTACGTTTATTACAATGTACAACAACCGCGTAGTATAAAAAATGTAGAAATTTATTAATCTAGTGACGTGATCTTTAAAAACTTCTCTTACGAATTGGTATTGGATTGATGAAAATGACTTGCTTGAGGACCTTCTTTTTTTTTTGAACGACCAACTAAGTAACGCTGGGTACTTCGTACGTAGCCCCCATTGGCTAAAGGTAGCCCGAGCCGGCCACTAGTCCGGACGGACGGAGCCCCTAGCGGTCCACCTATTGAGAGATTCACCGGATAAAACCCGACCCCCACGCCCGCCAAATGGCACGACAACGAGGGGCCGGTAAAACCGGGTGAGATCAGGACTCGAACCCTGGCAAGCCAGGGTCATCCCTCATATCTCTCATATAAATTGGTGATAGTGAGATTCGAACCCCTACCTCTCACTTGTAAAGTTAGTGTTCTACCATTGAGTCACAGCCAATTTATATGCTTGAGGACCTTCAACCTTGTGTGTGTGTGGTGGTAGACGAAATGAATTGTCAAAATAGACGACTATATAGTCGAATGTTTTGACCTTGCTAATATTCAAATTCCAAATAACGGAAAAATATGATGAAATACAAAACGTTCCCCTTATTGCTTTCATCAATGTTTTGAACCATGATCCATCTTTCCTCTATGAGGAAACACCGACCTAGACCGGACTTTGGGTGGGTGTTTCTATATGGTAAAGGATACTGAATGCCTTGAATCCGAGTAAGTGAACTAAATTTGTAAGAGCATTCTCATCCCATTCTCCATCCTTATCTCTATAATTACACTAAAAACACTACATTTCTCTCTCATGTTTAATTAAATAATATTTTTATACCTTTATCATTACAGTTTTATCTCTCCTCTACTCACTCACAACCAATCCAACAAATATTAAAAAATAAATAGGGGCAAACAATGTTCCCCAAATTTACAAAAAATCACTACATTTTTCTCTCAACACTACAATTTACACTCACAACCACTCAAAACCTTACCCTATAATTTACATACTCTCCTCACAATCTCACATAAATTTAGGGGATGAGATGTGAATGCTCTAAAACCAACAACCCCATTTTAAGGACTTTAATAATAGCATCTCCAATAAATTCCAACGCGGGACCTCAACAAACGGCCACATTAGCTTCACATCAAATTCCAAACTTCATTAAAAAACACTCATTTATAACTACACCAAACCTCCACAAATCTTATTAAAAATTATTATTGTATTATAAATATACACGTGTGTATGTAAGAAGACCTCATTCCATGGGTACTTGAATACAAACTTCACCCACAAACTTAGAGCATCACAAGGGGGTTTCCCTCTTGTCTGAATCTACATGGCAACACATATATCTAACTCCACCATTGTTGGTCACAAGTTAATGAGATCAAGTCATTGCCTTCAACCCTTTAAAAATCTTCACATGTGGGCCCATTTTGTCTCCTTCCTCACATACACATATATATATATATACACTTAATATATATAATCTTAATATTTTTTAAATGGGTTTGTTGTGGTTTGTTGTTGTGGGAAAAAAGTGGGGTTTTTGAGAAAACATTTGGAATCCGATGTGGCAATGATGTGTTTGTTTGTATGAGTTTGTTGTTGTAGATGCTTTTACTCCACGATGGTATCTTGTCTGTCACATTGAAGTCATGACTCATATAGCCCATCTATCTAAACGAGTCAAAGGAATTGGCGAGTTGTAAACATTTTGTCAGATAGTAAATAAGTTGTAATAAAATTTAACAATGGTTAGACAAATCATAAACTTCGTAATTAAAAGGGTTAAACGGGTCGTGTTGGTTGGTTGACCATATGAATATATATATATATATATAAGAAAATTATTCTGGTTCAAAGGGTTCGGCATGCCACTATGTTTAATTAGCAAGTTTAATTAGATAACCCGAACAAGACCTGTTCATTCAACATGTTAAACATGTCAACCCTAAGAACGAGTCTGCTTTAAAAGCAGGCTAGACATGACTACCCAAAAACTGTTATTTTCATGTCAGAATAGGGGAGAAACGAATCAAAAGTAGTTCCCAGAGTAAACACACAAAGTCTACCCAAGCAAGATACATCCTCTGATGATTTGTTTACTAACAGTTTTTTCACTCGGTTTCGGTCCATACCTCTGAAACCCGAATTAACCAAACCGATACACCATTTAAAATGTTAGGCGAGCTTATGGCATGGATTGCCGCAGGCACCACTATGTAAGCATTCACAATTACCCTTTTTGTTATACATGCATCTAAATAGGCGAGCTTATAACATGGCTTGTCACATGCACCACCATGTAGGCATTCGTGAATCGTGATGATGTGACATGCCACATGAACCGCCATCTCAACAAACCAAAAACCGATAACATGTCGTAGATCAATACACATTTTCTTAGATTATTAACAAAGATGTGAATATTCTTGAATCAATTTGATATTCACATGAATGATTAGATATACACTTATTAATGTTAGTGTGATATGATACAACATAAGTTTTATACAGCAATTTATGTACAAAGCATCGTCCATTATTTTAGATTGATTTACCAAAAGTTCCATTGCCAGAAAATCTTGTCGACAATTCCTCCACCGCTACGCACCGCAATCTGAAGTGTTTCAGATGCCGGAGGCACCCCCCAAAGTAGTGGCACCGCAACCGTCATCTTTAATTTTTCATTTAAACCCCCTTTACTAGCCTTCTCTGCTGCAACAACCTGACATCAATATACAAAATAATTAAATATGTTCAGAAATGTGTTCATCATAAACATGAATTACAATTATAAATGCACAAATGGGCTTAGGCCTGACACATGTCCAAAACAGGCAAAAAAAAAGCTCCAAATGGCCCGGGTAAGCCTGAAGCCCAATAATAAAGTTAACATAAACAACCAAACACAAACAAAAACCAATTGTTTGGTTTTATATTTTCGTAGAAACCAAATTTTTGATTTGGTTTTAGTTTTATATATAATTAAAAACAATGCAAAACGAATTATGAATTTTCATTTTTAATTTTGAACTTTAAGTAATTTGTAAGAATTTAATAAATAGTGTAACCCATATATTCTTAGCTTAAATGTATAATAATCAATTAGTTACAGATCAACAAATAAATTTAGGCCCAGTTTCATTAATTTGGGCCAACATTTTTCCCCAATTTCAAAGCCAGCCGAACGGTATAACCGAAAAACCAAAACCGAACCCAAATAAAAAAATCAAAGTCGAACGGTTTCTAAAAACTTAAAAACCGTGTTTTCGCCCAAAACCAACCCATGCACACCCCTATTTGAGCCTGTATAAACTTATAGACCAACCCAGCCCAGTTGTTTTGGTCAAGAACCAGGCTTGGCCTTGAGCCCATGCTTTGTGCAAAACAAGTACATAGTAAAAACCTCTCCACCATGCTCCAAAACAGTGTCCTCAACTACATCACTTAACATCTCAATGGAACGACAAAACCCAATTATGCAAAGTCTTCGGCCCGAATCAAGTCCCTGAAACCAATACCTCAAATTCATACAAAGAATAATTTAAATAATCAAAGATATTGTAGTTGGTACAATGTGAAGATTTACATTGGTAGCTGCAATATCAAAGAGTGCACCCAAACATAGGCCTTGAGCCGGATCCATATAATTGCTTTCCTTAAATTGATGTGCTCTTGGGGAACTCTTCACCTTGGATTGCTTCTTCTAAACCCAAAAACTTAGATTATCATTAAAATTGATGATAAAAAGGAAACCGTGAAGGCCTAAATTGTGATCAAAACAAGCGAACAAACAATTTGAAGACTAACGTGTCTTGAACTTTGTTCCAATAAAATTCAAACTCGACACACAAAAACAAATACATTAACCTGGTTTGGGCTTTCTTAAAAATTTTCCGTGTACAAATAATCGGTTTGTTCGAGGCTAAAGTTAAAAACCCGAAAGGCCTTAACCCGCCTAGTTTAGTTCCCTTGATACCACATATCTCCAATGCAAGATTTTCCAAGGGTGATTTAGATCATTTTGAATCAAATGTCCAAGCTTCATCCTCGGAAAATTTTGCATTGAAGACGTGGTATCAAGGGTACTAAACAAGGAGGGTTAGGACATTTCGGGTTTGTTAACTTGGGCCTTGAACAAACCTGTTATTTTGTACACGGTGATTATCGCCAAAAATCCTGAACCATGCTACCAAGTTCAAAACTACGTGATACCAGCAAACTATTTATACCTGTTTCTCAACGAATGGATAAAGCCCAATTACAATTCGATAGTAAATCAACTAATGAGAAAGTGTCCTCTTTCTGAGTTTCTGTAATCGTATTTGACACTAATTATTTGTGAGAAAGTCAAAAAGAACCCCCAAAAAAGGGAGTTTCTGGCTAGCCTGAACTGTTACTGTTACCAAATCATTATTCGTTTTGACCCGTTACTCGATTTGCCTACCCACCCAATTACGCTACCTCTACCAGCTTATGACAGAACATGCAATTAAGAGTGAACACACTTAGGTTTATGTTGGAATCTAACAGTAAATTACTACAACAAATGTACCTGGTTCCTAGGTTGTTAACTTGTTATCATTGTTAATAAGAATAGAGAGAGAGAGAGAATTAATCTTGAACATACCTGTGATGAAGAGACACGCCTAGGAACCATTAATCCTCCAATTTGAACAAGCCCATCAGCAGTGAACAATGTAATTGTTTCCTGTTGTTCCCATTCAATACCTGCAATTATATTAGGTACGTTTAAAAACCTCATGAAATAATGTTAACATAACAGGATGCTTAAAATTGACATATGCAGGGTATATATATGATTTGAACCTAACGCATGATAAGAATAAGATGTTAGGAAAAGTGTTTACTAATCATATGCAATTTGCTAAAAAATCATAATAACCTAGTCTTTGACCATGATTATCATCTGTCTAAGAACTTTCACCAACAAAAAAGCCCTAAATATCTTGATTTCAAGCTATAACTTTCTCCATATTGAACTCGCTCTAAAATATCCAAATATTCATAATTAACAGTAGTCAAAGCATTGCCTCTTAATTCAGATGTATATAACAAAGTTAAAAACAAATCGAGCACCAGAACAGAACCAATCAACACCAACGCTTCAAAAATTCACATCTGTAATCATGTTAATAAGAATCTGACCATCTATTACAAGTCTACAAGTCAAACATCATAACAATATCACAAATAATACAACAAAACTACACCTATAAATCATAAACCAGAACCAATTACACAATCACTTATCTTGCTAACATTTCTTAACCCTATAATTCATGTAAAACCAAGAAAGTATCAATGATTGAGTAATCTCTCACAAAACTTCCACCACAAAGAAAAGCCCTAAATATCTTGACACCAAACTATCACTTCCACCGTTCAACATATTTCCACTCAATTGAACTTGAATTAAACATCCAAATATCCACAATCTACAATCTATGATTAACACTCCTAATTCAGATGCATACAACAAATTCAGATCGGTATTGAACAATTGATGTTGATCAGAATAAGATCATCTACTGCAAGTTAAATATCACGAAAACTTCTCAGCTAATACAACAAATCTAGATCTGTATAATATAAAAATGAAACTAATTAGATAATTACCTATGCTACTGACATTTTTTAATCTAAAATTCATGTATCTCGATCAGTAGAATACAAAAACAAAACTAATTACACAATTACTTAAGCTACTGGCACTTATTAACCTAAAGTGCAAAAACTAACCTAATTACACAATTGATCATGCTACTGACATTATTTTATCTAAAGTCACGTATCTAGATCTGTAGAGTACAAATACGAAAATAATTACACAATTACTTAAGCTACTTACATTTTTTGAGCTAAAATTTACGTATCTCAATCTGTGGAATACAAATAAAAAACTAATTACACAATTACTTATGCTACAGAACAGATTTTAGCCTAAAATTCACGTATCCAGATCTGTAGAGTATAAAAACTAACCTAATTACGCAATTACTTAATTCGCTAACGTAAAACAACGATAAATCGTATTTGTACCGTTATCTCCATTAGCTGAGTCCCACGGATAGACTCCAAACGGATCATCGCCGAAAAAGTTACCAGAATTTGAGGATTTGACGATGAATGAAACGGAACGTGACGGCAAGTGGCGATCAGAGAATCTGTGAAGAACTGACGACGGAGATGAAGATGACGGAACGACGTCGTTGAAGCGAGAAGTAGAATGGAATGTGGAGATTGATGATACAGCAGACGAAGAAGCCATTGATTTTAGGGCAAAATGAGTTGTGAGAATAATAATATTATTAATTTGGGGGATGGAAGAAGAAATGGAGAAGAAAGAGTGTTTGTTAGGCGCCACACGTTGATGACACGTGGGATAGTTGACGTTTTATATTGGAAAATACAAAATTATCTTGCTTTTTTTTTCTCATATACAATGACCGGATGGTTGTGGTTTGGCTTGCGGCTTAGCCGGAACCCAGAAAGTTTTTTTTGAAGAGCGTAACCCTTGGTTCCATAGTCTTTCCGTGTTCTCGTGGGAACTCTCTCTTGGGGCCACTTGATACCAGTTGTGTTGTCTCAAGAGTCGAAACCCTCTTGTGTAA